>NC_084643.1:10205000-10554166 GCF_019802595.1 Syngnathoides biaculeatus | reverse complement strand
CACATAACACACCAGACACCTTCCGCCAACTGTTCCACCCCGCTTGGACCCCTTTTCTTCTCTTCCTTACCACACTCACCATTGCTCTGTATTGTTGACCTCGAGTATTTGAAGTCGTCCACCCTCGCTATCTCTTCTCCCTGGAGCCTCACTCTTCCCCCTCCGCCCCTCTCATTCACGCACAAATATTCTGTTTTACTTCTTCTAATCTTCATTCCTCTCCTTTCCAGTGCGTGCCTCCATCTTTCTAATTGTTCCTCCGCCTGCTCCCTGCTTTCGGTGCATATCACAATATCATCTGCGAACATCGTGGTCCGAGGGGAATCCAGTCTAACCTCGTCTGTCAGCCTATACATTACCACCGCAAGCAGGAAGGGGCTCAGCGCGGATCCCTGATGCAGTCCCACCTCCGCCTTCAATTCTTCGGACACACCTTCGGCACACCTCACCGCTCTTCTGCTGCCCTCAAACACGTCCTGTACTATCCTAACACATTTCTCCGCCACGCCGTACTTGCGCATGCAGTACCACGTGTAGTTCCTCTCTTGGTAAAGACACAATGTTGCTCCTTCTGACCTTGTCTGTACTTTTCCACGAGCATCCTCAAGGCAAATAATGCATCTGTGGTACTCTTTCTAGGCATGAAACCATTCTGTTGCTCGCAGATAAGTCAGCACTCTGTAGTCAGGATAAAAAAAAAAATCTTGTAAGGGGAATGACAAATAAGTGAATATGTTTCGTGGGGGTTATGAGACACGTTTATGGATGAGCGTCAGTCGCAGCGCCGGGAGCGACTGGTGCTTCGGTGCCACCCGCTCTGGATGTTTGTGACAACACGATGTCACGTCGCCATGATTTGGGCTCAACCTACTTTCTCCAAGCAGCAGAGCAGGCTTCAGCGATCCTCCTCCTCCTCCCCCTGTTGAATATTTGATGCCGTCTTTGGTGCACACAGCAGCAGTTTCATGCGTAGATAGGACAATAACAAAAATTAAAAAAAAAAAAAATGTACCAGCAGCTGTTAGAAGAGATACGGAACCACACGGGGGCTTTCCCGACATATTGTGTCTAGCGGGCAAAAGTGGATTTCGGATGTTTCTCTTTGGTGCGTTTACAGCCGCCATCGCCATAGCGACGCCTCGGAGTGTGTTCATATATAGGTCAGCGGCTCTGCGGGCCTCCCACTACCACAACAACAACAACAAAAAAACCCGGAGTAGATTTTACAGGTATTTGATGACTTTTCATTGTCACATTTGAAAAGAGAAATCGCTACATTCGACTTCTTGCGACAACAACAACAAATTGAGAGGGAAAGTTAACCACGGTGGAGTTTGTCATTGAAACGTTGGGGCAACAAGGCAGGATGAAAAAAAAAAAAAAAAAACAGATTTCCAAGGGAATTTCTGGGTATTTATGGGAATAAATGTGAATATGCTGTACCATGTTTACTTGGAATTGGTGACTTGAGATTTCTCCAATTTGAGAGTTTTGCTGATTAAAAGTCGTCGCTTGGTCAATTTTTAGCCCTGTTACATGGCCAAAATATTTTGGTACACTATAAAGTTTGGTACATGTACTTGTATTGATTCACTGATGGTGTAGTGGTACACACGCCTGCCTTTGTATGTGTATAATTCCCGCTCAGTGACGATGTCGATAAGTGCAACTGAATAGCGACCAGTTCAGGGTGTAGTCCGCCTTTCGCCCGAAATTAGCTGGGTAAGGCTCCAGGTGTCCCGTGACCCTTGTGAGGATAAACGGCTTGGATAATGGATGGATATAGTCACTGACGGTGTCGTGGTACACACGCCTGCGGGCAGCGTGTGATCGATTCCCGCTCAGTGGTTGTGTCGATATCTGCCCTGCGACTGACTGGCGACCAGCTCAGGGTGTAGTCCGAAGCTAGCTGGGAGAGGCTCCAGCTTTCCCGCAGCCCTTGTGAGGATAAGCGGCCTGGGTAATGACGTGACGTGTTCTTCTGTTTGAGTACAGACTGTGAGTACTTTTGCAACCTCTGCAAAATAGAACAAATGTCCCTGCGTGTTCCACAAACGGTGGATGGAGGAGATGCGTGCACTCGTGCGTGTACACAATGCGAGATAACGTGAGAACGTGCGCCACACTTGACCCAGATTTGCCTCGCACGGGTCGACCGCACATACGCGTTACCTTACAGCAATGGCACGCGCGGACGGCGACCGCGTCCCGGCGTCGTATAATGAAATTGCATCTCGAGGGCGGACCCGGACGGCGGGGTCGGTCGCCGGCAAGCGCCGATTAAAAAGCCCGTCGTGACGGAGCGGAGCGCGGAGGCGTCCGCCATCGATCGATGCGGGGGCTTGGATTTCAGCCGGGGGAGGTGCGAGTCAAATGTCGTCTGGGATCTTTATTTTTATGCGTGCGTTTGTGGGGTGAGGAGGGGAAAGGAGACGTCCGAAAAGAGAGATTGCTAAAAGGTTGCTCTCCGGCTGTCACCCGTTCACCCGTTCATCTTATCGTGTGCCATCAGTCTTTGCAATTTATCTTGTACTTCCTCTCCTTTGTGTCTCACAATGTGTGCCCCTGAATAACTTTCAGGTCCATCATCGCTTGTTAATCTCTGTGACAACCATCCGTCCGTCCGTCCATCGAGTGTTGCTCTCTTTGACTTATCTTTGTGTCTCAGCTTCCTTTTAATGCAGTACGTAAATAATCACCGTGAGCCCTGTCCGCTTTTAAACTGCTCCATAAACTTTGATTTTGGCTTCCTTTGGTCGTTCTGGCTCAATGGGTGTGCCCCCCCCGGTCCCCTTCTAGGGCCACCCTGGTTCTCCATACCAAACCGCAAATGCTTCCGTCATCTACTTCAGCTTTCCCTCTGATTTCCGTTAATCTCTTTTGACTCACCGCATCTATCTGAGTTTCCCTTTTTGATCATTTTCTATTAAAAACACACACTTGCATCGATCGGGCCAATCTTTCATCTAGCCATCCTTTTGTGCATCCCAATTATGAGGACAAAACCCCGCTGCCACGTATCGACTTTTTGAGTCTTTCCTAACAGCAGGTGTGATTGTGGCCTTTCTCCCTCCACCAGGAAATATGCGATTATGTCGCCGTTGTCGCAAACCTATCGCTTTTGTTGCACGAGGCCAGCTGTGAACGCCTCGTTTTGTCGCCGGGTCGTCAGCGGCGTCCGCCTCCGCTCCCGCGGCGCTCTTCCTGTAACCTTGGCGATGGCGCGACGATCTCTTTTGTGGTTGCGCAGCGAGCGAGCGAGCGGGAGTCGAGCATCAAAGCAAAGTGCGACGAGACAAAGGAGGGGGCGAGCCTCCCATCTGTTTGCGCTGGAGTTCAAGACTTGAAAACGCGAGATCCTTCTTCAGTTTGTAGGAGTGTGGCGTGGCGTGTAGCACAACTCGTAACTTTATTGATTTCCATGTGATAACAATGTGTTCTCTCCTTGTCCCCTGAGTGCCACATTATTATGTCATGCATGGTTTTGTCCAATGCTATACCCAACTGAATCCAGTAGTTATCATTTCTGTAATGTCAGATATGAAGGAATCCTTTTTTGTGAAGTGTGTTCCACTGGTACGACGCTAACGCTAATTACTCTACGTGCATCCACGAGAACTCTACGCAGCTCGGCTTACCTTTTGGCTTCGCTGTGGTGCGTTTCTACCCGTTGGAATTATTACTTTATCATGCATTTGTTTCTATCATCCTTGCCCGAATCATTCTCTTTGCGACCCAGAGTGTGATCCAGCGACATCAGGACACCGCTGAAGCTTTGAAGAAATGTTTACTTTAGTGTTTGTGTTGGTGTTGGCATCTGCTTCACCATTTGTATGCAGAGAATTTGCAACTTTGTAACCCTTTGACCTGAGAAAGCAATAAAAAGAGGCACAACGGTGAGGCTGACTCAGAACGTGGTTCGGCGGTGCAGCGGGTCGGCCGAACCCGACCTCCTCACGAGCCAGTCAAAGGTCTCTTCTCGTCTCCAATTATTTGCACATTTGTCCAGCGGTTAGGTGATGAACGTTGACAGCGCCTGCGCACGACAGCGTAGCCCGGCAACCGGACTCGAGCAGTCGCTTGAAAGCGGCTGTGATTCTTCGCCCAGGCCGGCTGGTCACATAAGTGGCGGAGATATTCGGTTTGAGGTGTCTTTATTTTGATTCGAAATGACACTTTCAATCACAGAAAATGGAACTCCATAAATCAAGAGTTGTCCACTTCGGACGAACAAAATTTTCCCCTTTTGTGTTCCATTCAGGAGAACATGGTCTCACTTTTCCTGTTTCCTTTTAATTGCCGATGCTAATCACGACAAATTAGCATCCCTGGAGGGAAAAAAAAAATCAGTTTACGCTGTTAATCGTCCTCTCTGTCCTCACGTAGGCTGCTTGTGTGGTCTGGCTCTGGTTTCTTCCAACAAGTCGTGCGCCATGCCGCCCATCACCTTCCAGGATCTGCCCCTCAACATTTACATGGTCATCTTCGGCACGGGCATCTTCGTCTTCGTCCTCAGCCTCATCTTCTGCTGTTACTTCATCAGGTGAGGACGCCGGGCCGAAAACTCCACAGCGTTGTTAGCTCAGTGAGGGATGGAAGACTGGCGGTGGGGGGGGGGGGGGTCACACGAAGGGAACGGAAATGAGGCAACGGGAAGCCTCCTGCACAAATGTCACTACGTGCTGCGTTGACAGAACTGAGGAAAATGCAGAAAATAAACAAAAACGGTGGGAGTGCACAAACGCACACGAAACAGCATCTGCAGTTTTGGTGGATGAAGCACTTCCTTTGGGCTTCTGGTGCAGGATACCCCGCCCACCGAGAGATAGATAGATAGATAGATAGATAGATAGATAGATAGATAGATAGATAGATAGAAGAGACCCCCTGCTATTTGTGGGGGGGGGGGGGGCATGGACGAGGCCAGACACTGAATAATGAAAAGCCATTTTCATTGCATTGAGGGAAAAAAAGTTAGTTGTTTTTTTTCTGTTTTGCTTTCTGTTTAGGAATAAAAGTTTTTGAATAAGCAGAGATAACTTGCCTTTTGCCTCCCAAAAAAAAAAAAAAATCATAATTTAAACGATGAAACAAAATAAATAGTTGAATCTGCGAGTGCGAAACCGCACGTATGAGAGGGTCCACTGTATTGTAACGTGGTATTGTAACGTGATAGATAGATACTGTACATCCCATCATCATCATAGTATTTATGATCAGCTGTCATCGGGCAGGAGACGGGCTACACCCTGAACTTTTTGCCAGCCAATCGCAGGGCACATCGAGACAAACAGCAGCACTCATAATCACACCGACGGGGCAATTTAGAGTTTCCATGCATGTTTTTGGGATGTGGGAGGAAAGCGGAGTGCCCACCCGGAGAAAACCCACACAGGCACGGGGAGAACATGCAAACTCCACACAGGCGGGTTCAAGATCGAACCCGGGACCTCAGAACTGTGAGGCCAACGCTTTAACAGCTGACCCACCGCGCTACCATCGTGTGCCCAGACACAGCTTGCGCCCTTTAGCTATTAGCCAGGTTCGATTCATATTTGGCAGTGCAAACAATCAATGTCGTACTTTTGTGCTTTCCCATGAAGACATTTTTACGATGGACAGACTTGGAAAAAAAAAAGACAAAAGATGATTCGCTATTCCCTGATTTTTTGTCGAAAAGTTGACTCATCGACTTGTAAAATAATCGGTTCAACCTCAACTTTCTTATCAAGTCGGTGCAAGAATTCAGATTGATCGATTGATCGATCAATGGATACGTCCTCAAATAGAGGCTCAGTCTTGCAGTTATCTAAACGAATATTTTCTTGACCAAAACGGAAATCCCGCACCCACCTGTTAGTAAGTACCACTTTAACAATCACAGACAGAGACCCCTTCAAGTGTTTGTCAGGCAAGGAACCGCAGTTTAGCCCCCCCCCCCCCCCCCCCGTTGTCTGATCATTTCAACATGAGTCATCAGCACTGAGTCACTTCCTGTGCGCGCATTAACATGCTGATGGCGGAGCAGGCGAGGAGGGCGACCGAAAGCTTCATTTATAGAGCCGCTGATTCATTCGATGTCTTTGTCGGGTGGGGGCGGGGGGCAGTTTTCCCGTTATCCCAACCCGGCGTGTCCTGCGTGCTTTGCGGTGGGGGACCCGGGCGCAAAAAAAAAAAAAGACGCCTTCTGTTTCCTATTTTCTTGCATGTGAGAATGCGTATTTCCATAAAAGCACGCAGGATCATCTCGCATAGGAGTGGCGAGATTGCGGTCTTGCGCGGCAAAAATATGACTTTAGATCGGGGGTCTCGAAATCAATTCACTGCGCCGAGGCTGACCCAATTTAATTGATTTAAAAATCCAACTTTCTCAAACGCATTTCGTATTTTTTAACCCAAAATAAGATGCACAAGGAAATTGGTGTAAACGCGTATGCAAAACTATGAATAAAACTCTCCATGGCAACAGCGCTGTAACTTTCACTCAATGAAAAATGTTTCTCTGGTCGATGTCACGCCCCCGAGATCAATACACCCCGCGTGATTGGTAGATTAGTCCGCTCTGCGCACAAGGGCTGTAAAAGTTCCGTTCACGTAAAACTCGAGGGCCGCGCTAACATTAAACTTTCACAGGAAGGTTGGGGGCCGCAAATGGCCCGCGGGCCGCCAGCTTGACACCCCCGCTTTATATAGAAGGAGCGTTATTGCCACGGCAACGAGGCGAGGCGAGGCGAGAGAAATGGGTCACACCCGTGAGGTAATTTCCGATTTGAACGTTTTTGGAAAGTTTGCAAAAATAGCTTTAACACAATGTGTGTAAAGAATGAATTTATGACAGTGCTTTCATTCAAAAAGCAGTGAATTATTAAAAAATGACTTTGAATATTACATTGACAAATGATTTCTAACACGGGCATTAGCCTTGCGCAAAGTATCTGAATGTCTTGAATGTAACTATTTTCATATGGAATTCAATTTTCTACATGTAATTTATCGGGCGGCACGGTGGCGCACCTGTAAAGTGTTGGCCTCACAGTTCTGAGGTCCCCGACTGTGTGGCGTTTGCACGTTCTCCCCGTGACTCGCGTGGGTTTTCTCCGGGTACTCCGGTTTCCTCCCACATCCCCAAAACGTGCAACATTTCTTGGACACTCTAAATTGCCCCTAGGTGCGATCGTGAGGGCAGCTGTTTGTCCCTATGTGGCCTGCGATCGGCTGGCGACCAGTTGAGGGCGTACCCTGCCTCCTGCCCGTTCAGGCTTCAGCACTCTCCGCAACCCTCATGAGGATAAGTGGCAAAGAAAATGGATGGATGGATGGATGTAATCTATCGAGATGCCTTGTTTATGACCGATTCGGTAAAACGACTATTGTTTTATTTCCTAACTTTTGACCTTCTTTTTGTATTTTTCCCAAATATTGTTTCGATCTTTGGAATTGACGCATGGTGATAGACCAGCTGCGCTGGCCTACATCATGCTAACTTCTTTTCCTTTCGGTTTGTCCCGTCAGGGGTCGCCACAGCGCGTCACCTTTTTCCGTCCAACATCACGCCAACCGGCTTTTCTTCATTTTCGTCACTCCGTGGCGGTCGTGAAATTAATGAAATGAAACGAATGAGTTTTTTGGGCGCTATTTGCATCGACTGTTCCCGCGACAGTCCGGAGTTTCCCCGGACAAATATTAATATCCGAGGAATGCCTCTTATTCACACACCTGTTTCACGCAGAGCTGCTCGATGAGGACATTTTCAATTTGAGTCATTGCACACAATAGCTGCAGTAATGTGCCTTCATGAACCCCCCCCCACCCCCCGCCCCCGCCCCTCCCATATCATGCTCTAACCTACTTCTCATGCCCCCCCCCCTCCTCCACGGGAACCCCCGCACGCACGTGAAAGCTGCATCCTCGCATTGTTCCCAACGGTGGCTCGCGCGCAGCAATCAGTGCGAACAACAAGCCCCGTGACAAAAACAACCAATAATTGTTATTTCCCTTCAAAATGGCATTTTTGTCCTCATTTTTTTTTTTTGGGGGGGGGGGGGGCGTACATGTGTGGCAGCACGAGGCCTGACGATCCCAGCCGCTGCTGTCTTTCTGTCTTCGGTTAGTGATCTAAAAATAATCGCTTAAACGACGATAAGCATCGCTTCGTTGCCGCTTTTGTGGGCAGCGGAAAACTTTACACTGCTCATTAGTTGTGTCATTATTGCTTGAATAATGGATGTGCGTGCGCTTAATTAACGATTGATACAGTACGGTGAGTGCCGTGGACCCTTGGACAACGATTATAATTTCATTATTTTCAATGAAAAAAGAAATGAGTAGTGTGGAAAACGGTCACCGGTGGTGTAGTGGTACACACGGCTGGCTTTGGTGTGGGCAGCGTGGGCTCGATTCCCGCTCAGTGATGGTGTCGATATCTGCCCTGCGACTCTACTACACCCTGAACTGCGACCGGTTCTGGGTGTAGTCCGCCTTTCGCCCGAAGCTAGCTGGGATAGTTCTCCGTCTCTCCCGTCACCCTTGTGAGGATAAGCGGTTTGGATAATGGATGGAATGGATGGATTCGTTGTGGTGGCTTGTGATGGGGCACGGTGGATCAGCTGGTAAAGCGTTTGCCTCACAGTTCTGAGGTCCCGGGTTCAATCCACCTGTGTGGAGTTTGCACGTTCTCCCCGTGCCTGTGTGGCTTTTCTCTGGGTGCTCCGGTTCCCTCCCACATCCTCAAAACATGCAACATTAATTGGAGACTCTAAATTGCCCCTCGGTGTGATTGCGAGCGCGGCTGTTTGTCTCCAACCAGTGGAGGGTGCCCCCCGCCTCCTGCCCACTGACAGCTGAGATAGGCTCCGGCACTCCCCGCGCCTCTTGTGAGGATAAGCGGCTAAGAAAATAGATGGATGGATGGACACAAAACTGCACGTCTGATCTGTGGCCAAAACTGAGGAGGAACTTGTCCATTTTGGTTGGGTTCCAGAGCGAGTGCTTTGATGAACTCCATCCATTTTTTGAGCTGCTTATCCTCACTAGGGGCGCGGGAATCCATCAAATTTCGTTCATCATTACTACAGTGGTCATTTGATCGATTATCCACTCGTAGAAAGTCGCCATGGCAGCACGGCGGATCAGCTGGAAAGCGTCGGCCTCACAGTTCCGAGGTCCCGGGTTCAATCCCGGACCCGCCTGTGTGGAGTTTGCACGTTCTCCCCCGTGCCTGCGTGGCTTTTCTCCGGGTGGGCACTCCGGTTTCCTCAACACATCCCAAAAACATGCAACGTTAATCGGACACTCTAAAATGTCCCGTCGGTGTGATTGTGAGTGCGGCCGTTTGTCTCCATGTGCCCTGCGATTGGGTGGCGACCAGTTCAGGGTGTGCCCCGCCTCCTGCCCAATGACAGCTGGGATTGGCTCCGGGTCTCCTGCAACCCTCATGAGGATAAGCGGCTCAGGAAATGGATGGATGGATTTTGTGGGTGACGGGGGCAATGCTCAGCCACGTTTCTTTACAGATTAAAACACAAATGACTGGAGAATATTCAACAAAATGAATCGTCTTTTCTCCCACAGCAAACTTCGCCACCAGGCCCAAAGTGAGCGCTTTGGATACAGAGAGGTAGACTCAACAGAGTTTGTGACATTTTCATACTGTCATTTGAATGTCTATTATACGTGCGCGTGTGTGTGTGTTTGCGTGACCCCACAGGTGGTTTTAAAAGCAGATTCGAAGAGAGTCAACATGCACGGGGTAAGAACGCAGCGCGAGCGACGTTCGCGGCTCGCCCTCGAGTGGCCAAACAAATGTGAAAAAAATGGCCGCTGAGCGTGCCGCCTGTCAATCACACAGCAGACGTGCGCCGTGTGTCTGGAGGACTTCAAGATCAAAGACGAGCTGGGGGTGTTGCCATGCCAACACGCTTTCCATCGCAAGTGAGTGCACGCGTGACACGTACACTATATGTCACACTTCTTTTCATCATAAGCAGGAAACGAGCCATCAAGCAAATATTCATTCACCGCCGTTGTGATGCAAAAAGTATTACAAACAAACAAACAAAAAAAGGTCATGAAAGAGCGTCAGTGGCGCTCCTTTAGGATTTTGGCAACATCCGCTGCTAATGGCTAAAAATAGTGCCGGCGTCCACTCCCATTGTCTGTGATTCAGGGAAGTTGCCACGGCTCAAAGTGAGCATTGCATCATTTTTAGCATTTAAATATTACACACGCGCGCACAATCTAAGGAAATCCAACAAGGGATATATTGTATGTTTATGTACTGCGTGCATCACGCTAGCGTATTGGGAGTATTTACAACAGTAACTAAGATTTCAGCAGTGTCACCAATCAAAACAAAACAAAACAAAACAAAAAATCTTGTTCCTAATTAAATAAAATACAAATAAACAATTTCAGCATGTTTTCAATTCAGTTTAAAAAAAAAAAAAATCAAATTAAACGACGGCGCCTGAACTTTCTTCTCCCACGTTCATAAAAGATGTCCCGTGATTAGTCGGAGACTATATTTAGAAAATTATTCATTTTGAATTGATTTCATTTATTTATTCGTGTCAATAAAACCACGAGCGGCGTGCCGCGCGAAGTAGTCGGTGAGGGGGGTCGGGGTCGGGGTCGGGGTGGGGGTGGGGGTGGGGGGGGGTTGATCTGGCGGCAATGCGCTTCTCGCGTAGTTTGCAGTGGGCCGACTGCAGCAAGCGGCAGAAAACGAGCGCCGTCTCTAATATTTTGGTTACTTTGGCAATGTATCAGAAAACTCTGACACAGTGAAATTATTATACACTATTGGAGTTCAAAATATCACCGCGTGTTGTTAAATGGCTGCAGCATATAAAATATTGGTCTTGCATTAGATTACATTGGATTGAGCAGGTGTACCTAATGACGTGTCCACTGAGTTTGGACTGCGATTCGAAATGAATCAGAATCAGAAACGTCCGAATCACGGCCAGCGACATAAATTCCATCGTTTGTTCCACGAAATCGTTTTATCTCTTTGATTTCTCCTTGCAGATTGTCTGCACTTTTCGTCCGGTTGGGATATCGCAAGTATTCTCTCGGTTATCTGATCCCCGCTTGAAAATAAAATAGTTGAACAAGTTTTTACTGGCTTCTGTTTTCAAAACTAGTGATTATTTTCTGTGCGAATAATAATATTTAAAAACTTTTATACGTGGGTTCAGAGTCATAAAGTCCCTCCAAGGTAAACCATAAAGTTTGATTCCCTTCGACGGTGTATCAGATTTTTGCCCCTATGTGTTGTTTCTTTAACCGATCCGATTTCAAACGGTCTGGATTTTCCTTACTCAGACAATTACGGCAGCGTATTGGTGCCACACCGGGAAAAAAAAAGAGGTCGAAATCACATAATAACGTGATATGTTTCACATTATAATGTGGACGTTTCTTGTTATAACGTTAATCATTTCACATTATAACGTGAAACGTTTGATGTTATAACGTGATAGCGACCACGTTATAACAAGTAATTTATCACATTGGAACATAAAACATAACACGGTAAAACCCAATAAATTCTACGTTATAATCTGGAAAGTTGGCGCTGACTTGTTGCGACCCTTTGGTCAGTCGCATCTTTCCAAGGCGGCAGACAGGAAGACAGGGCTAGAAGTGCTCTCTCGTCGAGTGTTGCTCAAAAATGGATTTGGTGAGCATTTTACAGAGTCACGGTGTACCCGAAGATTGCCTCTTACACGTGGAGCAAGAACATGTAATAATGTAGTAGGACATGGAGTAGAACCGGAAGTAATTGCCTTTTGGGGGGCGGGGTGAAGACTGGTGAAATGTATTTATTTACTACATTATATCGTGAACCGAATCTACGTTATAACATGAAACAAATCACGTTATAACGTAGAGCATATCATGAAAGTTTCACACTATAACATGAAATGAATTACGTTATAATGTGAAACGTTTCACGTTATAACATGAAATGATTCACATTATAATGTCTGCTTAACCACATTATAACGTGAAACATGTCACATTACAACGTGACGGCGACCTTTTTTTTATTTTTTATTTTTTTTTCGACGTGGCAGCAATACGCCTCCGCAGGAAAATAACGTGTTGCTTTGATTGTCAATTTTTTTTAGGGTTTGTGATGTCATTAAATCAGGTGACATTTGAGGCACGTTCGGGTGATGCCGTAATGTTTTTATTGTTATTTTCCCCCGTTTGTGGGTGCAGGTGTCTTGTGAAGTGGCTGGAGGTGCGCTGCGTCTGCCCCATGTGCAACAAGCCCATCGCGCCCCCGCCCGAGCAGCACCACAGCATCGGCACCCTGCTGGACGAACTGGTGTAGCCCCGCAAACCCTCGGGACGAGGGGATCGGCGACGCCGCGACGGCGCCTCGGGCCGGCCGAGCGCCCGGAGAAAGCCTCCCGGCGAGGGATGCCGTTGCCCGGCAACCGCCCCCGAGACGGCCAACGGGGCCGCGCCTTCTGATGCGGCGATGATGCGCGGCCACCCGCACGTCCCCGCGCCGCTCTTCTTTCTCCATCCTCCACTCGCACATCCTCACATCTTGCCTCCGGTTCAGGTCAAAAGCTTTTTGCTGTTGTTGTTGTTGTTGTTTTCTTGACCAACTCGATGCTACGAGACTTCCGTGAAAACGGCGAGACGGTCGCACAAGCCTGTTCTGATCTCGACATGCTGTGAAAAAGAAGAACAAAGCGCTGTAGCAAGGACGGACTGTGCAGTATTTGATCAGATGCGCACGGAGACGGCGTTCCGTCGAAACCGCGTCACAAGTTTTGTTTTACTTGCACGCAAACAAATGCGGGATTGTTTCCATTTAATGGGCTTAATTCAGACGGAAGTTCCTCAACTCAAGTACAAAAAATATGCCCGAATCGGTGAAATTTGCAGATGCCAAACTATCAATATTTGGGGGACACTCTAGTATTTTTTTTTTTTAAATAAAATATTAAACGGACCAAATTTAGACAGGTTTCCACTCGACAGTGACCAAATGTACTATTAATTAAATGGTAAAGTTTAAAGTTAAAAAATACTGACAAGCAGCCAATCAATAAAGTTGTTTTATTAATTATTTTTGATCATGTGGTAAATCTAATGGAAAAATATATACTTCTAATGAAACTACAATTTTATATTCTAAAATTGTATTTGATTACAGCATCTAAATCCAAAAAAATATATCAATCTTATCATTGTTAAATTGAAAAGAAATTTAAAAAAGAGAATTTCCTTCTCCAGCCCACACCCCTTAAATCGAATATGATTCCCCACCCCTCATCTAGTTGTTTTATTATTTGTGATTTTTATTTTAATGTCACCTACATTCCCCTTTCATGACATCAACACCATCTAATGAGATCACATATGCAAGATCTATATTAAAATAAAATGAAAAAATCCATCTTTACAAAGATAATAACGACCAGCTTAACGATATGTTTATTATTCTGATCGGAGATCATATCGTGAGGTGTTTCTAACATTTTGAAAAATATTTTTACAAAAAAAAATGTATTCAGCGTGAAACGGGGCACTTTATACTTTATGTTATAATAGAAAATATCATCAAATCGCTGCTAATCTGTTCCGGCTCTTGGATTGGATCTCAGTAGATTGTGCAGGTGTGCCTCACGAAGTGTCCTGTGAAAGCAAAAAATAAATGAATAAATAAAAAAAATCAAAAAAAAAAAAATCACTTTATAAAGGAAAGATGCACCGGTCACATTCTTACTGTTGCTTCTGGATTTGGACATCCTTCAGCAAAACACTGCCGAAACTGAGCACAAGTGTCACAAAACAACAGTCAATTAGTACTAAAATAAATAAATAAATCTGGTCAAATAATTTCTGTAAATAACAGCAAGCAACAATAAATCCACTCGTTTGTTTGCGTTTGTTTGTGGCGCCACCCTCAGCTGTCTTCTTTTTTCAAGAATCTCATTTTCCACCTCTTTACAACGAGAGAGCCAATTTGCATATATTAATGCACCCCCAAAAATGGGATATTGTTAAACTTTCAAAAAGTTCAAAATACATTTCTACCAGATAACACCAATAACGACAAATACAATAAGAATTGTTAGCATTATTTTGTAAATGTATTGTTTCGATGAACTCTGTCAATAAAAAAAAAAGGTGGATGCATTTTTTTTTCCTCTCTCTTGTTTTCAAAAAGTTTTGTATGGAAATAAATTAGTGCCACCAGCATATGAAATTGAAATGTAAACTGATAACATTTTCAATAGTTGCTGCAATTCGCTGTCTGAAATTGACCGTCTGTGCCAGCAGGCAGGGTTACTTCAGGTCAGAAGCGAGCACCCAGCCAATCGCAGTTACGCTTTCTGAGTCACGTGACGTCACATACTAAGAAAGCGTAACTGGATTGGCTGGTTTTTCGCTTCTGACCTGGCGCAGACGGTGAATTTTTGACAGCGAGTTGTCGCAACTATTGAAAATGTGATCACTTTACATTTCAAATTCAAATCTTGGTGCCACTGATTTACTTCCATCCATCCATTTTCTTCGCCGCTTACCCTCACGAGGGTCACGGGAGTGCCGGATCCTATCGCGGCCGTCAACGGAAAGGTGGCGTGGTTGACCAGCCAATGGACCTTTCCGACTGGCGATCTTAAGCTCCGCCCCCTTATCTATGTCCCACAAGCTTCCAAAATGGCGACTGAACAGAACAGGTTTGAAGTGGCTTCTCTATCACAAAATTAAGAGTTTGGACGGAGCAGGACGCAATGTCAGAGTTAACAGCAAAATGTTGGTGATTGATGCAAAAAATGTTTGACCCTCCACACACTTCATATATTGAAATCCAACAGGATAAATTAGTGGAATCGTACCGCGCATGTAAAGCAGGGGGAGTACTTTTTACTTGGCAAGATCACCAGTAATATCATTGGAGTCTTCATAAGTGAGTTAGGTTCGATTTTCTACATTTAAACAATGGTGATGAAGTCAGGCAGTACCGTAGTCACCAGGTGAAAAAGTTCGACTTGGCTCGTAATGGAACCCAGTGCTCTGTCTTAAAAGTCTGATGTGACCCAAATAGGAAAATAGACATTTCTCTTGCATGACGTGGCACATTTACGTATCACTAATCCGACTCTTGGGCATAAAACACGACACACTTCATTCAGCAGGTCAGTGATACGCTAACAAAGTGAAAGTTGTTCTCCTGCACTGATAATAATGAAATCAAACTCAGAGAAGATGCGCATCCCTCACTTGTGTTTGTTGATATTGTTCCCATTCAGTTGTACGTGCGCTCCTCCGCAAGCCTGAATCCATCGTAGACACTTGGTCGACTGTGTTTTCGGCTTTGGAAAATGAATCAAGCGGGCCCCTTGTAAGCTAGCAGGATATCTTTCATCAGAACTGCCCGTTCCCCGAGCGCACCTGAGGACCATTTTCTTCGTAACGTGAACTTTTCCAAGCGCGCGCTACTGACAACCAGCATTGCTTGTGTGACAATACGGCGAGAGGGGCGTGTCAGGCCAGGGGTTGAGACAATGCCGCTATCTGATTGGCCATTATTGACAGGTCCATTGCAGGGCACATTGAGACACAGAACTGTGAGGCCAACGTTTTCCAGCTGCTCCACCGTGCCGCCAATTTACTTCCATAGTTTTGTCATTCTGAATGTGCACGAGTGACACCTGCAACGGCAATTTTATTTCTACCTCAAATGAGTGCACGTTTGTGTCATTTCTGGCGTTCGGCCGCCACGAAAAGGCTTTGCGACGCGTATTGGAGATGTTGAGCGAAACAAAAGCACATTCACGTGCACTATGCGCGCATTCAAGCGGAGGGAGGTGCAGCCTGGGGGGAGGATGCACGCAGGAACCCGCTTTGCTCCTACCGGGTCACTCGACAGCTCCCGTTGCCCCACCGCCGCCTTTCCTCTCACACGAACAGAAGCTTCACAATCGGAGGACGCAGACGGAGTCTCGCAGATGACGCGGTGAGTACAAAGATGCCTTTCGGGCCCCCGAACCTGAAGAGTGAAAGCGTGAAAGAGTGAACGTGCGCCTGCCGAGATGCTGCTTGCGAAGCCCTTTTTTTTTTTTTTTTTTTTTTTTTTTTCCCCAAGATGATTTTCAAGGTAATTTTCAAAAGAGTTCTGCACACGCACTGATGCGAT
Organism: Syngnathoides biaculeatus; assembly: GCF_019802595.1. Classification (NCBI taxonomy): domain Eukaryota; kingdom Metazoa; phylum Chordata; class Actinopteri; order Syngnathiformes; family Syngnathidae; genus Syngnathoides; species Syngnathoides biaculeatus. The sequence continues at coordinate 10,537,995 of NC_084643.1, read as the reverse complement.
TAGTTGTAAAAGGGGGCTTTCGAGTTTGGGGTCGTAAAAAGACACACAGATGCATCTGTAATGGAGACACGCGTCGGGAGTCAAGCATACATGGCTGGATGTGGAAACATAGGGAGCTCTTTCATGGAACGCGCCTCGACCTGTGCAATAAAGACTCAACTGTGCTGCAAATACACTCATGATGGCAACACACACACGCGCACACAAGCTTGTTTCTGTCAACTTTGCGCGATTCGCAGAAGTTGCAGAAAGCCGCATCAGGTTTGCCTTTGTGGCGTTGTGCAAAAACCCTAACCCTAACCCATAACTTTACATCAGGCAAAACGCATTTATATTATTTGTAATGGGATTACAATTCATCGGTAAAGCATTTTTGAATCGTACACTTGTGAAATGAAGAAGTAATTGTTGGTTTTTCAGTCTTTCATCAAGTTTTTTCTTAAATTGCCAACATTTTACAAATCATCTCAGGGAATGAACGACTGTAGATGATTAAGCAATGTCCATCCATCCATTTTCATAGCCACTTATCCTCACAAGGGTCACGGGAGTGCTGGAGCCTATCCCAGCTGTCAACAGGCAGGAGGCGGGGTACACCTTGAACTGGTCGCCAGCCAATCGCAGGGCACATAGAGACAAACAGCTCCAATGATAATCACACCTAGGGGCAATTTAGTATGTCCAGTTATTGTTGCATGTTTTTGGGACGCGGGAGGAAACTGGAGTGCCCACCCGGAGAAAAGCCACGCAGGCACGGAGGGAGAACATGCCAACTACACGCAGGCAGGTCTGGGTTTGAACCCGGGGCCTCAAAACTGTGAGGCCAACGCTTTCCAGCTGCTCCACCGTGCCAGAATAAACAGTGAAGAAGTGTTAATACACCCAGGACTGGTCGCCAGTCAATCGTAGGGCACACGGAGACTGACGACAGGTGCACTCACAATCAAACCTAGTGGCAATTTAGAGTGTACAATGAATGTTGCATGTTTTGGGGAGGCGGGAGGAAAGCGGAGGACCTACCCGTAGAAAAGCCACGCATGCCCGGCGAGAACATGCAAACTCCACACAAGGCCAGGATTCGATCCCTGGTCCTCAAAACTTTGAGCCTAATAATCTAACCAGTTGTCCAACACGCCCCTGCGCAAAAAAAAAAAAAAAAAAATCTGTTAATTTTTCATGTAAAACCTGTTAAGAACGTTTGAAATGTAAAAAAATCTGACATTTAAGGTGAGCAAAAAGTTCCAGAATTTAAAAAAAAAACAACAAAGACAAATACTTCCATTGATTTATAACGTTTTTAAACAGAATTTTCTTGTGATTTTAGGAGCTTGGGTCAACAGGAGAGAACAATGCTGAAAGGCGTGAAGATGCCGCCTAACTAAAAGGCCAAAATGAAATGAGTCTCCCCCAAAAACCAACGCCATCATGCATCATACTTGCTTTTCTGTTTTTGCATCTTCCCGTGACCTCAGCGCGGTCATCTTGACGAGCGAAGGACAGCCATGTTGAAAAGATGGCTGCTGGCCCTGCTGACCCGGGCGGTCCCGGTGGCCTCGGGCCTCTGCTGCTGCGCGGCTCTGCTCTACCTGCTGGCCTGCGGGCCCGCGTCCAGACGAGACCCCGCGTGGCCGGCGGGCCCCGCCGGCAAGGACGGCGACGTGGCGCTGCTCCAGGAGAGGGAGGACTCCCACGGGCGCTACGTCGACAGCCTGGCCAAGCAGATCGCCCAGCTCAAGGAGGCCCTCCGGGAGAGGACGCTGCAGCTGCACCGGTCGCTGGACAAAGCCAAAACCAAAGGGATTCTGCCCCCGGGCCTGGAGAGTCTGCACAGAAGCCCCGTGCCGTCAGACCTCGAGGTACAGTCACATTTGCATTTACTTTTGAATCCGTCTTTCTTTTCAAACTTTTATCTAGGAACATTCTTGCTTCTAAGCTATGATATTATCGGTTATCCAAAAATATTCGAGGTGGTACTTCATGTGAAAAAACTGGAGAGCCACTGACATGGGAATGTATTCTATCAGGGTTATGATCTTAAAAAAAAAAAAATGCAAAGAAACCAAATAAAACAGCAACAAAAACTAAAAAAGAAAAAACGTTTAGTCCACTTTCTGTTCCACGTCAAGGTCAGATTTGCAAACGCATCTCTTAAATAATCGTCAAGTAAACATGGTTTAACGCCTGAGACTGTTTTGCTTTGGAATGTGGAGATGTGGAGTTGGACTCCCTCGCAGTGCAGTAGCACTAGTAGCCTGTACTACAGGGATACCGTGACCCAACCAAAAGACAATTTCGAGGATCATTTTGAACAAAAAGCTGTGATGCAGTATTCCCCCGCCCTCAAAAAAAAAAAAAAAAAAAACAATGTCAGACTATTATGTGATAATCGTGACATCATCAATAAATGAATGAACGCGTTCTTCCAGGAGTTCTTCCGATCACAGCTGAACCACGCGAGGTCAACGCGGGCGTGACGCTACCCAACGAATACGTCCTGATCCCCTTTGAGACTTTTACGCTGCGGAGGTAAGCCCGCCGGCCCGGCACGCATCCACGTTCCGCTTTGTTTCGGAGTCAGCCAGCCTTACCCGAAACATCTTCCAGTCGACGCTGCTCGCGTCTCACCGGGAAGACAAAAGCGGCAGTGCGTAACTTTGATTCTGACCTCCCTCCACGGGCTCCTCGCGCAGTTGATTTTACGCTCCTGCCTAGTACCTTCGGTGAGCTTCTGGGGGTACGAAGGTCAAAGTGCTTTTTTTTCTGTTGCTGGTCTTAACGTTTTGGAATGACCTCCCTCGTGAGACAAACACCATCACTCTCCATTTCTAAAACTTGTCTTGAAAACACTTTGGAATCTTTGGTCTTGAGACGCCGCCCTTTTTTTTTTTTAACCATCCGTCCGTCCGTCCGTCCGTCCGTCCGTCCGGGGCAACGTAGCTCAGTGGTTAGAGCATTGGTTCGGTTTCTCACTGGGGCCCCCACTCACCAAGAGGGGTTGCGTCAGGAAGAGCATCCGGCGTAAAAACCGTGCCAAACAATTATGAGCGTTCATCTGAGATTGACACACTGTGGCGATCCCCAACGGGACAAGCCAAAAGAAGGAGAAGATCCATCCATTTTCTGCCACTCTTCTGGGTCAGGTCGCAGGGGAAGTAGCTGCAACAGGGATACCCAGACTTCCCTTTCCCCAGCCACTTCCTCCAGCTCTACCGGAGAGATCCTGAGGGGTTCCCAGACCGCCCGAGAGACTTAGTCTCTCCAGCGTGTTCTGGATCGTTCCCGCGGTCTCTGTCCGGTGGGACGTGCCCAGAACACCTCACCAGGGTGGCGTCCGGGAGGGATCCGGATCAGATGCCCCAGCCACCTCATCTGGCTCCTCTCAATGCGGAGGAGCAGCGGCTCGACACTGAGCCCCTCCCGGATGACCGAGCTTCTCGCCCGTTCTCTAAGGGAGAGCCCGGACACCCTGCGGAGGAGGAAACTCATTTGTATCCGGGATCTTGTTCTTTCGGTCACGACCCACAGCTCATGCCCGTAAGTGAGGGTACGAACGTAGATCGACTGGTAACTTGAGAGTTTTGCCTTTGGACTTAGCTCCCTCTTTACCACAATTTTTTTAAAAAAAATCTCATTGTTTCATTGTTTTATAGTTTGCTTGTTTTTTGGCGTACACGCCGTTTTGTCTGATCTGTGATGGTTTTCAATACGCGCTATAGATAAAGTTGAAGTTGTAGGTAAGAAGTGGTCCCCCCCCCCCCCCATCCCACCCCCAGGGTGTACCAACTCGAGACGGGCCTCGGCAGGCACCCCGAGGAAAGGCCCGTGAGGAAGGACCGCAGGGATGAGCTGATCGGCAGTGTGGAGACGGCACTGCACGTTCTGAACGGACCTCAGCAGCACCTGGAAACCGGCAGGAGGAAGCACACGTTCTCCCCGTCAGACTTCATCGAAGGTCAGTTGTCTTTCCAACTTGTGTGCAGTCAAAATCTAGGACGTTTGAAGAAGATGCTTGTTTCTGAAAGGCGCTCCAATGAGGTGAAAATCTGTGTCGTAGTGTGAGCAGGTACTGGATATACATCTTTTCAAAATCTCAGTTGGACACTTTTTGGAGTATCCTTTGACGTAACCTGTTCTCACTCTGTCTCTCACACAGTTGTCCAAAAAAGATGCACAGTGTGCTTGCTTCAACTGCTCATTTGTGCCTCCCACTTGAGACTTGGAGTAAAACTGCAAGATCAAAACAAAATACACGTCGACATTGTACACCGAAACATAAAAGTGTTCAACCAAAGCACATCATTTCCTCAAAACAAAAGTCAGATAGCTTAATGCTAATGCTAAGATGTACTGCAAAACGCTCATGGGTTACGGTAACGATAACGCTGCAAACAACTGTCACTTTTAGGGAAGCGACACAACCATGAAATTCATGCGTGTGAAGCGAAATCCATACGTGGCTTTCACAGGTCTGACCCGCACCGAGCGCGATAAGGGCACCGTGTACGAGTTGCTGTTCAAAGGTGACGGGCCTCGGGACTACGCCAGGACGGTGCTCTTCAGGCCTTTCGGCCCCGTGGTGAGGGTGAAGAGCGAGCGGGTGGAAACGCGCGACATGCTGGTCAACGTCATCGTTGCGCTTTCCAACAGGGCGGACGCCTTCCGTCAATTTGTCCGCAATTTCAGGTGAAAAAAAGAAACAAACGACAACAACAAAAAAAATTTCTGCGTGATTTAGTGCATTTTTTGTGCGCGCTTGCGATGTCCGGCACAGGGAAGTGTGCATCCGGCAGGACGACGGGGTCCACCTCACCGTCGTCTACTTCGGACGTGAGCAAATCGATCAGGTGAAAGCCGAACTGGATCAGACGAGCAGGTTGGTCACGCGACTTGACTGACGTTCATTTATGCCTCGCCACTGCGGTTCTCGGATCAACTTTTCCACTTTCGAGGCTATTTTACGTTTCAGATTCGGTGCGTGCGTTCACAACCTTAAATGTGGACAACGGCGCGTTTTGTCGATATCAAATCAGACGATGCGGATTGATTTGATTTGAATGAATTTGGATGGTTGTGGGCTTCCGGTCCTGACCCGCCAGGGAGACTCGCTTCAGGAGCTTCACGCTGATCCAGCTCAATGAGGAGTTCTCCCGTGGGCGGGGCTTGGAAGTGGGCGCCAGGGCCTGGAGGCGAAGTCACAACGTCCTGATGTTCTTCTGCGACGTGGACATCCACTTCACAGCAGACTTCTTGACTTCCTGTCGCCTCAACGCAGAGCCCGGTGGGTCTGAAAAACGCAAATTTGAGAGTTTTGGGTCAGGGACCGATGTGGACATCTACAGTGAAGAAAATAAGTATTGAACACCCTGCTATATTGCAAGGTCTCCCATTCAGAAATTATGGAGGGCTCTGCAATTTTTATCGTAGGTGCGTGTCCACTGTGAGAGAGATGATCTAAAAAAAAAAATCCAGAAATCACAATGTATGATTTTTTTTTTTAATGATTTATCCGTGTGATACAGCTGCCAATAGGTATTTGAACACCTGTCTATCAGCTAGAATTCTGACCCCCCCCCCAAAGACCCTTTAGTCCACCTTTGAAAGTCCACCTCCACTTCATGTATTATCCTGAATCAGATGCAACTCTGTGTGAAGTCGTTAGCTGCATAAAGACAACCGTCCGGCCCGTACAATCGGTAAGACAAGAACACCATCCCTACTGTGAAGCACGGGGGTAGTAGCATCATGCTTTGGGGGTGTTTTTCTGCACACGGGACGGGACGACTGCACTGTATTAAGGAGAGGATGACCGCGGCCACATATTGTGAGATTTGCGGGAATAACCTCGTTGAAGATGGGTCGTGGCTGCGTCTTTCAACATGACAATGACCCGAAGCAAACAGCCAGGAAAACCAAGGAGTGGTTCCGTAAGAAGCACATCAAGGTTCTGGCGTGGCCTAGCCAGTCTCCAGACCTAAACCCAATGGAAAATCTTTGGGGGGAGCTGAAGCTCCGTGTTTCTCAGAAACTTGTCTGATCTACAGAAGATCTGTGCGAAGGAGCGGGCCAAAATCCCTCCTGCAGTGTGTGCAAACCTGGTGAACAACTACAGGAAACGTTTGACCTCTGTCATTGCAAACAAAGGCTACTGTACCAAATATTAACATTGATTTTCTCATGTGTTCAAATACTTATTAGCAGTTGTATCACACAAATAAAGCTTTAAAAAAAAAAACCATACATTTTGATTTCTGGATTTTTCTTTTTAGATGATCTCTCTGACAGTGGACGTGCACCTACCATGAAAATTTCAGACCCCTCCATGAGTTCTAAGTGGGAGAACTCGCAATATAGCAGGGTGTTCAATACTTATTTTCTTCACTGTATAATCATGTGCTATTGGAGATCGGAGTGGGCCGCATTCATACCCCTGAGCCACAGTTTTGCACCCCTAAATTACACCAAGTCAAATCAGGAATAAACACATTCATCTAGTACAAATTAACAACATGTTAATAAGCGACCTTTGTTCACGAGCAGGTAAAAAGGTGTACTACCCAATCCTCTTCAGCCAGTACAATCCATCTATCGTGTACAGTAATTACACTCAAGTTCCATCGATCCAGCAACAACTGGTGAGTCAACGAACGAGAAAAAAACGATTAGAAATGGACCAACGGACGAAAGTGTATTTTTTTTTTTGTCTTAGGTGATAAGACGCAACACGGGCTTCTGGAGAGATTTTGGTTTTGGGATGACATGCCAGTACAGGTCGGACTTCCTGAACATTGGTAATGACTAATAGGCGTGATGAAGAAATGCTACATTACACATTTATAAACGTAAGAACAAAAAAAAAAAAAAAAAAAGGGAGAATGTTCCATGCTGATGAAAGGAAAACTACTGCATTTCCTCATCCTCTCTAAGTATGACATTTATTAGCTGGTATCTGAAAGTCATCATGGATAGGCTGCAGCTCACTTTTATTTTAGAAAATGGATGAGAGGAATCTTCTTATATGATCGTTTTTAATCACGGAACGTTTGAATAATCGAGGCGTGGCCTTCGTGAGGGGCGGAGGCCACCCTTGGAGGAAGACCTCACGGGCTCGTTTCCCTCCCTTGACGTCCTGACGTAACGCTGGTGACTTTTTGCACAACATTATGAAACCCCTGCAGAATATTGAAGAGAGAGAAATAAAAGGAAGTGGCGTTGAAGAGGAAGTCAATTCACAAGTGCAGCGTTTGCCAGGTTTCCCGCTCACCGCTTGCGCGCCTTCCTCGCAGGTGGTTTTGACCGCAGCATCAAAGGCTGGGGGATGGAGGACGTGCACCTGTACAGGAAGTACCTGCACAGCAAGCTGATGGTGGTGCGGGCGCCGTCCCGCGGCCTCTTCCACCTGTGGCACCAGAAGACGTGCGCCGACGAGCTGCCGCCGGACAAGTACCAGATGTGCATGCGGACCAAGGCCACCGGCGAGGCCTCGCACGGCCAGCTGGGGGAGCTCCTCTTTAAAGACCACATCCGGGCCCACCTGGACAGGAGCAGAAGAAGTTTGTGAAGCCCGACGGACTCGGCGGAATTCATTTCACAGTAGCGGCGAACGTGACGCACTTTTCCAAACGTGACCGAAAAAAAAAAAGAGCTTGAAAAGGTTCCAATCGCAGTTACACTTTGGAACGCAAAAGAGTTTTCGCTTTTTCGATTTCATCTTTGGAATTTTTGGACCTTTTCAAATGATCTGGGTTGCAATATGAAGCAATATTGTCAAAATTGTGTACATTTTTCATGAGGCCAACAAGGTATGGTATGGTTATTTTCCACATTTTACACACATAACTATGTTTTTTCCGATTATTATTTGCATAAAGAACAAAAATGTGGTTCAAATCAAAATATAGATCTGTGATTTTTTTTTTTGTCCAGAGGAAAAATCCAATGCGTCCTGAGCATGCATTCATGAAAAATCTTGAAATCAAAATGACATCACATGACTGAAATTGTAACCAAATAGATTTCCGAAGAAATCTCAAGGCACCTTATACAAATCCCGCAGCGGGATGTGGACAAAGAATGCGGCCTGTGACCTAAAGGGCCCTACAGTTTGATTCCCCCACCAGTGTGCTTGCTCCGTGTTCCTAAATGCAGCGACGTTTCGTGCAATGCAAGGGAAAATGTCATGTCATTATCCAAGCCGCTTATCCTCATAAGGGTCACAGGAGAACTGGAGCTTCAGGCAAAAGGAAGACTACACCCTGAACTGGTCGCCAGTCAGTCGCAGGACAGATATGGACACCATCACTGAGGAGGAATTGATCCCACGCTGGCTACACCATCTGTGACTTCAGTGAAAATGTGCATTCATAATTCAAACAATTCAATCCATTTACTTGTCCTCAGGATTGCGGATGAGCTGCAATCCTAATTGATTTGGGGTGAGAGCAGAGTTCAACCCTGTATTAGATGCCAGCCAAACAAGACTGACACTCACAATGACACCATTATGAATAATTTCGTCTTCAGTGAACCCTTACAACTATAATGTACACACACGCACACGCATGATTTTGGAACGTGGAAGAAAACACGTAACATGAACAGGAAACTCGCAAAACGGAAATCAAGATTAAATCCCAGCACATTTGTTATTATTCTTGTTTTTGTTTTTTCGTGTTTGACATTTTATAATCTCCATGTTTACTGTATGACTTTATTGCGTCGTAAAGCGAGGACCCGTTGTCCGGTTTTGACTGCCAAAACAAAACATTTCAATGAAGCCTTTCAACATTGGGAGCACGCGTGGAATCCGCCGAAGTGCAGCGTGCGCACCTTTTTCTAATAACTCATAACGTCATCATGTTGCGGATCAAAATGAGTGACGGGCGAGGAGGGCGTGGCCATCGCCGCGGCCATCGTCCGAGTGCCCCGCTGACACCCGATTGGCTGCGCTCACTTTCCACTTCCGCATTCTGTGCTGCCTTCAGCATGCCGCGACAAACGGAAATTTCGCCACCCACAGCTTTTCTCCTTCTCTTTGTTCAGCATTGCAAATTTGATTCGGACGGACGCACAGAAGAAGAACTTTCGGATTACTTCTTTTTGTTCATGCATTTCTTGAACAGTATTTTTTTTTTTTACTTTAATATTGCGTGTCAAGAAAAGGCAGCCGCTAGTTTATATTATTTCCCAGCTGACCGCGAAGGCGGCATTATTCACAACGACAACCGCTTGCTCAGTTTCAGTATCGCGCCGGTAAATTCGCCTCCGACGCGGCCGCGAAAGATGCTCCGGCTGCGGGACAATTTTGACGGCTGCGAGGCTGTCCACGCGTGGCCCGAATTAGCTGCGTGACTTTCTTCTCGCGTGGTGTGAAATAGAAGCCTTCCGCTTTTACTCGTGTCACACGATGAAGCTGGTGTGTTTAACCGAATAAGAGCAAAAAAAAAAAAAAAAAAAGGATTTTAAATTTTTCTTTTTTTTTTTTTCTAAACAAAAAAGACAACATGTTTGAGGTTTCTGGCATCCCATACATCTTGTTGGACTTCACTTGCCTCACTCTCGGTATGTAAAATGTGATCTCTTCTCTCCATTTACCTTTTATTGACTTTCTATTGAGCACAGAGTTTGAAAAATTTCAGCAGTACAAATTTCACGCATAATTATTATGTAAATACACACTGGGAAGCTTGATGTGGCCATTGCTCAGGCAGGGGAGGTGGAAAAGTTCCTCCTCCCTATGTGTGAGTTTTCCATACCAAAGTTATATTTTTAGTCCACAACTGTATTTGCTTTGTAATCATAAGAAACGTGCAGCACCAGCAGAATGGATGCACTGACCCCGGCAATATCGCTCTAGTTTTGTTCCATGTGGGCTAAATCACCACCAGTTGACTCGTTTGAAACACATTTTCAGCTTCATCGCCTTGGTTTTCCAAGGTACAGTTAAGAGCATTAACGTGCACACACCCTTGGGTTTTTTTTTTTTTTTTGGGGGGGGGGGGGGAGGGAGCGAAATCTCGCTTAATGAAAAGCAACCCATCAGAAATTAGGCATAATTTAATGACGTACTTTGGAAATAAAAGATGCAATTGTAGGCCCCGTCATTATTGAATCTGAGTTTGTGACGCGTCATATACTTGGCATGCAGACGGTACACTCATCAGCCATCGTTATGTACATACAGTACAGCTGCTCTGTAGACTGATATGATTCAGTACAGGAGGTCTCATCATCAATTTTCATCATTTTGCTTCCCTCTAAATACACATGGTACTGTTGTCACGTTGGTGTACATCGAAAAAATAAGTGGTCACTAATTTTTTTCAGTTCATACCAATAAATGTAATGCTGCGATAACTTCAATGATATGTCAAGAAACTCAAGTGTTGACATCATTGTTTTAAGAGATGGAAGTGGAAGTGTTAACGGAAAGCAAACAGTGACAAAAAAAGAAATCTATCAGTGATATTTTTGGAGAAGCCGGCAACCGGACACAGTACAGCCTCGGTTCTCGAACGTCCCCTTTTTCAGACGAAGATTTCGGGATTTTTTTTTTGTTTCTGTTTTCGAACGAAAATCGGTACCCGAACGCGCCCAATAAAACCCGGAAATAATAGAACGCGTGCGGCCAGACCAGTTGACCCACGACGCACTCTGTTGTGAATTCCCACCCACAGAAAAAAAAAAAACGGAAATAACAGAACGCGCGCGGCGGTTGCTTTGGTTTTCGAACAAATCGGTTTTTGAGCTGCCTTCTAGAACGGCTTTTGGTCGAGACGAGAACCGAGGCGTTACTGTACGAGGTATGATTTAGCACTTCTCGAGTGTGTGTGTGGGAATTAGATGAATGTTCATCCTGCGAAACACGGCATCTAAAACGCTGGACAGTGCACCCGCGGAACAGGCGTAAGCGAGGAGAGCATATTGCCACAGTACGCTGAAATGTCCTGGACGCACAGAAATGCGGCGTTGAATGGAGTTTTGTCAAACAGCAGGTGATACGACGTTGCTGAATAGACGATGTCGTGTTTTTGCGATCTCAAAAATGTTTACAGAAGATGAAAAGAGCCGTTTGCCCCGTCAGGTCTCTTTTTGCACGCTCTGCCTTTTTGATCAAATAAAGAGATCAAAGCAGCCCTCAATTTGTATGCGCCAATTTGCACGTGTTGCGCGGACGCAATCCCGGCTCTGTCGACCGACCCTCAGCCCCGGCAAATTTGAGTCCGGCAAACCTTTTTAGTCCCTCCTATTTGTGATTCCCGATCTCCGTTTGCGTGTCCTCTTCAATCCGCCAGTGGGCCTCCCCTTCTTGGTTCTGACTCCTCAGCACAGGCCGTTCAAGCGAGGCTTCTTCTGCAACGACGAGTCCATCCGCTACCCTCTCCGAGAGGACACCATTTCCTACCAGCTCCTCGGAGGGGTCATGATCCCCTTCACGCTCATCGTCGTAAGCGGCATCTCGCGACCCCATCGAAACCGGCTCCGTCCGTTCGTCGTCTCTCTCACGTTTTCGTCTAGATCATGTGCGGCGAGTGCCTTTCGGTCTACTTGACCCACACGAAGAGCAAGACGCTCGGCCACAAGTACGCAGCTCGGGTGTACAAGGCCGCGGGCTGCTACCTGTTCGGCGCGGCGGCCAGCCAGTCTCTGACAGACATCGCCAAGTACTCCGTCGGGCGACTGCGGCCGCACTTCCTGGCCGTGTGCGAGCCGCGGTGGGATCGCATCAACTGCGAAGCCGGCGGATACGTGGAGAACTTCACCTGCACCGGCGACCCCTTCCTGGTGGACGAAGCCAGGTACAAAACGTCTCCTAACTGTCCTGCTCCCGTGACCATTCGGTAGGTTTTTATATTGAATGCAGTAAAAAAAAGAAAGCATAACTGCAATATTTTGCAAAACTATCCCTTAGCTATTGTCTGTTGCGATACAATTCATCAGATTTGATCAGTCAACCTGGTGTTGTCCCGTTGGAACCGAAAAATGGAGAATGCTAATTTCTTTTTTTCAGATGTACGGTACAACCTCATTTCTCAACCACAATCTGTTCCAGAAAATGGTTTCAGAAGTGACTTGTCTGAAAACCAAATCGATATGTCCCATTACAATGAATGGAAAAAGAAATAATGCATTCCAAGCCTAAAAAAAAATGGGTTTTTAAAGCATTCGTTTTAGCTTTTCCCGACAATAAACTGCATAGTCGAAATACATGTATGGTTTAAATACTTAACACCATAAAATAATTTACAAAAAGTATTTTATTTTTTTGCTTAAAATATATGCTTTAGTAGTAGAGCAGGCGAGGCTGGGAGGACATTGCCGTATCCAGAGCGACTCGGCAACCAGCCTTGTAAACTTTTTAATGATCAAAAGTGCAGAATAACTTTAGAGACGCAATAATGAGGGGGAGGGCGTTATTTGATTTCTGTGTTTTATCGGGGGAGTTTCGGGTACCGATTTTCGTTTCAAGACGGAAACCAAAAAAATAAAATCACAAAAGTTTCGATCGAAAACTGATTTGTTCGAGAACGTGGAGTTGGAGAACCGAGTATTCACTGCATTTCAGCTTACAAGTTTGTTTTATTGACCTCAAAAGCAGTTTTGTAAAAAAGAAAGTACTCAAACTGTAATTTCAAATCATTCTTGTACAACACAAAGGTTAAATGACTGATATACAAATACAATGTCACAAAAGAACACGTTGCTGAGTGTATTTTTATTTTTTCCGAAACAGAAAAAAAAAAACTCGTGAAATTTTTGAAGATTGTATGATAAATATTTTTATACATTTTGCTTATATAGATGTGAAAAATGGGCAAAGAAAAAACAATTTGTCCACTTTTAGATGAAAAGTATTATGTTGTGCAGAAGATGAATGACCTTTATTGACTTTGAAAAAATATGGTTTTTGTTTTTAATCTTTTGCAGGCTGTCTTTCTATTCTGGCCATTCGTCATTCTCCATGTACTGCATGTTGTTTCTTGTTGTAAGTACAATCGTTTTTTTTTTTTTGTTTTTTTTTGGCGACAAAACAGGAGAACCCTTTGGGCTCACATACGCGGGGAAATAATTGCTAATTTTAATAATACGGGATATGTATATGTACATCCAGTAGTCAATATTGATGCGGTTTTGCATTTCGGGTTAGCAACGTGCCAGAACTGTTTCCGCATCTTGTCTCAGCGTAAGTTCCTCTAAAATAACGTCGTCATCGTGACTTGTGAATTTTTTTCATTTTTCTTCGGGCATTGTCATAATTTGTTTTTGATTTGGTAGCATCTCAAGTAGACAGGTGCCAAAAGCCTACATGCAGTGAGTAGAATGCTAATATGCTAACAGTTCATATGGCAGCAAGATAGCAACCTGAGTACAGAAAATGTTCATTTTAGACCATGCGATAGCGTAGCGCTACTTCAAATAAAACTCATAAAGTGCCCGCAGTCTCAAGGATGCTAACATGTAGCAACTTGAATTGTGGAAAACCCAGCTATGTGGTTGACTGTACTGTATTTTCATTTACTTGAAATGTCTTTTGTGCCGTCGCCAGCTGTACATCCACGCCAGACTGAAGGCCAAGTGGGCCAGGCTCCTGCGGCCCACCGTGCAGTTCTTCCTGCTCGCCACCGCCGTCTACGTGGGCCTGTCCCGCGTCTCCGACTACAAGCACCATTGGACCGACGTGCTCGCCGGCCTCCTGCAGGGCGGCGCCGTGGCCGTCTTCACTGTGAGTACCGCCACCTTTGCCATCGAAAGCACGTCTCAGAGTTAAGCGCAGAAGTTGAAGAGGTGGTTGTACTTCATTTTTAACGCAAGTATCTGTACTTCTACTGTCGTGCTGCATATATACCATAACGTCTGACCGACAAGCTGCGACTTTTTTCACACGCTTTCAACCCCGCGTTTTATGCAGTGCTGGCATTGAACTTTTTCTGTGTTCCGAGGGTTATAGCCAGGTGCGCTAATGCTCGCACCGCGCTGGCATTAAACTTTTTCTGCATACCGAGGCTTATAACCAGGTGCGCTAACACTAGCGCCGCACTAGCTTTAAACTCTTTCTGTGTACCGAGGCTAATAACCAGGTGCGCTAACGCTAGCACGGCGCTAGCATTAAACTTTTTCTGTGTAATGAGGCTTATAACTAGGTGCGCTAACGCTAGCTCCGCGCTAGTGTTAAACTCTTTCTGCGTTCCGAGGCTTGTAGCCGGGTGCGCTAATGCTCGCACCGCGCTGGCATTAAACTTTTTCCCCACACCGAGGCTTATAACCAGGTGCGCTAACACTAGCGCCGCACTAGCTTTAAACTCTTTCTGTGTACCGAGGCTAATAAGCAGGTGCGCTAACGCTAGCACCGCGCTAGCGTTTTTCTGCGTAATGAGGCTTATAACTAGGTGCGCTAACGCTAGCTCCGCGCTAGCATTAACTTTTTCTGCGTACCGAGGCTAATAACCAGGTGCGCTAACGCTAGCACCGCGCTAGCATTAAACTTTTTCTGTGTACCGAGGCTAATAAGCAGGTGCGCTAACGCTAGCACCGCGCTAGCATTTTTCTGCGTAATGAGGCTTATAACTAGGTGCGCTAACGCTAGCTCCGCGCTAGTGTTAAACTCTTTCTGTGTACCGAGGCTTAGAACCAGGTGCGGTCAGTAGGCCAGGAATTATGGTAGTTTTTCTAGCCATGCCATTATGTTGGAATGACAAAAATCCTGTTGCAGGTGTTCGGCGTGTCCAACTTCTTCCAGCAGCCCGTCGAGGCGGGCGTGTCCCAGGAAGAAGGCGGCCGGCACACCAGTTTACAGGAGAACCCACCCAATTGCAACCACTACGGAAGTACTGACTGAAACCCCCCACGGCCCCTACCCCGCCCCCGTACACACACCATCACTCTGGCTCGAGGAGGGACTGGAAAGGGTGCAGCACAGGTAACTTGACTGAGGTACAAAGAGTTTTTAAGCTCGATGTGAGCTCGCCGCCCAGAGCGTGCTCTTCGTGGATGCGCAACGTGCGTCACCCAGGACGGAAATTCCATTTGCTCCGGATCTCACGTGTGCTAGCTGCAAACGGGCTCAGAAGGGGAAGGCCTGGCGGCACCAGCAAAAACCTCCGCTGTCATACGTGCACCACTCAGAAAAAGTTAGGAACGCACAGTTTGCGAACAGCAAGATGGGATGCAATGACAGAAGCACCCAACAACGGACCTTTCCGACCTGTCAATCACTCGTAGAATAGTAGCCAATCAGATAGCCGCATTGTCTTAACCCCTGCCGCCATGTTGTCCCTCACGCCTGCGACCCGTGTGAGGATAAGCGGCTTAGAAAATGGATGGATTGATGGATAACTTTCATTCAAATTTGTATCGGAGATACTTCAAATCACGGGTGGGTCAGCTTTTCGGTTAAGTGCTCCAAAGACAATGCTAAATTGTAGGCCAAAGTATGGTGATTGTGTTTATTGCTATGTATTGTCAGCATTTCGTTGTTAATTTATACATTTCTGCTTTTTAATCACAATTTCTGCAAGGTTTTATGTGCTTTTAAGAATGAAAGGGCCAAGTCAAATGCTGTTGGGGGTCTGCGAATGGCCCACGGGCTGTAGGGTGCCCACCCCTGATACGAGTGGTACTGCTGAAAATAAAATCATTTTGCTACTTTGTCATGATTCTTTTTTTTTTGTCCCTCCCACTTTTTAATTTTGTATTTTTGCAAACACACTTATATACTCATGTTGCACAAACTTGTACAATCTATTACAAAAATACATAAGTAGTATAATGGTAATATAGGAGTCATTTATTTATTTTCATAGATAGATCGATAGTCAAGGGGGCAGTAAAAACAAATGGTTCTAAATTGCAGCCGGTGCTATCATAAAATCTTCAAGTTTTTTTTTTTTCTGGAGCGCAAAAATAATGTCAAGTCGAACCTGACCTTGATTTGAAGTCAATCAGCGCAGCTAAATGGTGGCACGCTGATTACGATCACTTAATTACACCCCCATTAATATTCACGTCCCCTCTTATTGTGCCGCAAACACAAACGCGTCCGGCTCTGCTTACATTGCGCAAAGACACCGCTGGCTGATTTACGGGTCACACTCATGCTGGAAAGGATTTTTCCAAATTATTTTTCTTGCTTGCAAAAACTGGCTTTTGAACAGAGCTGTGTCGACTTTTCATAACCGCTCTATGTCTTACATTCCTGTCATGTTGAACTTCACATTAGAATAACATGGAAAAATATGCGGTATGCGTCATCAAATCATGAAGAATTTGCTTAGTCAACCAAGCAGCAGAACACACGCAGGAATAAAATTCTCAAGACGGTTGTTATGAAAAAACCGGTTGGGCAACGCAAAACTGCTGTACAATGTTTGCAGGGTCTTTTGAGTGCAAATCCACCCCCCTAAAGAAAGAAAGAAAGAAAGAAAGAAAGAAAGAAAGAAAAAAAAAAAGATCCAGTTGCACATATTCGGTCCAATAGTTATTTACTATAAATAATGTATCTTTGCTCATCTAAAATTTAATGGCTAGCTGGAAAAAAGGGATAAGAAACCTGTGTGTCCGCTTGTTGTCGTTAACAGAATAATATCCATCCATCCATTTTTTTTTAGCTGCTTATCCTCACTAGGGCCGCAGGAATGCTGGAGCCAAACGCACAGGAGGCGGGGCACATCCTGAACTGGTCACCAGCCAATCGCACTCACAATCACACCTATGGGCAATTGAGTGTCCAATTAATGTTGCATATTTTTTGGGATGTGGGAGGAAAGCGGAGTACCCAGAGGAAACCCACACAGGCACGGGGAGAACATGCAAACTTCCGCACAGGCGGGTCCGGGATTGAACCCGGGACCTCAGAACTTTGAGTCCGACTCGTTACAAGCTGAGCCACTGTGCCTACAAACAGAATAATATTGACTTGAATAAGTATTGCGTATCTGGTCCTAATAATAATCCATTTTTAATCCGCTTCATAAAATGAAGTCTTTCATTAGTCAGACAACTCCCAAGGTGCCATTTCCGGTTCTCCGTTCATCATAACGCTGACTTCTTCGCCATATTTGGAGGGACGACGCATTTTGTCAATATAAAAAAAGATGTACAAAAATATTATAAAATTGACTTTGTAAAGATTCCTGATGTAGGCGCATTTAGCTGAAGTCATATGCAATGAAATTATTGGAGACGACACGAGATACTCTTGTGCAATAAAAATGGGATCCCATGCAGTCGCTGTTGTCACCTTTAAATGATGAGAATGTTCTTTTTGTTCTCGAACTGGATCTCGCTGTTGTGAAGGCGAGCCCGACAATGCGCTACCAGAACCGTTACAAGTGCAAACAACGGCTTTTGGCCCGTGTTATGGCAATAAAAGAGCTTAAAAAGCACCTGGTCAAGAACATTTCTTTGTTTCACTTCAAAACAATGAAGTGAAACCGAACTATTTGGGCAGAACGGGGATATGAATTTCATGCAAATCAAGTCCTTGCCAAATATATCTGGGTAATTTCACCTCCATTTCTGTCATGACATTTCTATTTTTTTTTTCTTCCCCCTGCCAGGTACCACGGAAACATATGACTCCATTTCCAAACAATACATTAAATTGCATTGTTTTAAAATGAACGCTGCAGTGAAGTACAGCAAAATTTATCCATTTTAAAGTGAAATAAAAGTGAAGTGCACTCAGTCGGGTTATTCTTGCCCTTGCCACATATTTGGAATTACTGTTGTGCCGGATTCAATCAATAAACATTTTGTTGTGACAGGTTCCTCAGTCACGTCTCATCACAACTCACTTGTGTGTTGGCCCAGCGAAACTGCTCGTTAAAACGGTCGAGACGCTTACTCAGTCCTTCGTGAGCGCTCATTCAGCGCAGGAAGCATCTTGGTCATGTGGCGCCGCCGCTGCCGCCGTTCGGAGATTTCTCCTGGTGTCACAACGATGCTCGTAGTCATCATGAGTGTGCAGCTCCAGTCACTCAGAGCCACATGACTCACTTCATTCCTGCCAGAGATGCAGCTGGCTCTGTCTACCACAAAACATCTTTTTTTTTTTTTTTTTTAAATAAAGTCATATAAAACTTGATTTTAGTGGTTCATGTCAAAAAGTTTAAAAAAAAAAAAAAAGAAATTCACTAGATTAAATTTTCACTTTTTTAGGGTAATTGCTTATAACCTACAAAACACCCAAAGTCACCTAAAATTAAAACTTTGGATAATTCTAATTTAGAAATTTCCTTGTTCGGTTTATCTGTTTGGCTCTTTTTTTTAACTGCACATTCGTAATTCAATTAAACTTTTTCTAGCAGTGTCTCCCGATGACTGCAGCTCAATTGAGATGTGCTGCTGTCGAAAACATAACTTGGTCGATGAGCCAAAATGTTCTTCATTAAACCTCAACAAAACTGGGATGAAATAAAGAAAAAAAAAAAAAAAAAAAAAAAAAATTCACTAGATTAAATTTTCACTTTTTTAGGGTAATTGCTTATAACCTACAAAACACCCAAAGTCACCTAAAATTAAAACTTTGGATAATTCTAATTTAGAAATTTCCTTGTTCGGTTAATCTGTTTGGCTCTTTTTTTTAACTGCACATTCGTAATTCAATTAAACTTTTTCTAGCAGTGTCTCCCGATGACTGCAGCTCAATTGAGATGTGCTGCTGTCGAAAACATAACTTGGTCGATGAGCCAAAATGTTCTTCAATTAAACCTCAACAAAACTGGGATGAAATAAAAAAAAAAAAAAAAAAAAAAAAAAAAAAAAACAGACTTGCTGTTAGCAAATAACTGGACTTACTTCAAAGACCATGTCCAAAACCTTGATGAACTGTACTGATGCATTCTGACGTATCTTTCAACAGTCCTATCAAATGAATCCATCCACCCTTTACGTACTGCTTTGTCCAAGGGAGGAACAAATCCAGAGTGAAGGCTTGCATGTGTCAAGCGGACCAGGAGAAGCTCATCCATGCTTTTATCCCAAGTAGACTTGACCATTCTAATGGTCTTCTGACTGGACTCCCCCCCCCACCCCCCAAAAGAGCATGAAGCAGCTGGAGCTCAGGTTCCGACCAGAGCATATTCCTCGAATTCTACAGTCTACAACACCTCGGAGTCAGCCTTAGAATAGATTTTCCAGTTCTGCCACTGGGTCATGGAACCTAGTAGAGATCTCTGAGATCAACAGAATCGGGTCAAACAGTTGAGCGCAGCGTCCAAAGCAAACATGTCGGAGCAGCATTGATCTCTCACGCTGCACACAAACGGAATCAATTGACCCCTCCGTTTTTTGCGCTCCGCGTCACTGACCAATCAGAGGCCAGAGATCTGCATAGACCAAGCCCATTTTTGCTCCCGCCATTTTCTCAGACAACATTGCATGGTCCAGTATAGGTTTAGTTAGCGTTTTATCGCGTATTTGGGTTATTTAACAAAAGATATGGTTAAGAGGTGTAGTCACGGACTTTGTAATCGTGACGACAGGTATCCTGAAAGGCGAGTCGGTGGAGTTCGATTCGTACCCTTTCCAAAACCGAAGACCCAGTACGAAAAATGCCTTTGATGGATCAAACTTTGTGGAAGACCCCATCGTCAACTAAATCCATCTAATATCAACCGGAACACATATGTTTGCACGAAGGTATGCCCTATATTTGATTTTCAATACACGTCTTCGTATAAATGAATTCGAAGTTCTCCGCTAGCATAACGCCGCTACGTGTGATCGATTGACACACTTATTCTTTGTTGAGCGATATTTAGCGATGATCGGACTGCACAAACGTATCGATTTCTTGCTGGCTCGCGGCCGAAGCTTAACCAGACTGTGTTTGCACGAAGATATGCCCTAAATTTGATTTTTAACACACGTCTCGTATAAATGAATGAGACGTTCTGCGCTAGCATAACATTGCTACGTGCGAACGATTGCCACACTCATTCTTTGAGCGATATTTAGCAATGATCGGACTGCACAAACGTATCGATTTCTTGCTGGCTCGCGGCCGAAGCTTAACCAGACTGTGTTTGCACGAAGATATGCCCTAAATTTGATTTTTAATACACGTTCTGCGCTAGCATAACATTGCTACGTGTGAACGATTGAATGAAATCAGAAGCATGGCGTCTCTCTCAGTTAAGAATGTATTGTATTGTATTTGCCATTTTTACTGTTTGTCTTACGTCAGCGCACGTGGCGTGACGTCACTTCAGGAGGGGTGGTTAAGCGCCCTGTATGGAGGGGTCAATTGCCAACAGATGGCGTTTCCCAGAGCACCCCACCCCCCCCACAACTTTTAAAATCTCTCTTATACTGTTTTAATTGTATTTTATTTTTCTTAAAACCCAGTTACCTTGTGTATGAAATGCGCTATGTAAATACATTTGCTTTTTTTTTTTGTTTTTATTATAAAAACTTCTTGAGAACTCATTTTTGACTGACAACATGAGCTGTATTAAATTTACATTTCTTTTTATGGTTGTAGTTTGCTAACACAGAAGTGCAGTGCATTACAGAGCAGTAACGAAGAGTTGACCTAGTAATGGAGGTGGGCAGTATTTGCTATGCTTGCTCAAATACAATTCCAAAAGATAATGTTTGATGAGCCTATTTGGAGTTTGAAATGATTACTGTGCACATGCTGCCACCCACTGGACATTATGACTACAAAGTGGAGTAAACTACCAACAACGTTGGCATTTGAGAGGGAATACAGTATTTTGTACATTGTATTGTCACAAGGCAATAGTTTCATACTAGCTTTTTTTTTTTAATAGTCTGAGCAGGATAAAAAAAAAAAAAACCTCAAAGAATGTGCCATAACTTCATGAACTCAAGAGACAAAAAAAAAAAAAAAAAAACTGTTCAATTTGTTACACAATTTATTGTCATCATATTAAACACTTGCCTCCATCCTGACAGGCCCTCACATACGTTACAGGAGCCACCAAAACGACATTTCGCTAGTGGACAGCAGGACTCCTCACTAATGTTCTGAAATGATGCGCACGTACGCTTGGACTCCCATGATCCGATCAGAATTATTTTACAGCTTAGCATGTTTTGTAAAATTTTATCGGGACAAATCTGTACATGGAGGTTTTGGTCTTCAGCGTGTTGACATACATCATAATAATAATAATAATGATGATAAGAGGACTGAAGAGCACCTGAAGGGCTGGACCTGCTTACTCAAAACTGGACAGGAAGTTCAGAACTATCTGCTTAAGTTTGGCATCCGATGCCTCAGAGATCTTGCCGTCAGCCCTGAAAGGCAACCATCGGAGGTTTAATGTGTTGGGTTTGTTTTTTTTTTTGTGTGTGTTTAACAAGTTAAATGATTTAAAAAAAAAAAAAAAGTGTTGAATTGGGAGAACTTACTTGATAGCAGCGAGCAGGTCTTGGTGCTGGCTGAGGATGTGCTGCAGGAAAGCCTTCTCGAACTTTGTGATCTTGCTGGGCTCCATTTTGTCCAGGTGCCCCCTGACGCCGGCGTAGATGACGGTCACCTGCTCCTCGATGGCCATGGGGGCTGAAGGAAAGGGTCCAAAGTGAGCCCGAGAAAGATGGCGGGGAGAGTCGCTGAGCCAACACTCACAGTACTGTCCCTGCTTGAGCAGCTCGGTCAGCCTGACGCCCCGGTTGAGGAGCTGCTGGGTGGCGGCGTCCAGATCCGAGCCGAACTGGGCGAAAGCCGCCACCTCGCGGTATTGAGCCAGCTCCAGCTTCATGGTGCCGGCAACCTGCAAGGTTGGAAGAAAGCAAAACAAAAAACAAAAAAAACCCTCTTACTGAACGGCTTGGTGAACATATTTCCAATCCAAACAAACATCTTTTCACAAAAAGATTTGTAATAAAATTGAAATTGGGCCGATTACTAGAGGCGGAGGTCCTGCGCGTGCCGGAACTTTCAGGTTTTCCAACAATACGCTAGACTTGCTCATCCAGATTAGAAAATATATACAGTACACATAAAAAGGTATTACTGTAAGAAAACTAACTAGAGATTTGAATTCCATTGAAAAAAAAAACTTACATTTTTTTAAATTCTAATTTAAATTTTTAAATCCAAAATTTGATCCAAAAAAATAGCTTCAATAAAGCAAATTAACTTTTCTTGAAATCAATAAGTTTTTAATTTTAAGTCCACGTTTAAAAAATTCATTATTTTAGGGAGAAAAAAAAAAACAAAAACAAAAAATTGTGAATAATTTTTTTTTTTTTTTAATGTCAATGGACCTTTAAGACCTGTCGATAACGCATACAATAAGAGCCAATCAGAGAGCCGCATTGTCTATTGTCCACTATTTTATCCTGTTAGATTTCAATATGAAGTTTGTGACGCATCAAACTTTTTTTGCATCGATCGCCAACATTTCACTGTAACTCTGACATTGCGTAGCGCTCCGTCCCAAATCTTAATTTCGTGTACATATCCTCGCGTGAAATAGTTGAGACCTCTCTCGGACAAGTCTGACGCATTTGGCAAAAAAAAAAAAAAACATACCGCGATATTATCTGGAATCGACTTCAATCATGTTATGTTCAATCTCCATTTTGAAAGGTTGTGGGACATGGCTAAGGGGGCGGAGCTTAAGGTCGCCATCGGAAAAGTCCATTTAATATCTTGTTTATGAACCTGCTTCATGGCTCTGGTCTGGGCAGCAGAACCCACTCTGGACACAGACAGACCCACGTTGATGGCGGGTCGGATACCCTTGTAGAACAGCTCGGTCTCCAAGAAGATCTACGGCACAAAAAAAAAAAAAAAAAAAAAAAAAAAAAAAATCAAAAGCGAGGTCAGGACCAGCAAAAGCCGAGACGCGAGTGGGGGGTTTCGCACCTGGCCGTCGGTGATGGAGATGACGTTGGTGGGGATGTAGGCGGACACGTCGCCGGCCTGGGTCTCGATGACGGGCAGGGCGGTGAGGGAGCCGCCGCCGAAGTTGTCGTTCATCTTGGCGGCTCTCTCCAGCAGACGGGAGTGCAGGTAGAAGACGTCGCCGGGGTAGGCCTCCCGACCGGGGGGGCGACGCAGCAGCAGGGACATCTGACGGTAGGCGACGGCCTGACAGAGAACAATCGGACGTTCCGGTTCACGTTGCATTCAGGTTATGAGAGAACCGTTGGGGGCGGGAGGGGGGGAGAAGCTCCCATCCAAGTCCTCCCCGGACCCGAAACGTTTTTGCCGTTTAAGAACTCTCATGAGGCTCCAAAAGTCACCTGCTTGGACAGATCGTCGTAGATGATGAGGGCGTGCTTGCCGTTGTCCCGGAAGTACTCGCCCATGGAGCAGCCAGAGTACGGGGCCAGGTACTGCAGGGGCGCCGCGTCCGAGGCGGTGGCCGAGACCACGATGGTGTACTTCATGGCGTCGGCGTCCGTCAGCCTCTTGACCAGCTGCGCCACGGTGGACCGCTTCTGGCCGATGGCCACGTAGATGCAGTACAGCTTCTTCTTCTCGTCCGTGCCCTCGTTGAAGCGCTTCTGGTTGATGATGGTGTCGATGGCGATGGCGGTTTTGCTGGAGGGGGAGGCACTCGTCACGTTTGAAATACATGCAACGGCTGTAATGAGGGGAAATAATGTGAAATAAAATGCGTATCAAAATAAATAAGATATTATTGGTAAAGAACTGATGTGGGTTTTTTTAAGCACCTCAGTATGCATATTTAGAAAGGTTGCAGCAAACGGTGAGCGTACTTTTAACACTTGAGCTGGACGAATCAAATGATGACAGTTAAATACCCATTTCGATCTGCCACTGCCAAAATAAAATACTTGGCCTACCCAGGCAATATTTTCAAATTGCCGTCCCTAATGGTTGGCATTTTAGGTGGGACCGCCGCTCACCCAGTCTGCCTGTCACCAATGATGAGCTCACGCTGCCCTCTGCCGATCGGCACCAGGCTGTCCACGGCCTTGATGCCGGTCTGCATGGGCTCCCTCACGGAGATGCGGGGGATGATGCCCGGGGCCTTCAGACCCACACGCCGACGTGTCTTGGAACCCAGAGGACCCTGCGAAGAAGCCAACTGACTCCAGAGCAGCTTTCACGAACGATTATTACATTAGGCGTAGTATTTCGTGGCTTTTATCGACCTTCCCATCGATGGCGTTTCCAAGAGCGTCCACCACGCGGCCGAGCAGCTCCTCGCCGACGGGAACGTCGACGATGGCGCCCGTCCTCTTCACGATGTCGCCCTCCTTAATCAGCTTGTCGTTGCCGAACACCACCACACCGACGTTGTCGGGCTCCAAGTTCAGAGACATGCCCTGGCGGGGAAGAACCACAACGGGTGAAGGAAACCTGGGAAGTCTTCGGTCTTAAATGTACTTGCGAAAGAGCATTACTCTAATTATATATAAGCTGCGACTTTTTTCCCCAACACGCTTTCAACCCTGCGGTTTATGCGTTGATGCGGCTAATTTGTGCATTTTTTTTCCCTAACGGCCGCTAGGGGGCACTTGAGCGGAAAAGGTAAGAGTGAGACTGGTGGAATATATGTGCCGAGGAAGTGACTTTTACCGGTCCAGCCCTGTTAGAGCTGCGCTAGTGTGTTACTGCTGTGCCTCAGTGATTTTTACCAGTATGATGATGATTTTTTTTTTTTTTTTTTTAAACCGGCCCTGTTAGCACAGCACTAGCTTTAAAGTCTCTGTGTACCACCTTTCTTTGTAAATATCTCGTGTTTCAATGCGGGCACTTGCGGCGTATGTATGCACGTACCAAATAGTATTTCCTTTACAAATGTACTCAGTGAGGCTTAAAACCAGGTGTGCTCTGTAGGCCAGAAATTACGGTATGTAGGATGCAATTTTGTTTACATTTTCAGGGACTACTGCTGGATACTAATCACAAAGAAAAGCCGTTAATTTGTTAAATTGCTTCACTTTTTTCAGTCAACATAGATTGTGTTTAAAGAGATTTTCTTCCATTTTAACACTAATAATTTTCTCAATTTAACATGGATATTTGACTTCTAAAGCCGTCAGTGGCAGTGTTTGTCACCTGGTTACTTTGAAGTTTGTCAAATTTTGTTTGTAAAAAAATGAAGGTATATTTTTCCTGAAAATGTTGGTTGGCAACATATAAAGCATGGTGTTATGGCAGACTGTCAACAGCCCTCAGTAGACCCCGTTTTTGACAGTATGAAAGGATCAACTGCTGCTTTAAAGGTAAATTTGTCATTTTGTTTAACTCTATAAAGCAAGATCAGCGGTAAAAACACTAAAAATACAAGCAGAAAGACTAAGGGGTGATTTTGTACTTTAATTTAAATGTTTTGAGTTTTAGCCGTGGTATAGTCTCAGTTCTGGTGTCAATGTATAGTAAAGTCATTATTTCGGTATCAACTGCAGCAAGACAAAATACTGCCAACACTGTTTTATTTGACACCTTTATAGTTCATGGCCAACAAGCGCTTCTGAAAAATATTCACAGAAAGTCGGATTCACTACCTTGTTAGCGATTTTCACCGTAGGGACAGAACTCCATCATAAACCTTGGCCATTTAGTCTATTATATTTTGCTTTTAATAAAGTAGCTGTTTGACCGCTCCCCTGAGAAAAAGGGAGAACAATTAAATGCTCTTCCACTACTTGGTAGAAAGTACAATTAAAACTGTGGATACATCATTAATTAATTATGTTTTTGGTGTACGTCGTTAAGACTCTCTCATGTCAAATAAATGCCATGGCTCAATAAAAGGTTGGGAAGCGTTATCCCAGACGTACTTTGAGGCCAGAGGAGAACTCCACCATCTCTTCCGCCTGGACATTCCTCAGACCATAGACTCTGGCGATGCCGTCACCAATGGACAGCACTCGGCCGGTCTCCTCCAGGTCGGCAGAGGTGTCCGCTCCCATGATCTTCTCCTCCAGGATCGAGGACACCTCAGCCGTGCCTTTTTTTTTTTTTTTAATAAAAACAAAAACATTCATAAGCATCAATGTAGGCCAACACTGCTGGTAGTTAGTTATTGTTCAATACAAGGCACAAGTTGGGTCTGGGCGATTAAATCAATGTTACAGATTTATTAAACATCAGCAAGTTTTTTTTTTCCTTTTTGCTGCTTTTTGTGTTTCAAAATGCATTCCCACTGATATCCAGTTGCTACTATGAGACAGCTGCAAACAGAGAGGGGCTAGTCTCCAAAAAACAGTGCTGCCAACTTGGCAATTTTGTCACCTTACTTTATGGCTTTAGTGACCATTTCAACAAAGTTTAAAAAAAAAAAAAGTGCAGGGCAATCCTGGAGTAAATGGTGCTGAACATTCCAAAGCCAATAATTTATATGCTGTAATTTGTTGGGAACTTCTGAACTAAGCCACAAATATTTAGCAGGGGTCTCCTTCCTTCACCTGTATAACCGAGGCAAGTCCAAGACAGCCGACATCAGACGTACGGACCAGCTGAGCCATGCAGTTTGACAGCTCATTTGAGTACGTTAGATTGTTGAACATTTAAACTGTGAAATTTATTCAATGCGTACTACGGAAAGTAGGATTTTGCCCACCCAAAAGGAAGCACAACACCATCTGCGCAGAAATTTATTTTTACAGGTTGACGCTGGGGAAACTGATTCAAAAGGTGTGTGCTGCCATGACACATAAAGTAAATACCAGAAAGAAGAAAATAAAAGAGCTAATCATATTGAGTAATGTCATTTAATGTTCTATAAACAGATTGCTGTCGAGGTTTTATTTTGGTACCACAGCCCCACTGCAATGCCAAGACAGTAACAATGACCTTCCATCATCACTAAGGGCAAATTTCTCGGATTATCTAGTCATATTATTGTTTTTCTTACCAGTCTTCTGCAGCCATGGTCTGTGAGTGTGGAGGTGATTGACCCCCACGCAGGCGGCCGGGACAGCTTTGGACACCTGGCATTAAATGCATTAAAAATATAGCTGACTGCAAAGAACTATGGCGCGTTTGATTGCACGACTATGTTTTGAAGAGCGTGCACAGTATACGAGGAAGGGGGGAAGGCGATTTTTTTTTTTTTTTTTTTTTTTTAGCCCTGTGGCTGCAGTCAGGCAAGCTGACCTTCAAAGCGCGCTTGAATGAGTTGCTATGCTAACTAGCAGCTACGCGACATTAGCTCACGCGCTAACGCACACGCACGGCCGCCGTCACAAGGGCGACAATATCATACAATTACAAAAATAGAAAGCTGCAGACGGAAATTAACCTTAAATCACATTTCTGGGGTGTTTTAGAAGGAAGAAATGAAAAAAGTCGTGCTCGCTCGAGGCCTGCAGCGCTGACATTTATTCGGAGTTACCCTTCACGTCCAAAAGTTTACGCATGCACGAAATGAAGCGGCCGGGTCAACACTTACTAATCCGGCCCTTCTCGGTAGGGTCCTGGCCAACGCTGCTGCAACTCGCACGGATAACATTTCGTTCGCTTGGTAGTGACCGGCTGTCCTCCACCGCTGGCGGCTGCGACCTGCTCAGGGAGAACGTAATGGCTGAATCAACTCTTCTTCGATATATCTGCAAACTGCAGCGCGATCAGACCGCCTCGGCTCAACACTGCCTTCCTGTTGGCGAGATTTATATGACAAGAAGACGAAGAAGTCTTGCAAATACAAAAAAAAAAAAAAAAATTAAATCATAGATGCATTATCGTGCCAAAATTACCTCCAATACGACATTTGTGTCTATTTTTTCATTGCATGAAATATTCCCTGAAATACTGGTACATCTATTTAAATTCTGGAAAGAAGTATCCCGGTTTACTGCAGATAATATTGACCTACTTTACTCTTTTTTGTAAAAAAAAAAAAAAAAAAATGTATTGTTTGGATGAACGCAAAGAGCGCAACAAAACCATAAAGTCGTTGTTGTAAATTTATCAATTGTTACTGAAAAATGTGATGTGCATAAAGGGTCATTCAAAAACTTTGAGAATGGAAACAACACAAAACAAGCACAAATGTTTGACTCATTAGTTATTTTATGCTCTTAATTTACTTACTTTTATTTTGGCTGGCTTCTTTTTTTATATGAAATTATGGATTAATAATTGGGCACAGTCATTAGTTATTTTATGCTCTTAATTTACTTACTTTTATTTTGGCTGGCTTCTTTTTTTATATGAAATTATGGATTAATAATTGGGCACAGCTGAGGTGTCATCTCAGATGAACGCACATATATGTTTGGCGTAATTTTTACGCCGGATGCCCTTCCTGACACAACCCTTCTGAGGGAGTGGAGGCCCCAGTGGGATACGAAGCCACAACCCCTGGTTTGCCAAACCAGTGCTCTAACCACTGAGCTACGGGGCCTCTAGTGTCCTGCTCCCGATAATGGAATGTTTTGGGAACCACCACCACACAGGAGGTCTTCAACAAGGTTGGGACCTGTTCCAGGCTGAGGTTCAAAATGTAAGGGACGACTGTCATTGCAAGCAATGTCGGTGAATTTACACCAATTACAATACTATACAACACAATTTACCCAGGGGCACTTTAGCGTCTCCATTAACACATGTTTTCGGGAGGTGGGACGAAATCGGATTTCCTGGAGAAAGCCGACACAGCCTCGGGCAGAACCTGCCAATTGCACACACAGGGAGGGCTGGGAATTGAACCCCAGTCCTCAGAAGCGGGAGGCCAACGCTGTACCAGTTGCGCCATCCATCCATCTGTTTTCTTAGCCGCTTATCCCCACGAGGGTTGCGGGAGTGCTGGAGTCGATCCCAGCTGTCAACGAGGAGGTGCGAACGGGGTACACCCTGAACTGGTCGCCAGCCAATCGCAGGGCACATCGAGACAAACAGCCGCAATCACAGTCACACCTCGGGGCAATTTAGAGTGTCCAATTAATGTTGCATGTTTTTGGGATGTGGGAGGAAACCGGAGCGGCCAGAGAAAACCCACAAAGGCACGGGGAGGACATGCAAACTCCACACAAGCGGCTCCGGGATGGAACCCGGGCCTTCAGAACCGTGAGTCCAACGCTTTACCGGCTGATCCACCGTGATTATGCTCATTAAGAATACTATTATACGAGCATTCTTTTTTTTTTTTTTTTTAAACTATTATTACTAGATGATATGTAGATGAGAAACAAAAGGTCTTCGTTTCAGGGGCAGTACTGTAGCGTACTTTGCAATGGCAATCGTGGGTCCCTCGAGGTCGGGCCGCGGGGAAACAGCGCCACCGTTCGCCGGCTCCGCGGAACGACTCGTCCGCTTTTGTCAGTCGAGTCCGCCGATCGTCGACGGAGCTCCATTACAATCCAGTCGTGTAGGGAGTCAGTCAGTCAGGCAGACAGTCAGCGAGAGACGCTTTGCTCGTTCGGCCCGCGCGCTGCTCGCCAGCCCAGCCGCCTGAATGTAGATCCGCATGGGCTACTACTACGACGACCGCACTCGCTTTCTCCAAATAACCCAGCGGAGAGATAAGATAAGGATCCCAGGATGGTGTTAGTGCATGTCGGATACCTGGTTCTCCCCGTATTCGGCTCAGTAAGAAACCGAGGTAGGTGCCAGGTTGTTTGGTAGCCCCGCAAAAAACGTCTGCCCTGTTTATTATCTTAATATTCACTGCAGCTGTCGGCTAAGTTAGCGCTCAACTTAGCCGCTGTTTTAGCTCGCGTCGGCTAGCTCGTCGTTGACGCTCAAATCGCTCGCCAAATTGCTTTCGGACGTTTCACTTTGGTTCGCAGATGACCGTCAAGCACCGAATGACGGCTTTAAGGCGGCCGTATTTGGCCATGGATGGCGTCCAAATGCGGCCACTCGAGATAAGCTAACTGACCCGTGTTGGGGGGGGGGCTGGCTACATCCTGAAGCGGAATCAATTGTCACAAAGGATTCAGCAAGCGCCGGCTGTTGTGTTCTCACAACATTCCCGTACATAACACATCACCTTCTTTTATCCCCCCCCCCCTGTTACTTGGATTGCTTTCCAATGCGGCATTTCCATTTTATTATTGCCATTTTTTATTGTTATTTTTTAAACAAGCGCTGGTGTGCTCACACCGTCAAAAACACCGCAAAATAGCCGTAGCCTTCCCCAGCCGCCAGCCAGTCAGTTTATCTGTGCTTGGATGATGTCATTTGAAGATCATCTGCTTTCGCCACAGCGATTATTTATGATTATTGGCGTGGATGGACTCAAGCGGTAATCGATGCACAAGTTAATTGGCTCCAGAAAACGTATCACCACCATTTTCTGCAAATCATCGTCTTTTCTCCTTGTTAGTAGCTTTGCACCTTTTTTTTTTTGACGCGAGCGAGCGAGCGGCTAAAAAAACAACAACAACAACACGAAGCTACAGTGTAACATTAATTTGACAACAGTGGCATCAGTGATTTCATTGTGCTTTTATTTCTGTTCTTATTTCCCTGTTTCATAGTATGGAGGCTGGCTCTACATTCTGCATTTATCAGATCTTTGTCGTCCCCCCCATTGTGTAGCTAATGATCATCTGCTGCTGTGTGGTGTGGCGTGGCCTCTGCCTGTTCTCTGCATTTAGCTGTATTGTGAACCCCTTCTTCATTTCCTCTTTCCATCCGAAGACGACATTGGTATTAAAAAAAAAAAACAAAACAAAGCACCCCTTCCCCCTCTCCTCTTCCTCTTCCTCCTCCCTTCAAGATGTATTCCAACCATGTCAAGCTAACAAAAAACAAAAACAAACAAACAAAAAAAAAACAAAAAACAAGCTAACATCTTAGAGCAGAGCACCTTTTTGTCTTTTGTTTCTGTCGATTTTTTGCTGTAGCGCCCGAGTGGACATGTAGCTCCTTTTTTAATGGAATGTCATTGTGTACCTCCCATCCAGTCTTTTGATAGACAACATGCTGTAAATTCCTGTCAAGTGGATACATTTTTGCATGATCTGAAAAGCGGCTGCACTCGCATTGTTGAACACCAGAATTTGGCTCATCCTCCTTTTCTCTTCACTCAAGGTGCAGTGTACATGTTCTCGTGTGACAATTTGGACGGCGAAATTAGCCTTTCGCTGTCCGGCGGAGCATCCAAAGTCCAACGCGGGCCCTTCTTTGATGGGTTCTTCTAATTTCTTGATGATTATCTCCCATAGAAAAACATTTCAATTTGACTACATTTGTTCCAAGATCAAATTATGCCTATGATAAATGTAGTCTATCGCTAACCTATGCAAACACAGTGGCGAAGTTACAGTAAAACGCTTGCAGCATATAAATATAGAAATGAGTCAAAAACTCAGTGTGGTGACAACTGACTCTTATGTACTGAAAGAAAGATTTTTTTTTTTTTGTACATTTCAACACTCCGTAGAATCATACAACAAACCTCAGTTTATCGCAGCGAGAGGTTCCGAAGCCTTCGAAATAAAGAAATGCTTTTCAAAATAGTTTTCTCCCGGCCACATTTGAAACTTATAGAAACATACTTTTTCAAGTATTTCTACTGCCCGTATGTCCACA
Source organism: Syngnathoides biaculeatus (assembly GCF_019802595.1). Taxonomy (NCBI): domain Eukaryota; kingdom Metazoa; phylum Chordata; class Actinopteri; order Syngnathiformes; family Syngnathidae; genus Syngnathoides; species Syngnathoides biaculeatus. Next base: position 10,506,563 of record NC_084643.1, on the reverse strand, counting down.
AGCTGTTCTCTGAATCAAATCCCAAGTGGGCTTGCTTCTGGCTTATCGTCACCCCAAATTGATGTTTACTGTAAAACTGACCCAAAAACGAGTTCAAGCACTAAAAATCTCAACCAAAGTTGATTTAGTTGAGCCAAAGTCTGCTCGCATAATGCTAACATTTAAAGTGAAAGACCAAATGGAAATTAGCCTTGTCGATAACGTACCAAGAACTACAAACCTCTAGCCGATTGCTAGTTGAATACAGATGGAGCAGCGGTACATAAAATCACGGCAGTTGTACATTTTCTCTGCTCTGTCGGAGTGACTGTTAATCAATATTAGTTTGGGACCTTCTTTGCCTCTTCTTTTTGGGTTTAATTAGGCTACATCTCTTCCAGCAGACCTCAATACTGCCTTGAATGTCGCGGCGCAACATGGTGCTAAAAGTACACCGACCACTCTAAATTCCGCCTCGTTTGTGTACTGTAAAAGCCATAAAGGATCGCCTAAAAAGCTACAATAATTCTGGGGAGTGGAAATGATTCACCGCGATAGAGCGACGGAACACTGTGCTTGTATCAGGATCGTTGATCGTTGTACAACAAAACTAAATTCAAGTAAGAGTACTTTCTCTTTGGTAGTTAATGTTTATGCACTCTTATGGTGTAAAATCATAAAGCGAAATGGTCTGGACTTCTGTGCCATATTGTTCCAAAAAGATCAGTTTGAATATTGTCCCACTTTTGGGGGGCTGGACTTTGGAGTTTGGCCTGGTAATGAACGGAACGGAACGAAGGTACACTGCACCTGCACACGACAACATGCCATAACTGTCTCCATTTTGTCTAGTCCTTTTGTTCCCCCTTTTGCAAAAACAAATCTTTGAATCACACTGAAATGTTGGGCCTGCTTCTCTTTCTAACAGCCTCCAAAACAATAATGGATAGAATGCAGTGGCACCTCCAAGGTCGAGCGCACTCTGTTCGGTCACCAACATCAAAACTTCGATTAACATTTTTAGCTTTGATAAACTGTCAGGCCAGTAAACGGTAAAGCCTCGGTTCTCCAACGTCCCCGTTTTCGAACGAAAATTTCGAGATATTTCTGCTTTTGTTTTCGAACGAAAATCGGTACTCGAGCAGCCCTGCAGAACCCGGACCAGCTGACCCACGACGCCGAAAAAACCCGGAAATAACATAATGAGCATGCCGCAAGCAGTTGACCCACCCGTGACGCGTTTTGTTGCTGTCAATTCGAACGCACCCCGAAAAAAAAAACCCCCGGAAATGACATAACGCGCGCGGCGCAACCAGTGCACTTTTGTTATTGCGTATAACGCAGCCTCTGTACACGGACGTGTCCTGGTAGTGACTGTTGTTTTTCTTCTTCTGGAGGACGACCGTATTAACCCCCAGTCGTGGCTCCAAAGAAGGCAAGTTGCTTGTTTAAAGTTATTCTGCACTTTTGTTAACAAAAAAAGTTTACAAGGCCGGGGGCCGAGTCGCTACAGATACGGCAATGCGCTCCCAGCCTAGCGTACTCTAAAGCATACATTTTAAGCAAAAACTAAATATATTTCCCAAATTATTTTATTATATAAAGTATTTATACTATACATGTAATTCTACTATGCAGTTTATTATCAGGAACAGCCAAAAAAAAAAAAAATGCTTTAAAAAGCCCACTTTGTTTAGGCTTGGAACACATTATTTCTTTTTCCATTTATTGTAATGGGAAACATCGATTCGGTTTTTGACCAAATCACGTCTCGAACCGTTTTCTGGAACGGATTGTGGTCGAGAACCGAGGCATCAATGTATCTAGAAGTTAACCAATCAATAGTAGTAGTACAAGCAGACGGAGTTCCGTTCCTATAGGGATATCGCAACCCGAAAGTTAGAACATGGGCTCATCTAGCTCTTACCTAAAAGTCACAATTCTTGTAACTGCGATGTTTGAAAAGGCAGCACTGGTTAGCATCTCTGCCTCACAGTTCAGAGGACCAGGGTTCAAATCCAGCCTCGCCTGTGCGGCGTTTGCATGTTCTGCGCGCGACAGCACGGGTTTTCTCCGGGCAGCCCGAAAAACACGCACGGTAGATTGATTTGAAGACTCTTAACTTGTCTGTAGGCACGAACGTTAGTGCAAATGGTTTGTTTGTTTATATGTGCCCTGCGATTGGCACGTTCCAAAATTGAATTGAGTGAAATTCCAAATTGAACCATTAATGTAAAAAAAAAAAAAAAAATTGGGAACACAAATCAGACGGTAGAAATCAACCAAGCAAGCAAGCAAACCAAAGACACTTCTCTTAATACTAACATAATGCTTCCATATAATACAAAAAGTTGTAGACTGCTGAATTAAAATTTGCATGGATGTCACAGTAGTTCTAAACCTTGAAACATTTCCACTGTAACATGCGTGAAGCAGTCATGACGCTGAACGTGGCTTAATAGGAGGGGCACATGGCGACCGGCCATCATCTCCAGCCACCATGACGCTGAAAAGCTTGCTAAAGCCGAACAAAAGCACTTTCTGCTTTGTAAGGAGGCCAACGCAAAATGCAAAACAGATGCAGGGATAGTGGTCGAGTCAGTCGCTTTGAAACAGGCGGATCTAGTCTGACAGAGTGCCGTTTTCGAGCTTGAAAGGTTTCAAGCGTTTTTGACTTTGGGGGTTCCACTGTATCAGCAGGCAAAATGCGCTCACTGGTGGTTCATCACTTTCCCAAAAATCCTCCCCACTAACGAACTTATGCGCAAAATGCTATCCATTTCACAGGGATGCCTATATTTTCCTGCACTGCTCAAAAGAGATTCTCTAGTAGTATAACGTGTCTATTGTTTGGTTGTGGTTTCTCTTGATAGTACTTTTTTTCCAATGCATGGTCACGTTTTATGATTCATATACTTTTGTTTTTCTTTTTGATTTTTGTTTTTTGGTTTGACTCTACATTGACCTGTGAGAATCCAATGTAATCTTTCTGTAGTAAAGATGTTACCCTGCTGTACTTGAATCATGTGCTGTAGCTCATTGGATGCCGCTTTTGTTCCTTTTTTTTTTTTTTTTTTTAACCCTATACGGAGCATGGTGGGCCTTGCCTTCAGTCTATGTGGTTTATTTATTTCTTTTTTTTGGTTGCATGGATTTTTATATTATAATATTAAGGGGAAAAGAAAAACACAATTTACTAATATTTTTCAATAAAGGATATAGTGTTTTTCCTAACCTTCAGTGTGCTTCTTGCTGATTTCCATTTATTGTCCTCCGCCCCCCCTCCCCTCCCCTCCCCTCCCCTCACCCACCTCCTCTCCTGCTGTGACAAAAGATAGATGATTCTCCACGCTTCCTCCATCACAGCGCCCGTACCAGCTTATCTGCTCTCATTCGTGGCGGGCGTCACACCCCCTCCCAAAGCATCCTCTGTGCCCCCCCCCCCCCCGCCCCAACTCCTCCTCCCCCCCTCCCCTACCTTAAACTTGACCCCGCAAGGTCACTTCCCGTCTGCCGCCCGGCCGCCGTCACGGGCCCTCCTGTTTTGATTTCCTCGCTCGGTTCCAGAAAGTGCGACGCAGACGAGCCGTTTTTAAGAAATGGAATAGAAAAGCATGTTCTTGTCATTGTGGAACGTTTAGCGCTGCCAAGTGGACGTCACCAATAATTTTCTTTCCACAAGCAGCCTTTGCAAAACACGCGACACGTGGAAAGCACACCCCGGCACGAGAAACGACGGCTGTGTCTCGACGGCCCGTCTGCAATCGTTTGCCAAATAGTTGTGGTCGGGACAAGTTTATATAAAAAAAATAAATAAATTATATATATATATATATTTCTAAGAAATAATATTGTGGGAAGGGTGCAAATAGGGATAAGCCGTAAACGCTAATGTCAAATATGACCCGTGTACGGAGTAACGTCAGAAGGTGAAATAACAGTGGAACCTGTCAGGTCAAATACGGAAGATACGTTGCGGAAGGATGGTAATTTTGCAGTTTCTATTTATTTCATAAACATTTTTCCTGTAATAACGAATGTAAACGCTTCTCTCGAACTGTTTCCAACATTTATTAGCTGTTATACGGAGGTTAAAAAAAAATCTGTGTAATAACGCGATAATTAAGATGACTTTTGCGTATGTTCCATTCTTTTATTGTGGATTTATTGCTCATATTGAGTAGCTTGTGTAGTCCTGCGTTAAACGTTAATTATGGACCATGTAATGTTGCTTAACCTTCGGCAACATGCTATTACATATAGTGGACGTTGCCCATTCGCTGTTAATTATTCACAAATATGAATATTCCTTTTATTGATTTCTTTTGTTTATCAATCCTTACCCATTGACCCAAAAGCTCCTAATCATCTTTTTTTGTGCTTTAACGTAGAAGTGTCCTGATTTGGTATTCCTCTCGGTTCTTTTAAGATCTTTGTATGGTGGGGAGGAGTTAAGTTTAGCCTGGGTTGTCGGGAGAAGTTATTCTTGCATTTACTGTACACATGCAGATCTTTTTTTTTTTTTTTTTTTACCCCCTGCCCCCAAATCAAATTATCTATAAATTTAAGATTAATTTCGTAAAATGAGCTTAAAAGAAGTGGGCGGAACAGTGTCTCAGCTGTAAAACGTTGGCCTCACTGTTCTCAGGTCCAGGGTTCAAGCCCGGCCCCGCCTGTGTGGAATTTGCATGTTCTCCCCGTGCTTGTGTTGGTTTTCTCCAGCCACTCCGGTTTCCTCTCACATCCCAAAAACATGCGACATTAATTGGACACTCTAAATTGTCCCCCGGTGTGATTGTGACTGTTGTCGGTCACTATGTGCCCTGCGATTGGCCGGCAACCAGTTCAGGGTGTGCCATGACCCATGTGAGGATAAGCGGCTGAGAAAATGGATGGATGGAGTTTAAAAATAGTGTTTTGATTATATTGTGACAGTTTAAACAACAAATCTAGTGGTGCCTTGAGATACGATATTAATTTGTTCTGTGACCACGTTTGTAACGCACTTGTATGACAATTCATATTTTCCCCTTGAAATGTAATCGGACATGGACGTTAATCTGTTCCATCCTCCCCTCAAAAAGAAGCATTTTTGAAAGGTGTTTTTAAAATAAGATAAATGGACAACTAAGTCAACGATAATATTGCATGGATATAAAGAATTCAAATTCAATCCGATAGACATCGTGCCGCTGCTTCTGCTGTGTGTGTCTTGACCACTTGGGGCAGTATAGCACACCTACCGACGTACACGGAGACGGTCGGCCCTCAGTAAGCCGCAGTCATATTAGTTGTTCTTCAGTGAGATATAACGCCCGTGAGAATCGTGATATTATTGTTAATATTATCTGCCTGCACGTCTCGTCCCACTGTTTACAACGTCTGGTCGTTCGGTATCTCAAGGCGGCACCGTGTAATACGTTTTGTACAGCGTCGAGCGAGTACGGCGAGGTTCCGCTGTAGTTCGGGGGGGTTCGTGCGCATTTTCCGTCTCGGGGGTGATTTTGGTGTTTGGTTTCGGTTCCCCTTTGCGGTATCCGTCATTGTCCCCCCCCCACAGAAGCATTTTGTCACCGTAGGTACGAGGTAGGGCTTCATTCACATGCTATGTCAACACAGTGGCATCCGTACATGGTGACCACAATTAATCGCCAGCGGTTTTTGGTGCCGGCCTGCCTGACGTGTTCTGCTTCTCCCCCCGCCCCCAGGATCCCATTTCACCCGGCAACAGCAGCAGCAGCAGCAGCAGCAGCAGCAGCAGCACAGCCATGCTACCTCTTGCCGCCACTTCCAGCTAGGCCCGCAGGCCCCGCTGCCCATGGACTTCCCCATGCCCCACCCGGGCCAGCCGCAGTCGGGCATCAACCCCCACCTGGCCCCGCCCGGCCACCAGCACGGGCCCCCGCTACACCACCCCATGCCCGCCCCCCAGTTCCAGGACATCCCCGCCCCTCCCTTCCTACCTCAGGCATTACACCAGCAATACCTCCTCCAGCAGCAGATCCTCGAGGCCCAGCACCGACACATCCTGCCGCCCAACAGGTATTACACACAAGTGGCCCGACTGCAATACTCGGCGCACTCGTACAACAATATGTACTCGTGACGACCAAACGCAGAAGCCGAATCAATCTTACAGATGGTCACTTCTTATCGTCAATTATTAATGTAGCCCGTTTGTAGAACATAACTGTTTCCGGTACGACTGCGAATAACAACTGAACAATTTTATCCGAATTTTCAATGCCGCCGTTATAGATTTTACAGCTATTTGTGTACTTATTGACGATCAAATGTGCTTCATACGTAAGTGAGGATCATAATTATCCAGTCGCCTGGCAAGTCAAGCGATGATAATTTAAAACTGTTATTAAAATAAATCGCAGTAGCAGCGCCCCCGGGTCCCGCTGTCTGCACTCAGGTCGACATTGCAAACGACGATCGGATAAATAAATACGGAAATAAAAATTTCCCATTTTGGGGCACTCATGGAAATACGCAGACTGGTGATTAACTTATAAATAAATTCAAACCCCCACAAATTACTGTCGAGCACGAAGGAAACATGAATTGAATGTGTAGTTGATGATGAATCATCAAAAACTTAAAAAATGATTTTTACTGGGTGATGTGATACCGGTATAAATACCGTAATACAGAGCGCACCTGGTTATAAGCCTCACCCGGTACATTTGTAAAGGAAATACCATTTGGTACATACATATGCCGCAGCTGTGGAAAAGCCGCAAACGCCCACAAAGAAGGACGGTACACAGAGTTTAGCGCTAGCGTGGCGCTGACGCTAGCGCGGCGTTAACGCGAGCGCGGCGCTGACGGGACCGGTAAAAAAAAAAAAAAAAACAAACGTGTCGGTAAAAATCACTGAGACACGCCAGTAACACAGCACCAACACGCTAGCACAGCGCTAACGCTAGCGCAGCACTAACGTGGCCGGTAAAAGTCACTTCCTCGGCACATATATACCAGTCTCACTCTTACCTTTTCCGCTGGAGTGCCCCCTTGGGGGCGTTAGTAAAAATGCACAAATTAGCCGCATCACCGCCTGAACCGTTGGGTTGAAAGCGTGGGAAAAAAGTCGCGGCTTGTAGGTCGGAATTTTACGGTACTGTATATTTGGAATAACCTTTTCATTGTTATGCTGATGGTAAAAGTCCCTTCTTTGTAAAGATGTGTATGGCATCCATTTTGTCCTTAGTCCAAGGTACCAAATCCGGTTCCTTAGCTTTTAAGTGGTCTGTCTGTCGATTCAGGATTTGAATCTGCCCCATTTTGTACATTTCTTACTCCATGATTAAAGTGTCCTGATTTGTGTCAGCAGACGGACACCCGAGAGGGTCCCGCACCAGGCCCACAGACTACGTCCGGGCTACGAGTTCGGCCCGCCTCTGCACGTCCCAGCCCAGCCGGTGGTGCAGCAGCCTCGCTACTTGGCCGAGGGAACGGACTGGTAGGAAAAAGTCCAGCCAGCCGCTACTTTGTTGCAATTGGCGTCTTAAATCAGGCGCCGGTGCAACGCGGTTGTACTTGACTTTTATTCAAGGAAACGAGGACCCGAATCCAGTTCCTTTGAACACCAGAAATGAGGGGTAAACGGCCCGTCTGCCCCCCCACGGGGGTCGGAACGTTAATGAGCCGTAATGACTTTTCGGAGGTTTTACCTCAAGACAGAAAACGGCAACACAATTTGCACTCGAGGCACTTTAAAGTTAGCGCGGTTTCATTTTTCCGAAACGTAAAAATGCACATTTTTAATCTTCTTTGGGGGGGGGGTCGTCTCATCCGTCGGTTTTCATTCGGGTCGCAGGTGAGCTGAGGTCATTTCGTCGCAGTTTTCCCTTTGGAATACGGGAAGAAGCCCGGAGATCGGAACCCAAAACTTTTGGAGCTATTTTGACGTCGACGACGTTAGCGGCATTTCGCCGAGCTGGCCTAATTCTTTTCAAAGCTTTTTGTGCCACAGTCTGGATTCATTTGAAGGCAACGTCGTGAAGTGGAAGTAAACGGTGAAAAAATTACAACCCAGTACTACACAGAATGGAGTAACTCTTGTAATTGGGCTCATTTCTCTCGCTGCAATTTGTTCTAATCGCAGTCATTGAACATAATCCTGCTTCATAAAGTTGTTGAAAATGGAAGCATGGTATTCAGTATTATTATTAATTTTTTTTGGGGTGGGGGGAGGGTAACAATTTCAAAGGCTTTCTTGCTTTGTTCTTTATTCACATTTATTCCTTTTTTTTGTTTTGTTTTGTTCCGGTATCGGATGCTTGATATGCGTACGTCATGGGTGGACCTGATTTGCAAAAAAATCAGTTTTTCATTCAGTCTCAGCGGGGCCTGGTCCTGGTTTGGGACTGCTGGCAGAAACCAGTCACGGCGCTCGCGACAACATCTTCGCATCTTCCTTCATTCAACGAGCGTTTCGTCAAAGTAACATTCTGAACATTGCAGAATCAGCATGTTCCCCCCCTCCCCTCGGTGTGGAACCCCCCCCCCCCCCACCGTGTGAAAGCGTATCAAATGATGCATAATGTGGCAGCTGATGGGATTCTTCACATATCTGTACGGCAGCTGTGCAGAAAAAACAATCGTACTATTTGTTAGGCTCGTGCGGAACTGGGTCAACGTGACGTTGGTCCGCCACATAGGATTAAGGTTCAGGGTTCGAATCTTGGCTTGCGCGGACACGGTATTTCGCAAAAATACTGAATCTTTTAATCAAAGCAGTTGAGATTGTCGTACCATGATATTTACGAATTGAGTACAAAGATTTTTGAAGTTCTCTAACCTCACAATATGCTGTTATGAGCAAGGCATGGCTACTGGCCAAGAGGGGCGTGGCCAGGCCACTCCTCTAGGCGGTACAGCTGTTTCACATTCCGACAGGAATAGAACTTTTTGTCACGAGCATTTGCCAGTTCGTCACCTTGCGTGTATGACCCAGTTTCCGGAATAAACCACATTGAACATTATGCCTCTGCCTCGGAGTCCTGCATTTGAGTCTGTCCCCGCACCGGAGGTTCGTGACATATGCGAGTTTAATCCAAGAATACATCGTTCTCAATTTACAGCATATATTTGTTAAAGGACTGTCCATTTACTGTAAATGCCCTGCAACTATACAGATGAAGGAAAATGCAATATTTTGCCAAATTAATGGCTTTTCATGTCAATAGAACTCAAATGAATTTGGTTATAGAACGAATCCAACTTGTGAATCAAGTTCCCTCTGTACAGATGTAGATGTCGCCACGCAGCATAAATATTGTTTTAATTTTCCCCCTGCCTAGGGATCTAAGTGTGGACGCGGGCCTCCCGCCGCACCAGTACCACATCCACCCACTGCCGCAGCACTATCAGCACTACCTGACCTCTCCCAGGATGCACCACTTCCCCAGGAACAACGCCTCAACGCAAGTGGTGAGCCGGAGTCACGTCCGGATCTGGACGGGCGGGGGCCATCCGTCGTCCTGACGCCGTCCTCTTTCATCCGTCCTCTCCCAGGTGGTCCACGAGATCCGCAACTACCCGTACCCTCAGCTGCACCTGCTGGCGCTGCAGAGTCTCAACCCCTCGCGCCACGCGTCCGCCGTCAGGGAGAGCTACGAGGTGGGTGATGACAATTGATTACAATTCAAAGTAATCTTTGTTTTTAAATGGGTCTGACCACGTTACAATACAGTGGACCCTCTCATACGTGCGGTTTCGCACTCGCAGATTCAACTATTTCTTTTGTTTCATCGTTTAAATTATTTTTTCCCTAAAAAAAAAAAAAAACTTTTTCATTTTTTTGGGGGGAGGCAAAAGGCAAGTTATCTCTGCTTATTCAAAAACTTTTATTCCTAAACAGAAAGCAAAACAGAAAAAAAACAACTAACTTTTTTTCCCTCAATGCAATGAAAATGGCTTTTCATTATTCAGTGTCTGGCCTCGTCCATGCCCCCCCCCCCACAAATAGCAGGGGGCCTCTTCTATCTATCTATCTATCTATCTATCTATCTATCTATCTATCTATCTATCTATCTATCTATCTATCTATCTATCTATCTATCTATCTATCCATCCATCCATCCATCCATCCATCCATCATCCATCCATCCATCCATCATCCATCCATCCATCCATCCATCCATCTATCTATCTATCTATCTATCTATCTATCTATCTATCTATCTATCTATCTATCTATCTATCTATCTATCTATCTATCTATCTATCTATACCTCCCTCCCTCCATCCATCCACTATTTTATTTTATTTTATTTTATTCGTCTTTTGGCTGAGCTTACTAAGCCTTTTATTTTTTCCCAAACAAAAGGAATCCTTATTCCAACAGTCTCGTACGGTGAAATCAAAGTTGTCAGAGTATAAAAATATCCAAATCGATGCGACTTCCCCCTTGCATCTCTTGGCAATGAAATTCAGCAGCATACAATGACAAAAACATCTGATTCAGAACCAGATTTCTCTTGCGGTGCTTTTGGGCACTGAATTTCTTGCACTCTCCGCTGGTCCGGAAAATCCTTTATGCGTCCAAATCTTCCCAACGTAACATAAGCACTTTTACATCCTCCTGCAGTCCGTCTTGGCAGAAATTGATCACATTTGCAAATTTTTGTGTTCTCTCTCTCTCTGTTTTTTTTTTTTCAAACAGGAACTTTTGCAGCTGGAGGATCGACTGGGCAGCGTGAATCGCGGCGCCGTCCAGACCACCATCGAGAGATTCACTTTCCCCCACAAATACAAGAAGGTAAGCTCACAGTACGGAAGTGAGTTCAAAGGTCAAATAAACTGAGACCAGCGTGTGGATGAGTCACTCCGGTGAATTTGAATATGGATATACAGCAAACGCAACCCAAATACAGCGATGGCTCGGTTCTTGACCACAACCCGTTCCGGAAAACGGTTCGAAAAGTGAATAGTTCGAAAACCAAATTCATGATTCCCATCGCAATGAATGGAAAAAGAATTAATGCATTCCGAGCCTAAAACATTAGGCTTTTTAAAGCATTTTTTTTTAGCTTTTTCTGAAAATAAACTGCATAGTAGACAGACATGTATAGTTTAAATACTTAATATAATAAAATAATTTAAGAAAAATTCATTTTTTGCTTAAAATGTATGCTTAAGTTGTAGAGTACGCTAGGCTGGGAGCGCATTGCCGTATCTGTAACGACTCGGCCTTGTAAGCTTTTTTTTATTAACAAAAGTGCAGAATAACTTTAAACAAACAATAATAAGGGGGAAAAAAGCATTTATAATTTTTTTTTTTACAAAAAGTAACACACAAAAATGTTCGTAACTCGAGTTAGCAAACAAAACAAAATCCAGAAATGCTTCTGTATGTATCAAATGTCTTCAGGGGTGGTGACTCGCCTCCTTTTAACAAAAAAACAATTTGTTTCTTAAGAACATTTCTGAAGTAGCTCATCACGACATCATTAAAATTTTGGAGTGCTCTGCTACATTCAGATTTATTGGGGAGATGAAGTTTGATGAAATTATGGATTTCGTCCCACTTGGCGTAGATTGCTTTGTTGTCAGCACTCGGGACAAACAACAGTCACGAATTGACAGTAACAAAAGGCGCCGCACGCATTATGTTATTTCACGTTTTTTTTTCAGCTGCGTGGGAATTCACAACAAAGTGCGTCGTGGGTCAGCGGGTCTGGCCGCGCGCATTATGTTATTTCCGGGTTTTCTCAGCGACATTCGAGCAAGCAAATACATCCGAAAAGGAGGCTTTACTGTACTGAGAAGAGAGTGTCACGTCCTTTGGCTCGCTCTCTGAGAGAAAGAACAGACACGTGAAGCGCTTGTGTCGATGTTGCAGAGATTCCCGCAGGACCTGAAGATGTGTCTGGACGACGAGGAGCTGGACACTGACGAGAAGTGCACCATCTGTTTGTCCATGCTGGAGGACGGAGAGGATGTCAGGTACGCACGCGTCAAAACATGTGCATGTTTTTTTTGTTTTTTTTTTTTTTTACATAACACAACTCGAGATAACACTTACAAGTGTAACGGCCACCGAGCGAGAGTACACGAGTAAACCCCGTAGTGCAGTAAAAAAATATGTGCAGCACAGTGGCCCAAGTTTTGCGTTCTAAGTTTCATCAATACATAAATCATTTTGAAGGGCAGAACTCGCTAAATAAAACATTTCTCCCAAAATGGAGGGTTCGTCCAAAGAAGAAATGATTTTTCAGAAAGGAGTCCTGCAGAGTTAAAATAAAACGGGGAATGCTCAGATCTCCTCACATTCAAATTCTGCAGCACGCAGTATAAAATGGAAAACTTCTCCATCACTCGTTACGTTCTTCGATTTCTTGCACTCCATGACGTTCCCAATGCTGCCAATAAATACATCACAACAAAATAATTACCGTAATTTCAGGCCTACAGAGCGAACCTGATCATAAGCCTCACCCAGTACATTTGTAAAGGAAATACCATTTGGTACATACATACGTCGCAAGTGCCCACATTGAAACATGAGATATTTACAAAGACGGTACACAGAAAGAGTTTTCATAGTTTTAATACCTTAGCTTAGCTTAACATAGCAACAGCACAGTAGCACTTACAGGGCGGGATAAAAAAAAAAAAAAAAAAAAACAGGTAAAACTCACTTCCTCGGCACATATATTCCACCGGTCTTACCTTTTCCGCTCGAGTGCCCCCTTGCGGCCGTTAGAAAAAAAAAGAACAAATTAGCTGCATCACCGCATAAACCGCAGGGTTGAAAGCGTGTTGGGGGCTTACAGGCCAGAAATTATGCTAGTATTATTAGTATTCCAGCTTCTTATGATTAGCAGCTTTAAATTTCCCCTGCAGCCCGTTTAGGCAGCAAACCAGTTTGGTTGGAAGTCAAGGTATCGTTTGACTCAGCGGTCTCCCACGTGTGTATGTGTTCAGGAGATTACCCTGCATGCACCTGTTCCACCAAGCGTGCGTGGACCAGTGGCTGGCGACCAGTCGCAAGTGCCCCATCTGCAGGGTGGACATTGAAACCCAGCTCAACCCCGACAGTTGATGGCGGATGGATCCCGTCGCTCCACTCGCTCTCCCCTCGGAGGGGGGCGATTTAACTGGACGGGGGGGGGGGGGACCTCCTCGCTACCCCTCCTTTGAGGGGGTGGCAGGGTAGGATTTAAGAAAAAAAAAAGCACACACCCACACGCACACACACACACACACATACACCCACACATAAAGAACACATGCAGGAATGCGGTGGACTCGTTTTCAAGACTGGGCTGACTTAGTGGATGTACTAGAAAATGGCGGCAACGGCCATAAAAGGATGTGCTGAGTCATGATGTGTGCGCCCCCCCCCCTACGCCCCCCCACTTTCTTATACACACACACACACTCACATACGCACACACGAGCACATCTGTATAGAACATTACACAAAAAGCATGATTGGTGTGTAGCCCGATGCTTGTGGTGTGCTATAGTACTGATTGAGTATTTTCCGAGTAACAGTGTTGTGTAGCAACTTGAGAGTTTGTGTGACACCGTTAGAAAACCAGGCAGGTAGGGAGGGGGGCGAATAGCGTGCGTTGTATGTACAAAGGCCAAAAATAGTGGACGACCCCTGCCCCCCGTTCGCTGTTGTTTCTTTTGGATTTCCAGTCAGCTCCTCGTTTATCGCAGGGGATCCATCCCCGTCATATGCCGAGACCGTAGAAAAAATATTTTTACGTATAGTTTTTTGTCACATTTTAACGTAGTTTTAAAACCTTTCTGTCGCACCTGTTCTCAGTCTAACCGTTCAGAAAAGGGAGACTCGGATAAAGTTGCTTGACGGAAATGAAAAGAAGAGTCGCTCGCACATTTCTCCGAATTAGAGGCCCGGCGTGCTTGCTTCAAGCTTCGTTTGGTCGAACTTTGCTATAAAACAGACCCGTGAAAGCGAGAGAACAGAATTAAAAATAGTATATTTCGCCACCAAAAAGTTCAACCATAATGATATGATTTCGTCAAACGAAACCCCCCCCCCCTAAAAAAAAAAAAAAAAAAAATCTTTGCTATATATCGTTATAACGAGGGTGTGAATGAACCGCAATATAGCAAAGGGGGAAACACTGCAGACACCATCCACGCAAACGCAGCTAACTGCAAGGCATGGCTTCCGGTGAAGTGTGTTGTGTCGTAGCAGGCGGCGGGGGCGGCGGGTGCCTCCTTGGCCCAACCCCCCCCCCCCCAACGCCCCCTTTTCCACGCCCCTTACTGCCCTCCATCATCAGGTGTGCATGCATGTGTGCCAGGCTTGTGAGCTGTGTCGCGCTCGTTGTGGTCGTAGTGCTGCAAAGTAGCCACAGGGACCCCCACCCCCCCCTCTCCAAAATCCCATTTGACGCACTCGGACCCCGACCTCGGACCGTGCGTGACAGCAGCCATCTTGCCTCTCGATGAGCGACATTTCTCAGAACCTTATTGCCTACCAGACAAGCACATGTGACCTTTTCTGTCTTATTATTTCCGTCACGACATTCATTTCCGTTTCGGTCCGTTTCCGCTGCGACCAATCACACCCGAGAGGGGTCACGGGTGGAGGGGGGGACAAAACAACACACGAGTTTGCCTGCATTTTTTTGAATGATCACTTCCTTCATTGCGAGCGAGTGAGGGTGAAAGGGATTACAAGCCATCCATTTTGAAAAGACAACAACCAAACAATTGTTCTTTAACATTGTCTTGTTCGATTTCAACTGTCTTGCCATTTAGAATTTTTCCAAAAAAAAAACAAAAAAAAAAAACCATTTTTTTTCACATGCCAATATGGACATGGTACTAAAACACTCGGTCCGTGTCCGCGTTAACCACAGTGAAGAGAAATAGCTGCAATGCTGCAAAAAAAAAAAAACAAAAACAAAAAACAAAACATATTTATTGTTCTGTAGCGTGTGTTTTTTTTTTTTTTTTTGTGAATGCACTATCATATGGAGTTGCCTCTTTTTGTTATTTTTTTTTGTTATTTTTTGTCTGTTTTGGTGATGTGTGTGTGTGTGTGTGTGTATGGGTTCCTCTCGTCTTAAGGTTTTTTTGCGTTTCGGTTCGATTTCCAAATATTTTCATGCTTCCCTGTGTGTTGTTTACCAAAATGTGTTAGGGCCACGCTGAAATTACAAGGTAAAAAAGTTAATGTGAATAAAGAGGGGAAAAAAGATGTAATAATAAATAATAATAATATAAGTCACGTCTTGAAAACTAAAGTGGCAAAAGTTTTCATATTACAATATTACAGTCATACCTTAAGGTACTAAGAAAAAAACCCCACATTTTTATTGACCAGCTTCGGATTTGTAGTTTTTGTTAGCATTTCCTACTTCCTGTTCCTGTCAGAACAACCTGGCGAGAAGTTCATTGGCAGTTTTTGACGCTTTCCAGCCGTCGCGTTTATTGGTACCATTGACACGCGAGCGCTCCGGTTACTTTCCCCGACTTTTGCGGCGCGGGTGATGGCCTCTCGACGTGTATTTTGTCGGGAAACAGCTCCTGTTTCGAGTAAATCGTGCGGCGTGACGGCCACGAAGCATCGCAAATCGCAACTGAATTGCAGTCGGGGGTGTGGAAGTAAATTAGTGCCACCGGGATTTGAATTTGAAATGTAAAGTGATCATATTTTCAATAGTTGCTACGATTCGCTGTCTGAAATTCACCGTCTGTGGCTCCAGGCAGGGTTACTTCAGGTCAGAAGCGAACACCCAGCCAATCGCGGTTCCGCTTTCTTGGTCACGTGACGTCACATGCCAAGAAAGCGTGACTGGATCGGCTGTTTGGTTCTGACCTGAAGCAACCCTTGCCCGGTGGCACAGACGGGCTGGGTTGTTGCACGTGACGTCACGCTTGACGCGCAGTCAGCTGTCCATCGTCGCCATGGCAGATTTTTGTTGCGTCTACGAATGTCGAAATCGTGAAAACAGAGACATTGGCAAGCGATTTTTCTGTGTTCCAATGATTATCGAAAAAAACGGCAACAAAAGTGTCTCGCAAATATACGACGTGCCGATCTGAACGGAGCTCGAATTGTAAGCGGTCAACGTGTATTTTCTAGTGTGCGGATATTCGACTTCGGTGAAGTCGTTCAGATCCTTTGAAAGTACGTCGTCCTGGAGAGTATACGATATCGATATCGTCACGGAGTTTGATCTTCTGTACATATCTGGCTTTGGTGACGTCATCGAGTGAATTCAAGTAGGCAGAAAACATCCGCAGCTCGCCGCTTACGTGTGGACGTTGCCATGGTGATGTCGTATGCAACGCCGAGCTTGTCTGTAGAAATGGCGGCCAGCGAATTGTAGCAATGATTGAAAACGCAAATCTTTGGTTTTCTGTGGCATTTCAAATTCAAATCCACGTATTGGCTTCCGCATCGGGGACGGAAAGACTTCTTGCCAAGCGGCGAGTTGGCAAGAGTGCTCCAGCGACATTTGGTGCGCTTACGAAAACTGCAAAAGGCGAGCTGTCTGATATCGAAGGTCTCAAAAAGAAACAAAATAGCAAAAAAGAAAGTGTACAGTGACTTTTGGGGCACCCTGCCATTTTTGTAGTGTGATATGAAGATTTTGTAAGAGTACAACTTTATTCTTGGGAAAAAAAATCTGATATTATTCCACCTTTTTTCCCCCCCTTCTCCGAATGGTGACTTTCTTCTCATCCCATCTGGCATCATGTCGTTGTTTTTAGCGTCAGCGTGGTGCTCGTTTTGCTTGGTCATGATCAGAGAATAACTTGATTGTGGGTTTTTTTTTTTTTTTTCTTTTGCTCTCACGTGAGACCTCCACATCCCAAAAAGTAAAAGAAAAAAAAAAAAGTGCTGAAATAACGGGAGGTTCTGCTAGTTCACATAGAATGCTGTGATTTAAAGATGCCTTAAGTATTTAACAATCATTATTTATTACTAACTGTAGCTAGCTAGCTATCGTGGTGGAATATTTAATGTCTCATAACTTTGCAATTTAATGGATATATTTATTTAAAATAAGACGAAAAAAAAATATGACAAAAAAAAAGAATACCTCATTATGCATTGGGTCGGTGGGGGTGCTTCTGCATGCCGTCTGTGATTTATGATTTTATTCTTATTCCCCCCCCCAAAAAAAAAAAAAAAGATGGAGGACCACTTTTGATGCCAGCACGGTGCTGTCGATCTCGATGAAATTCCCTTTAGCCTTCCCGCTTTTGATCGGAGACACATTTTGTGGTAGTTATTGCTTTTTTTTTTTTTTTGCGCCATCCGATGCTGCTTCTTCATCTCTCGTTCGTTTTTTTTTTTTGTTTGTTTTTGACTCGGCGTTTGCCGCCGTTTTTCTCTGGATCCCGAGGCCGCGCGTCGTCGGCCTTCGTTACCGCCGACTGTTTTGCTCGGTGTGCGTGTGTTTGCGGGGGTGGGTCGAGGATTGTAAATCTTACTTACTTAACATGCTAACTTGAGCCATTATTGACAAATATTTAAAAAAAAAAAAAAAGTGTGGATATAATAAGCTAACTTTTCAGTGTGCTTTTCCTCTCGATACTAATAATTCTTTGGGAGAATTTACAAAAAAAAAAAAGAAAAAAAAAAAGGGAAAACTATTAGAATTGAATGAAGGTGGCTGGCTGGTCTTGACTATTTATTATGAGTGCCGTTGAGTTTTGTTTTCTTGTTTTTGAACGGCTATTTGTGTGCTCTGACTGGCCTTAGCCCTCGCGACCGCCACAGTGTACTACCCCCCGCCCCTCGCGCCCCTCGCGCCCCCCGCGCCCTGTGTTGCTCCAGAGCCAAGTGGAGCGTAGCCATAGTATTAAACCAAGTCCAGCCGACGAAACAGTAGAAGTTTGAAAGCACAAGCTTTTTCAATGCATGTCCTTCTCAGGTTTTCCTATGTGTACGTGGGAGTAGCTCTGTTTAGATGTCTTTCATATGATGCTGTAAACCTTCTTGAATATTCCTTTCTTTGCTGCTGACAGTAAACAACAACGAGAAAACAAAACAAAAAAAAAAAAACAATGTGGAATATGATCATTATTATTATTATTATTATGATTAACCTGCCAGTGAAAAAGGGAAGTGGCCATCTTTGTACAACACACTGCTGTTTTGCTGTAACCGCGCAATGTTTTATGATCTTGAGTATTTTATAGAGGAGTAGAAGTATGTATCATCAATAATATGAAAGCAATAGCTAAATCATAATGAAGAATAACGTTGATCAGTGATGAATATTGTGGAGAGAAAAAAAAAAAACAACCTTTAGATTCACTCTGGGTGGATTTTGTACTGTATTTATTACTAATGACAATGCAAAAAGTTGCATAGCTTAACCCAAACTGTTCTGTCTCTTTTTTTATTTATTGTCTTGTATATGATCTTTTTCTATGTGTTTTTCAAATAAAATGCCTAAAATGCTGACAATAAATGCAAATTTTCTGACGCATTTATGCGGAGTCCCTGTGCAGCGCAAACACGCATTCTCGGTCAGAACTTATTAAAAATGAACAATGTGCACAGCATAATAAACCATAACCCTTGATTTCTTACATTCAAATCATATTGAGATTTTAATGCAGTTGCTGGATAAAGTGAGTTTTGTCTAATTCTGGTTCAATGTAGTCCCGCTGATCTCCAAATCTTATTTCCACTTAAACTTGCAAAAAAAAAAAAAATTAAAAAAAAAGTGGTGAATGTGACACCAGTTAATTTTTTTTTCCTGCCTCTAAATGCTGCGAGACATTTTTCTCCCATTTTGAACAAACAGCAAAACACGTTTACATTTGCTGTGTCGGCACAAATTTACAACGATTGTTGCGTTGTTTTCTTGATTGTCAGTGGTGTGATTTCTTTTGAATTGATTTAATCTTGCCGTTTTTTTTTTCTATGCCACGAAAAAGCTGGAGTTTGTAATTGTTTTAGTACTTCGGGTAGAGGATCCTCTCTATGCAGCCGTCAGCCTTGGCCTTGTCTAGCCACTTGGCACACTGAAAGACGGTGGTGACCGAGTTGGCCGTGTTGGTCACCTCCACGCGCTCCAGAAACCACCCGTGGTTGGCGCCGCTGTTGTCGTGCTCCACCTTGACCCTGAGAAGCTCGCCCAGGTCCAGCGTCTTCACCGCGAAGCGGTCCGTTTGGCCCCGCTCGAACAGGTTGCGGTTACTTCTTACGCAGGCGCCGCCGGCGCGAGTCGCCGTTGACGCCGTAGACGGTGATGCGGACGTCGGCGTCCGTGCCGGCGTCCTTCACGTCGCCCGTCGTCACGATGGTCTCGTACTTGACGGGCACCAGTTTTCGGACTTTGCTGGCGAAGCTCTCCGCGGACTTGTAGCACTCGAACGTTTGGAACCGATCCTTTTTGGACGCCGAGGGGACTCTGGCGTCGCACTTGAAGAAATACCTGAATGCGGAGAAGGATGCGAGTCACTTGAGCCAGTGCTGGCTGGTGTGCAGTCGGCCGAACTAACTGATTAACTGAGCTCTGCAAAGACTGATCAAGTTGGGACTGCCGATTTTCCAAACAAATCAAGGTTTTTACAGTCCACTAAAGCTCCATCTGAGGCCCCACAGCTCAGTGGTTAGAGCATTGGTTTGGTAAACCGGGGGTCGTGAGTTTGTATCTCACAAGAGGGGTTACGTCAGGAAGGGCATCCGGCGTAAAAACTGTTCCAAACAAATATGAGCGCTCAACTGGGATGGGACAAGCCGAAAGAAATTTACTAAAGCTCCACCTGAAGGATCCGGTGGGTCACAGTCCCCCTCACGCTTGCAAGCCGTCTGCAACACCACCCCAGCACAAAGATGTAGTTTTTGTGTAACTTCCTAATCGACGGACCCAAAGTTAGTTTTGATTGTGATTGAACAACTGAACACGATCATCTGTCATCTGTTCCATCCCTTGTATCCACCGATGATCGACAGGGATGCCACTCACTTGTTCCCCAGCTCTTTTTCGGTCACCACCACCTCCGCCATGTGCCAGGAGGACTCGCTCTTCACCTTCTTTCCATCTTTGGTGATGTGTCCGACGCAGATGCCGGCGATCTCGCCCAGGTGCTTGGACGAGAACTCGAACGTGTCAGCGGCGCCGCTGTCAAATAAGACGAAAAAAAAAAAAAAAAAAAAAAAAAAAAAAAAAATGGATACATCTGTGTCTCGTGGGCAATTTGTTGAGCCTCACCATGTAAACTTGTTTTTCTTGTTTTCCAGAAGAAACTCTTTGGAGCGGGCTTTCCTCCCTTCCAGAATAATCCAGACGTTCTCTTTGGTGGATGCGTCCTCTGACTTTGCGGTGGTTGTGGTAATTTCATATTCTGTTTCGAAGCAAACAAAAATCAACGTATGGATTTTCTTGTTCCTGTGTTTGGTGTTCAGGTTGGATAGGATTAGAAATGAGCTGATTAGAGGGACGGCCAAAGTTGGATGTTTCGGAGACAAGGTTAGAAAGAGCAGACTTCGATGGTTTGGACATGTCCCGAAGTGAGACAGGGAGTATATCGGTAGAAGGTTGCTGACGATGGAGCTGCGAGGGAACGTAGCGAGAGGGAGACCAAAGAAAAGGTTGATGGATGTTGTGAGGGAAGACATGAGGACACTTGGTGTTCGAGAGGAAGATGCACGAGACAGGCTTAGGTGAAAAAAGATGACACGCTGTGGGGACCCCTAACGGGACAAGCCGAAAGGAAACGAAGAAGAAGAAGACTGACTTGTTTTGTCACTGAGCTCCACAGTGTCGTTGTTAGCACACGCCAGCTCCCCGATGATCTGGCCGTCGTCTTCGTTTTTGGCCAACCAGCGGTCGCAGGGGAACCTGAACGTCCGATCCATAATCTCATCTTTGACGTCGATATAGTCGAGGTGCCAACCCGGAGCTGCGCCTTTTTACGCAAAACGTCACCACACACAAACTCAAAAAGAAACAACAGGAAAATGTTGTGTTTTGAAATTCAGTTAACTCCTTCTCTGCCGGTGACCGTTTTTCAAGCTTCCGTGTTAACTGGTAAAGCTGGCAGTAATTAATTTAATATCGGATGTATCGCAACACGTATCGAGCGACAGTGTGGTTTCATGCCTAGAAAGAGTACCACAGATGCAGTATTTGCCTTGAGGATGCTTGTGGAAAAGTACAGAGAAGGTCAGAAGGAGCTACATTGTGTCTTTGACAGAGTGTAACAAGAGAGGAACTACACGTGGTACTGCATGCGCAAGTCCGGCGTGGCGGAGAAATATGTTAGGACAGTACAGGACGTGTTTGAGGGCAGCAGAACAGCGGTGAGGTGTGCCGAAGGTGTGTCAGAAGAATTTCAGGTGGAGGTGGGACTGCATCAGGGATCTGCGCTGAGCCCCTTCCTGTTTGCGGTACTAATGGGTAGGCTGACAGTGGTAGAAGGGTGCTGAGGATGGAGCTACGAGGCAAAAGAGCGAGAGAGAGGAAGACCAAAGAAAAGGTTGATGGATCTTGTGAGGGAGGAGATGACGACAGTGGGTGTTCGAGAGGAAGATGCACGAGATAGGCTTAGATGGAAAAAAGAAGATGCATCTCAAAACGATGACATTCTCACCTTTGTTATCGTGCCACACTCGCACTTTGGAGAGTTCGCCCAGGCTGAGCACGTCGGGGAAGCGGAACACGTCCCTGGTTTTGCGTTCAAACTTGTTCCTGTTGGCGCTCTCTCTCAGCGGCAACGTCCCCGTGTCGCCAAACTCACCGAAAACAATCAGACACACGTTGGCGTCCGTCCCGGCACCTGAAGAGAGAGTACAGACGAGATATGGGACTACTCAATAGTCTCATATAATAACTGGGTGTCCAAATCTCAACTTAGATTGTGGAGAAGTGAGCTCATGCGAACGTCGCGCCCCACCTCTGACGTCACTGGTCTGGACTTGGATAACGTAGGTGGTTTTTTCCACCATCTCCTCGTCATCCACCGTGGCCGCCAGCTCGCGCACTCGAGCCCTCCTGGGTCCTTTGCTCTTTGACAGCCAATTCTCATACGTAAAAGTGTAGACCTCCTCGGTGGTCAGGTTCCGCAACAAAATCTGGACGGAAAACCATTGTCCAATGACCTGTTAGGGGGCAAATCCTACTGGCGATATCATTTCCCTGCTCGGAATTTACCCCGTCTAGGAACCAATCGGGACGACTCCCGCCGCCGTCAATCCTCACTCGTAACTTCTTTAAAAGGGGCGATGTCGTCGACCTCCAGGTTGAATGTGTCCTCTTGGCCTCTCTCAAACCTAAGCAATAATATTTGAAAGGAAATATGGTTTTTTTTTTTTTTTTTCATGTCTTGCCCTCTTTACACGAACCCTAAAACATTTCCCGTGAGTCTTGCTCAAATTTCTGTGATCTGTTTTGGTCAAAAGACTTCAAAGATCCACATCCTCCTTTGTGCAATAGATGTCAGGCAGTCCAATTCGGTGCCCACAAGTTTACCGGATTCCCAACGTCTAGCTTTGTGCTTCTTTTGGTGTACAATATTGGACTGCAGGCCTGTGCATAGACAATTATGTGGGCAGGTGCTCAAGCCCCCCACCACGCCCCCAAACAAGTGCCACTCATTGCCAGAATGACCGATACAATTACTACATAAATTGGCAGGCAAAAAGGCAGGTTTTGCATTTGGGACCAGGTTAGTAAAACATTTGGACTAAAGTGGTTTTGGCAAAGATGAAAACACTTTGGTTGACAGAGGCTGGGACACTTCCATCATCTATGAAATGAATCCACTTTGCGCTAGTTTTGTAAGTATGTAACGGTGTGGAACAATCTTTGCATCCAATAACACAAGTTCCGTTCAATCATGGATTCATTTACTGTAAATTTGCCCGGCTGCCTGGAATAGAGCAAGTACTGTAAATGCATCCACGCCACGGACCTGTCCTCATTCTTGGGCAGAAGCATTTCCTCTGTGCTCCCGTTGGCGCCGAACACAGTCAGGAAAATGTTGCCGTCCGTTCCGGTGTACCGCGTGTCACCTGTGACAACCGTGGCGGAATAAATCACCTAAACAGACACCCGGAAGTGAGTTTCTTCGGCCGTCGAGAACAAGGCGCGGTTTTGGCGGCCCCCTCACTTTGCGGTCGACGCTGATGGCGTCGCCGTCCAGCGCGTGGAAAACTCGGACGGTGAGGCTGTCACCCCGGTCTTTGGCAAGCCAGCATCTGCACAGAAAGCTGTACTTGAGGCCTTTGGTCGGCACAGCGATCGCCGGCTCGTCCACCGACCAGCAGCTCTCTGCTGTGGCGCCGTTGTGGCCGAGCTGAGAAATGGAACGAGAAACATTCCCTCGTTATACTGCTACGTAGAAATGTTGGAAGTCATCGAGGAGACTGATGTCCTAGATTCTCACTTCTACCCTCTTGATGTCTCCCACATCAGCTCCGTAGCACACGAAATGCTCCATGCTACCGGGCGCAAAAGATTTCTTCCCGACCGGCGGATCGAGCCGCAGCCGGTCCGTCTCCTGGTCTCGGGGGCCTCCGACGATGACGTAGACCCTGGCAGCGGCGCCGGCGTCGCGCTCCGGCCCGGTGGACAGAGTGAAGTGATAGGGGATGACTGGGACGCAGACAAGTTTCAGTTCAGACAAGAACTGATCAGGCCTTCTTGCGCAAACTTACAAGAAGACAAGATTTCCTTAAAATAATCAATTTGGAGATTAGGGGTATATATATATATATATATATATTTTTATTTTTTTTTTGGTGTAGCCTAGTACAAAATGTCATAAGCTCATTAACTAAACGATTATGATTACAGTTATGTAGTCAAACAACAAAGTGCATTACATTTATAGCGGATTGTCAAACATATAATTTAGGATTGAGCCAAAAATAGTCTTTTGTCCTTGAAGCTCTGTCAACATTAATAACGTGAAAAACTATTCATAGTTACGGGGGAGGAGCTCTGAGCAATTTGCGCCCCCTCGCGGCGATATTTTAAGGGGTCTTCAAGTATTTAGGGTGGGCAGCTAAGGTTAGCTCGGGGCCACCAAAGTGGGGATCGAGAATCGTAGTTTAGATACGCAATGCTACAATGGAATACATATTTTTCATATTGTTCCTTAGGCGGCCCTTCTTCCACCGCGGCCATCTTTTTCTTCGTCTTCTTGTTTGGGTTGCCGTCCAGCCCCATTTTACCTTGAGCCGTCTTCTTGGAATTTGGATCGGCGTTTCGTTCACCTTCGTATCCCTGAACCGCAAAACATTTGCGTTGTTTGCATGTTTTTCGTGGCGTTTTTTTTTTTTTTCCCCCCTCACCACATCGAATCAACCTTGACAAAGAAGGTCCTCTCCAAGCGTTTGTCCTCCTTCTTCTTTGACAGCCAGCGCTCGCACAGGAACATGTAAACCTCCTCCGAGTCCACATCCAGCACCTCCACTTGGTCCAGGAACCAGTCGGCCCCCATCATGGAGTTGTCGTGGCGAATTCGGATCTTAAACACTCGGCCTAGATCTACCGCTTCGATGGAGAATTTGTCCACCTAGGGACCAGACGGCGTTAAAGTGTTGACATCATGTTTATTTTGTCCCTGACGCTGTAGACCACGAGGCCGAGGACAATACCTGTCCTCTCTCAAACTTGTTCCTGTTACTTTCTGATCTGGACAGTTTGCGCTCTCCCGTGTCGCCAAGATCTCCGTAGATGGTGAGGAAGACGTTGGCATCGCTTCCCGCTTTGTACATGTCACCAGTACGTACGGACACCTGGTACGTATGAACTGGCGCGGCAAGACCACTTGAGTCAAGCGTCACTCATTTGTTTATGAATTTATTAATCGACGGGGAATTGATAAGGGGGAGGGCTGTTCATGGCCCGCAAAATGTAAAAGCATCTTGGACTGCAAAGTGTGGACCACAAGTGTGATGCATTATTATGATAGATCGAAATCAGGATTCAAGCTCACTTTCCAAGGCGTCCTCAACTTCGATTTCGGTCCGTTTCAGAGTGCCCCCCCTGAGGAGTTTCTCAGTGATGACTTTGGACGAGACCAGCTCCCTCACTGTCTCCCCGTCATCCTCGGACTTAGCGAACCAGCGCTCGCAGGGGAAAATGGTCGTCTCGGAACCCTGTCATTTAAAAAGGGCCCGAGGTTGTCGTGAAACTCGTAAAATAAATCAGTTTAGTTTTTGGGGTTGGGTGGGGTGAGGTGGGGTGGGGTGGGGCTACCTTTCTTTTCCTCAGCAGGCGTCTGATCTCCACTCGGTCCAGGTGCCATCCAGGGTTGGAGCCCCTGTTGTCGTGTCCCACTCGGATCTTCTCTATGATGTCGCCCACGTCTTCCAACTGGCACAGAATACATAGAGTGGATATAAAAAGTCTGCACACCCCTGTTCGAATGCTAGGTTTTGGGGGATTATAGACATAAGAGCAAATCATTCAAAACGCTTACCAGTAGTAGTCAGAAGACAACTGCTACGAAATGAATAAGGCCAGACTAATTTCTGCCTCTTTTCCCTTGCAGAAACCTGAAAGTTTTGCGCAACTACTTAGATGTACAGAAGTGTGTAGGAACTCCTTTCACCTTGTCTAAGGCTCCAGTTCCATCTGAAGAAAAGCAGCCCCAAAGCAGGATGCTGCTGCCACATTGTGTTTATTTAACAAATACAAACACTCTCAGACAAATGTGGGCGAATGTGTTATGGGCTAGTTTTTCAAAACGTAGAAATAAAGGTCCAGATCCCGATTGGAATGTGCCCGTTGGAGATTTCCGGTACATACCGTGCTGTAGGTGTTGCACAGAACACAAGCGTGGCTCGTATTCAAACACGTTACCTCCACGATGAACACGTCCTCGGCTCCCCTCCCAAAGTGCAGCCGCCTCTCCCTCTTGTTGACACACAAACCCTTCTGCAGAGTGCAGATCCCTTTCTGGCCGTACAGAACCACAAACACATCCGCATCGGTGCCAGCGCCCGACACGTCGCCGGTGTAGACCTTCAGCTCGTAGGGCGCGACTGATAGTTCAAAAGAAGATGGGCAAACTCTTTGTCATAGATGCGGATTCGCTCACTGGCCACGAAATTGGGCACGACAGCGCAACCTTTTCACATGAACATCAAAAGTGTATCAATAATTGTGGGGATAATGATGAAGGCGGCTCTTGATTCTAACGCTGAGAATGGTTTCCAATGTTTGTCTCGCTCATGCATCTTCATCGTGAACAATTAGGAACACCTCTCAGTCACGTGATACGTTTTAACTTTTGGCGGAATGGTGGGAAAACTCGTTAGAGCGTCTGCCTCGCAGTTCTGAGGAGCAGGGTTCAAATTCCGGCCCCGCCTATGATTGGTTTTGTTAAAAACATGTATTATTACCTTACCTTATGAATGACTTGTGACATCTCTCCATTCCATAAATGAAATAAATGGTGTCCCGTAAGCCCTGAAATGTGGTGTTATGACCACATTCCACAACTATCGAGACTGAAAGCACTTTGGGCTTAAAAAACAATGTGGCGTAATAGCGAAAGTTAAACGATGCGCCGCCATATGTACGTCATTTAACGCTTGGAATGTATCGAGCCGCTTAAAGCAACATTCTTCTGCAATAAAAACTGGAAATGTTAGCGGACTTGACTAGAACACGTTTGCTATCTGCTGTACACTCACATGGCGTGTACAGCTCAGTCTGCAACTCGGCAGGATGGAGATCTCTCACGATGGCACCGTCGTCCTCTCCTCTGTCCAACCAGCGGCCGCATGGGAAGCGTAGCCTCAGACCCCGCGAGGGGGCGTCGATCTCCGCCCAGTCCAAGAACCAACCGGGTGAGCCGCCTGTGTTAAAGATGTGAAAATGAGCCAATTGTCGTTTGCCATCACGGGAGGCTTTTGTTTCCCCGCACCGGAGTTGTCGTGACCGATTCGAAGCTTTTCCAGCTCGCCCAGGTCCACCGCCTCCACGGTGAACTCGTTGACTGCGCCCTGCTCAAACTTGTTCTTGTAGTTCTCGCAGGCCTTCAGGTTGATGATACCAGTGTGTGACGTGAATTTCAAATGAACACGCTGGGCTCTGATGGTTTTTTTTTCCTTACCTGTGTCATCGTTCTCTCCAAATAATATCGCAAAGACGTTAGCATCGGTTCCAGCGTACTTCTTTTCTCCAGTTTTTAGTTTAATTGTATACGTAGTGGACATGGCTGAAAGAGACAAAGTCTTCAATACTGCAATTGCCCATATAACACACTCATTTCTCAAACTGCAGTGTAGCTCTTGCACGTTGTATGCGCTTTGCCGTTAACTGCAAAGTGCTTCAAGTGCTTTCTCACCTTTGAGGCTTTTACATTAGATACTGTAAGGGCAGGGTGTTTTTTTTCCCCCACTGATTTTGTTTCAGGTCTCATTTGGACAGATGTGAAGCCATCAACATTTGACAGCTTAGTCTTTACAATTTTTGCAAGAGTATCACTCCCTTGTTCAATATTAGTCGATCGCTGACATTGGAGCAGCATTGCAAAATCTCTGCTTGGCAAGAAGCCCCTTTTTTTTTTTTTTTTTTTTTTTTGCTCCACAACTGTCTTCTAGTGGAAGTTTCAGAATCTTTATGAAAGTTACATCACTTCTAAAAACAGGATCTGTTCTTGGCAAAACACACAGTGGATGGCATGCTACTAGCGCCACTGATGAAAAGGAATTTGTGCAAAGCGGGGAGGGAAAGACTATTCACAGGCCTGCAATGGAACTCAGCAACGTGTACTGACTTCAGGTTGTTTAAAGGCTTGATTGCTCAATGACCTGGAGTCAGTATTTTTCAGGTTCATCACCCTCCGAAGCAGAAACTGAATCAAGGTTTTGTTGATGCTGAGTTTCAGAGAGGCCTCTGGGTACACGCTTGCTTGACCTGGCTTTGCAGAAACGCCCGCCCTGAGAGTTCTGTTTCCATCAGCCGGTTTGACACGAACAGATCCTGTGCCGGGAAACTTGCCACACGCGGCGTAAACTTTAAAACACGTTGGCGCAAAACTGCATCTGAGACAGAAAAACGGCTTGCTAGGTGGCCATTTTGAATCACTGCTCCATTGTCAATTGGCACGCGAACACGGTCCCGCTTGACCACATACTTGAACAGGACACCTTTTCATCTTTCATTCCTTTATCACATGAAGCAGCATCGTAAACGAGTTACCTTTCTGCTCAAGCCCCAGAGTGACGCCGCCTCCCTCTTCATCCTCATCTTTCTTCACGAAGGCCTCATCCACAGGAACCAGCTCCCTCGCTATCTGCCCGTCGTCCTCATCCACGGCCAGCCAGCGGTTACACGGAAAGTAGCACCTAACAGCCGGCGAGGATGGGCGGATTAGGCACGAAAATCACCGAAAAGTCCAGCGTGGAAGGGAGTTTCACCCACGTCGTGTCATCCTTTGTGTCCACTATCTCCACACCATCCAGACACCACGATGAATACGACGGCGAGTCGTCGTGACGGATCCGAAGCTTCTTCAGGGGACCCAAATCTACAGCTGTCACGATGAAAACGTCCTCCTGCAACGCAAAGAGACGCAATTCCTCTTAGTTACTGTCACAACAACGGTGTTCCAATTATTTAATACCACCAAAAGTGCCGAGGGTTTTCACGTGAACGTCTCAAATGGCGGCGAGAAACACAGAAGCCAAGTCTAAGCGTGTGAGGCCAGGATTTATACGGCGGCAGGGCCAGGTGTAACGCTGGGTTGAATAATTCATAAATTGGATTGAAGTCATGAGTAAAAGTAGGACAGGTTGAGCGGAGCAGCCGATGCCTCAGCTCCTTTCAGTCATGGCTGGGTCGCTTGTGGCAGGAGGGGAGGCGGAAGGGGGGCGAGGGGGTTTGCAATCCTACCAACCGGCGCTTAATTTGCAGAGCAGACAACGTCGCAAAAAAGGCAAGCGACGCCGTACCTCGCCTCGTTCCAATTTGTTGAGGTTGTCGGAGTTCCCGGGGTAGCGCTCTCCGGTGTCTCCGTACTCGCCGTAAATATTAATGAAGGCGTCGGCGTCGCTCCCGGCTCCCGGCGCGCCGGCCGTCAAGACGCACACTTCGTAGGTGTTGACTGCCAGACAATGGAAGGGATTCATTACGAACCCTCCTCAACCGTCCGTCTGTGCTGAGTTGCAGGCGGAAAAAAGTGGGGGGCTTTCTACACAATGTCAAAATCTGAAAGAATGAAGGATTTTTAAGTGAAAGATGAAATTACACTGATGAGTTTAAAAAATGAGGGCATTTTGAAGCTCATCCCAGCTCTCTTTATTTGGTGTCAAACCAAATAAAACTAAAATAAAGTAACGGTACTTTACCAAGATGGCTGATGGAGACAAAGGGCTGGGGGGCAGAAGCAGTTTTTTTTTTTTTTTTTTGTCTTTTGGAGGTGTATTTTTCCACCCGAAAAATATTGCTTTAACTCGAAATTTGACTTTGGTGGGAGAAATGTGCAAAGAATTATGTGGACAAGAGAGCGTTGCACCGTGGAGGTCTTCTGCTCCGTCAGGCAGCAGCTCCACCTGCAGCTCGCCGTCTTCCTCGCCGCGGGCCAGCCACCGTGAGCAGGGGAAACCATACGTCACCACCGCTTCCTGCATCTCCTCCGCGCCTTCCTCGTCATTCTTCTTTTTCTTCTTCTTGTCCTCCGTCGTGACGTGCTTGACCTCCGCCCTCTCCAGGAACCGGCCGGATCCAATGCCCGAGCCGTCGTGGCCGATACGGATCTTGAATACCTTTCCCACGTCCTTGGCCTCGACCTTTAGGAACGGCAGCGATAAGGTTTTGTTTTTCATAAATATATTTACATTTTTAGGCAGCGGCGATAAAAGGACGGAGACTCTCACTCCTGTTTTGAGCAAACCTTGAATACGTCCGTTGAACTCCTCTCAAAGTTTCTGGAGCGGCTTTCTAGCTTGATGACCTCCGTCTTCCCTTTGTCGCCGTAGATCTGGACGAAAACTTTGGCCTTGGTGCCGGCAAACGTCTCATCTGCGG
The DNA here is from genome assembly GCF_019802595.1 of Syngnathoides biaculeatus. NCBI lineage: Eukaryota > Metazoa > Chordata > Actinopteri > Syngnathiformes > Syngnathidae > Syngnathoides > Syngnathoides biaculeatus. The sequence continues at coordinate 10,476,624 of NC_084643.1, read as the reverse complement.
TCACGACTGTTATTTCGTAGTTGATCACTGGAATAGTGACACAAAGGCAGCCGTGCACACGTTCATTTGTACGTGTATGAATGTTTCACTTAATGAATTTAACTGGGATTGAAAGTGACGTGTTTGCTTGTCAGGCACACAATGGAACCAGAGATGGCAGATTTGATTCACAGATCATATTTATCATATATTAGAGTCTAGTCATGCTGACCTTTTGTTGCTCTTATAAACGTCGTACCCCCACGTTAATATAAATATGTTACATACGTCGGCGCGTGTCCAGGATCTCGCTGGGGTAAATCTCCACCTCCGTCTTCCCGTCCGCTTCCCCCTTGGCCAGCCAGCGATGGCACGGGAACGTGTAGTCCTTCCCGTTCAGCGGGACCAGGATCCGAACGCTGTCCAAGAACCAGCCGGCCCGCACGCCTTCGTTGTCGTGGCCGATCACGAAAACAACACACACCCGCAACTTTTTATCTGCGGGCATGACCGACCACACCCGTACGACTGTGCAAACGTAGTCTCACATCATGGTGCCGGTCAACACTGCAAATCTGCCAACTTGTCTGTCATTTGATGGAAGCTAATCCCTTAACGGGGAAATGTTTCCCTTTAAATGGTGGCCTGGATGACATCATGTGGGTCCCACCCATATGGTGTGGGGGGGGGGGGTCATGGATGAATGGCGTTGTCGGGATGAGCTCATCTCACTATGGATGTGACTCAGATGAGAGGACTATAAGACTGATAAGAGGCTCGCGCTTTAAGTTCAGCACCTCTACAAACGCAACCTGAAGCAATTTAAATGCTGATGACCCCCATAGAAATGATAAAACAATCATTTTGCATCCAAAATTCATGGAGGATTTGTGTACGTGTTTGAATACCTTTTCTGCAAACCATCCCGCTGAAGAGCCTTTGTTATTATGGCCGATAGCGATTTTCCTCACTTTGCCCGAGTTCGGCGCTTCTATGGTGAATTTGTCCTCTTTGCCTTTTTCAAAGTTGTTTTTGTCTGTGTTTAGTAGCCTTTCCCCTAAAACGGAGAGAAAAAAAAACAACATATCGGTAAATTGAGGGACAAGACTTTATTTTTCTCATACCTTGGCACTAGAGAGGCTCCGTACTTTTTGGATTGAATTTGTTTTCAATTTCACCCTCATTGCGAAATTTGGAAATTCAAAATTTGAACCCAGTTTAATATTCGCAGTAAATATGAGGAATGATGTTTGAGCGTTTGTGGAAAGGTTGCCACGTGGAGTCCACTATTTCGACTGAAGTATTAATGACCAAATATCATAATGAGTTGCTTGATAAAAGACTACATATAGATGAAAAAAAAAAAAATGACGAACGTTTGATTCATTTTGCTCACCCGTATCTCCAAATTCTCCAAAGATATTGATGAAGACATCCGCATCGGTTCCGCTACCTTTTATATCGGCAGTGAAAACGCTGACAATATACTTATTATCTGTGAAAAAATTAACAACAAATTTTAAATGTATGATTTCAACCGATTTGTGTCAAGCAAAAAATAAAAATAAAAAAAGGCGTATTGTGAGGATTTCGTACATTTGGGCACGTCCACGTGGTCGACAGTGCCCAGCAAGTCCCGAACAAAGAGGCGGTCTCCTTCCACTTTGCTGAGCCACTTGTTACAAGCAAAGTAAAACCTGAGGTGAGGCCGGACCACGTCCGTCACCACCTCCCTGTCCAAGAACCAGCTGGCGTTCAGGCCCGTGTTGTCATGCTCAATCCTGAAGTCAAACCAGACAGAACCTTTTTTTCCCGAATTGCCACCTTCGCCCACCGGATCTTCTTCAAGGCTCCCACGTTGTGGGTTCGAATCCGAAACACGTCCGTCTTCGCCCTCTCAAACGCGGTGCGGCTCCTGAAGAAGTGAAGGGACATTCGCGCAAATCACCCCAAAATCCACTTGAAGGCAAACTGACCTTTTCACAGTGCTGTGAGAGCAAAACAAAGGGCACAGATTAGCTCCAGTACTCGAGATTCAGTCCCGGTAACAATCGCTTGAAAATCTCCCTTGTGGAGAGGAACTCACTTGCTGGCCAGATGGACTTTGGGAGTGATCCCGGATTGTCCGAAGAAAGCGATGAACCCTTGGCATCGGTGCCCGCCCCTCGCTCGTCTCCCGTCACCGTCGTCACTTCGTACACTGAAGAGGGCGAAGAATTTGACACGAGTTAGATTCGGCGTCTTCCTCCGGCCGCCTACTGTGGATCTAAAGTCGAGTCGCCGAGTTCAAATGTTCAAAAGTTCTTTGTGTGATATAGATTCCAAAAAAATATTCATTTGTGGGCCATGATTGTGAATGATAACCTGGACAATTGGACCAGAAAGAAACATTTTCAATCACGTTCAAGCTCATGTTGAATGGCAGGCAGAAAGCAATTAGGCCAGATGAACTTCAATCGTTTTCCTTTTCCACCGTTTTTCTGCGGTCGGTGACAAAATATGTGATCTTGTTTTGTTTATCTGGGCCTGCTTCTTGTGTTTTGCTCCCTTTACACGCCGTGTTCTCCTCGCCAGTTGCAATTGCTAGCTAAAAATGATTTTCCTCGTGAAGCGTGCCGATCTTCCGAAAGTCCGAAAGTGCCGCTCCCTTCTGTCGTAATTTTCATTTTTGTTTCCCCTCTTTCTTTCCCAGCTGTCTTTTTCTGCCCCTCCGCTCAACTTCAGCACACCATAATCATCATTTGGTCTCAAAATGTGAATTCTGTTGATGACAATTTTTTTTTTTTTTTTTGGGCAAATATACAAAGAAAAAACTGCACATAAAAAAATGGGGAATGGGAAAATGCATCGATAGGCTGCCGCGGTGTTTCTCAAAATTTATTTTTACATTTGAGAATCACCGAGAAAACATATCGCCCCAAAAAATGATGAAAGCCATCCTAATTATGTACCTTCTGCCGTCAATTTCGTCATTTCAATGTTTTTGTCTGTCATCATACGTAGCCGGCATTTGTAGTAAGTAATACCATAATTTCCGGCCTGCAAGCCGCGTTTTTTTACACACTTTCAACCCTGCAGTTTATGCGGTGATGTGGCGCAAGGGTTAGCCCGGCGCTAGCATTAGCGCATCTGTTCATAAGCCTCGATCCACAGAAAGAGTTTAACGCTGACAGCGTAGGCCGGGACTGACGTTATGTTATGTGGATCAGATTCACCTTTCTTTTTGTGGTACTCATCTTGACAGTTGTCCACAAGTTCCGCCAGCTGGCAATTCCGAAGCTCCCGTTCATAGATTTCCACGTAATTTTCCACATTCTTCTTCTTCTTCTTCTTCCTCTTCCCTTTGGTCTTCGTGACGTCTTCGTCGCTGTTCCCAGATCCTTTCGTCTTCCTCGTCTTGTCCTTTTTCTTCTCCTCATCCCCCGCCGCTTTTTCCTCCTCCTTGGATTTTTGCTCCTTTGAGCCCATCTTGTAATCCGAACACTTTGCGGTCACAATGACGTCCGGGAGATTGTCCTCTCTCCCGTGGTGGTGGTGGTGGTGGTGGTGGTCTTCATCGTCTGTGCTCGGCCACGGGCTGCCGAGGTCATCCCCGCTCGCTTTTTTGCTCGTCTTCTTCTTCTTCGCTATGTCGTCAGCTTGCGGTTTTTCCGTGCCGATTCGAACATCAGTCGATGCGCTTTCCAGCTCGCCGTCCTTCCGCTTCTTCTCGTGCCGTTCTGCGGACTTCTCAATTCTCCTCATGGCCTCCGAATCCTCGTCATCCACATCTTTGGTTTCCTCCGCCGCTCTTTGCTTTGTTTTTTCCTCCCCGGCGGGCATCTTTAATTGACGTACTACCCCGGTGAAACTTGATTAAAGAGACCTGCCACTCCGGAGGAGTGAGCGGCGCTTCCCGGCCTGTGCTGTGGTGCTCGACTCGGGGAAGACCCGTCACCGTTGAGCGCGCGGCGTGACCTCATTCCAAATGATCGGCTTTAATGAGGTCACATGACCCGGGGAGGCAGGAACAACCCTGTCCTTAGGTGTCAAGAGAAATGATACTTAGATTAGGACATAAAAAAACGAACAAAAAACACGTTTACGCTGATGAAAGATCAAACTATATGGACGTGCAATATCATGACTGTTGTGACCTAAACGTTCACTTTTATTGGCACTACAGGAGACTGAAAGAAAATGACAGAGACAGAAAAGTAAATAAACGTCTCCTACGTGTACCTAAAAAGCATTGGAGCAAGTTTAATTTTGAATTAAAAAAAAAAAAAAAATCAACACTCACAATCTTTGAACATTCGAACAACTTGAAGTCAGTTCAGGTCAAGTTTTCTTTGGCAAAAGACGACAAGCCACTTTCAATACTTTTGATAGGTCGAATGAAAAAAAAACACACATGTAGGGACCGACCAATTGAATACATTTGTGGAAAAAATCTGAAATGTACTCAATTTGAACGTAGGTTTCGACCTGACGCCGCCATCCTTAGGGAATTTTGACAAAAAGCGCAAATGTCATAAGCATGTTGTAATGACACCTGGTACGTCGTTTGAATTGTGGGGGAAAAAAATTGCATATGTCTCATTTGTTTCATACATCTCAGGTCAAGGGTGTCAAACTCGTTTTTCTCGCGTGGTTCCGGTTTCAAGAATAAAATTCAACAATGAAAATATTGAATCGTATTTGCATCATCAATTTATGATCTACTTTTGGAATCAGAAATCAAGGCTAATGTGTTTTTCAACCATTCGTGTTTGGTAACACAACAATGCTTGGAATATCTCAACTTCATCATCTATGATGCGTGACAATTTGGAATTTTTGAACACATTTTTACAATTGACACTCTGGTTTTGGCTTCGCGGGCCACATAAAATCACGTGAGTGGCCGGATCTGGCCCCCGGGCCTTGTGTTGTGTTTTGCGACGTCAATGCAACAAGAATATGAAGTGGTAGTAGTTTATCATTTTGTTTGTCGCCACCTACAGTCCAAGTGTGAATCTGCATTCACGTGAATTGACTGTGGCCCACTTTTTGGTGGCAACTGATAAAATTGCTGAAATACTGCAACATATGCTTGCTTGCCGTGACTCAATCAAAAAAAATAAAAATAATAATAATAAAAAAATCCTTTAAAAATGAGAAGAGAAAGGCATGTGCGGTTATGGAATTATGCTGAAATATTTGTTTGACATTCCAATATAATACAGGCCAGATGTGTGAACGTCGAAGATGAAATATGATTGGCCTGCAACTCGATCCATAAAAGGAAGTCAAAATGAGCTCGAGACTAGAATAAAAATAAGATGCAATAGCAACAGTCGGTTGGTACCAAAATATTGGAAAAAAAAAAAAAAAGTAAGCATTTTCCGGAGTTGCAGATTTGTGTGGGCTTTTCTTTCCTGGCAGCAGAGGGAGACATATGTTGGATAATATTTCACCCTGTATGATTATGCGGGATTAATTCGATTTTGTTGTTGATGTAATTCCATTTCACTATCGCTTAAAAAAAAATAATGGAGCATTTTCTAGAAAATACAAGAATGTTTTTGGAATAAATTTGGCAATGTAGGACTTTTACAAAATATATCCTCCTTTGTTTTTCCTTTGAAAAAATACACTATATTCTAATCATACTATTATGACGTTAAGCTAAAAAATTTTAAATATTTGCAATTTTTCAGAAGTAGTCTGCAAAGTCTATCATCTTTGTTTACCACACAGATACATTTATGATTTTTTTTTTTTTTTAAGGAAACATTTGAACCTTCGCGGCAAGCGCAAGAGGGCCTGGACTGGGATTCAGTCCGGGATCTCTCGACTGCGAGGCAGCAAACGTGATCGTCGATGGTCACACCGTTAAAATCAAGAAGATTTCCTAGAAAATGAGCAAATAAATCAAGACAAGCGAAGGTCTCGAAAGTGAGAAACCGGGCAACCTTCTGGGTGAACTTTGTTGTGTTTACAAAATGCATATCAGTGATCCAGTTCCAGGAAAGGGAGGTCCAAAAAGCCTTCAAAGACAATCTGAAGCAAAAATCTTCCGGACGCTGAGGAAACCACTTTGGAGTGCGGAGGAGCAGATAGGCCGCGCTTCGGGATCAGCAACACGTTGGAACTCGGTTGTCTTTGACTTCATCTGAGTTCAACCCAAGATTCTTCATCCCGGTGGGGGTCAACTTCAGTCCACTTTTGTTTGGGCAGGAGCGCCCTTTATTGTCAATTTGAATGTGGCTAAAATGAGGTGAACATTTAATCATTTGTATTCTTGTGACAATGATGTTATTCATCTTGAACAGGTACAACTTTTACATCGCTCCCTCCCCCACAAATGTTCACTTCTTTCTTTGCTAGGACGCTAGCAACAAGCTAACGCCAGCTAGCGAGGGCCGTGTTGGCCCACGTGGAAGAAGACGAGAACGCTAGCGACGGGCAAACGCCTAGCGAGGCCTGCATCGGCTGGCGAGGCCTCCATTGGAGTACAAGGACAAAACTTCGCAACGGATCGGACCGTCAGGACTTGGATGAGCCTGGACGATTGGACACAACCCTCGACGTTCGTCACTCCTGCCGCTTAAAACAAAGACAGGGTTTGAATTTCATTTGTTTTGCCGGCCATGTTCACATTTGTTTGGGCCCTTAACGTAGATTAGCTTAGTGTAGCTCATGTGTGCCTTGTGTACCTGTTATGTTGACTGTTTGTTGTATATACATATTTGATTTTCCATCCTTTATTTTATCATTAAATGTTCACACTTTTTGTGACATAACCAGGTTTATTATTTGAAGACAGTTAAAAAAGTGCCGAGTTTATTTGCTAGCTTGATTATTTAGAGCAAGATATAACCTTATATATATATATAAAATCTTATACCTGATAACCATATATAACCATAACCTTAACTCCTAAAGGGAAATATTATTTCAGAGACCTTTTGAGAGGGGATAAGTGCACAAGTAAAGAGTAAAGTTGTAATAGAAGTTTAGAATAATTAATGTTGTGTTAATTGATTAGTTCCTAATTTTAATTGAAACTGGTGACATCACGTGCAGGAGCTCTATAGATAACATCTTCCGTAAATGATTTTTCCCTCGTTACATCTTCCTCCAACCAGCCAATGTTGAAAAACGATGTAATATCTTATACTATAATTTATTTATGATTATTTTTACATTACATTTGAAGCATGACCCTGCAAATTTTTCCCAATTCGTGCACCTCGAGTGTATTTTTGTGTGACAACGACGCTGCGGCTCCTCAACACTGACGACACACCGGGGGAAAAAAAAAAAAGTGTCAGAAAACAAACACACCGCAGGGGTTAGCATGACAGGAAATGAAGTGGAAGTTAACGGTCGCAGCAGGAACCACGACGACTGCCATCTTGGCCCGCCGAGAGACCAGAGGTCCTCGATTGTGCTCCACTAATGTTTGGACGAGGGGATCATATCACGCTGAAAGCTAAACACGGATTCCTCGGACTGGGCCAAAGTACTGTCGTGCGCTTCTTCTCTCGGCAGCCGCCGGCGCCTTTGTTGACGCTGCTTACGCAACGCTGGCCGACAAAAGTCGACAATGACGTTGATGCTCACCACGTTATGACGACCAACAAGTGCACACTTGATACGTTAAATTACCCTACGCTGTGAAAAAATATGATCTATCTATCTATCTATCTATCTATCTATCTATCTATCTATCTATCTATCTATCTATCTATCTATCTATATCTATCTATCTATCTATCTATCTATCTATCTATCTATCTATCTATCTATCTATCTACCTACCTGCCTACCTGCCTACCTGCCTACCTACCTGCCTACCTACCTAGCTTATCTTAACTTAGCTAGCTAAATAACTTTTACTGTCGTCATGCACATTGAAATTCAAGCATCTCCTTTCAGTGCAGCATGCATGTAAAATAGAAAATAAAAAGTTAAATCCTATAGTAAATAATAATCTTAGACAAAACAAATTATACAACAAAAAACCCTCAACTGTGATTATCTGGTGACGCTGAATTGGAATCCCTCAGAATCCTTTGTTGGGTGTGCACATAATAATATCATTTTAGTTTTTTTTCCCCTCTTTAACAATTTTAATATATATTTTACTGGTTTACAGCCACATGTTGCTCGGTGTTTTTGTTTTTTTCAGGCATTTTTAATCAGAACGGTCACAAAAGCCAATAGCATATGGAAAAAAATCGATACAGAGGAACTTAAAAGTTAGACTAAATTAAAATCAATACATAAATAAACAGGTGACAAATCTCCCAAACATTCAAAAGTGTACTATGGTCCGATTAGACCACTGTTGAACTTTTTTGGCAGAAATTCCAAAAGTATTATTTGGTGACAAGAACGACAACAAAAAAATAAAACAACTGATCAGCATAAAAACAGTATTTTTTTTTTTTTTGGTCTGTTTTTTCTTCAGTACTGGAACTTTGGTCAAGGTGGAAGGAATTATGAAAAACTTTGCAAAATTTTAAGGTTTCTGCTAGGGGGAAAAAATGTCAGGAAAAGCCGACTAGAACATCTGCAATTGATTCATCACAGACCCTGTAAATTGCGACGGGTGTGTGCCGAGTCTGGTGTAATATTATTTTGAACGGGATAATTTAATATTGAGCGCAGCCACTTCTGTTATACGAGAGTCCAAAGTTGTGATTTCAGTTGTTTATTTTTGCTTCCCCTCTTGAAAATCCGATTTGAACGGGGGGGGGTAGACTTTTTTTTTTTTTTTTTTAATTACGAGCGTAGATAAACATTTGAGGATGACGCTCACCCCAGCAGCAGCAGAACATTCTGTGATTTCCTCCCCTTATTAGGTGGAGCGAGTTTGATGTCGTACCCGGGAAACAATCAGCACCTTTCGGTGGACGTGACTCACTCGGTCTTAGCTGGCAAAATCCTTGTCCTAACTTGTGTAACAAGACCGGAGCGGCGCCAGCTTCCGAGGGATTCGTCCGCGCACCGAGCTCGTCGGGATTTGCCTTCACTCCGCGTCTGCACGTCCTCACGCGGCCGACGCCTGATCGGGTGCGCGCTTGTTGTCTGGAAAAGCGCTCGACAATCCGCGTCGAGCCGTTCCAGCGACAATTAGTGGTGAGGAGCAGCAAGCGGAAGAAACCTGAACCTCCAAACGCGACGCACGCACGCAAACATGGAAATTATGATTCATTGAGTGCGTCGTTCCAGTGTGTTGACAATAATGGACTACCAAAAACGGAAGCGGTTTTGGGAACAATTCAGTCCAGATTATAAGCGCTCCTTGTTTTGTTTGACTCGGTTATCAAAGTGAGCCGACAGTACACGCAACAAGTACTGGATGGTACTTTCTGGTCTAGCGTTCCGATCCATCCGTTGCCAATAACTACTTCAAGACCGTTGTCACGTTAGCGTCCATCCATTTTCTTATCCTCACAAGGGTCGCAGGGAGTGCTGGAGCCTATCCCGGCTGTCATCGGGCAGGAGGCGGGGTTACACCCCGAACTGATCGCCAGCCAATCGCAGGGCACAGTGACTGGAGACAGACAGTCGCCCTCACAATCAATTTAGAGTGTCCGATTAATGTTGCATGTTTTTGGGATGCGGGAGGAAACCGGAGTTCCCACCCGGAGAAAACTCCACACAGGCCGGGATCGAACCCGGGTCCTCAGAACTGTGAGGCCAACGCTTTACCAGCTGCCCCACCGTACCTGTAATTGACTTTGATCTTTGCAATGACAGTTTTAGTTATTCTAAGCATCTCACACCAAATAACGTGACTTTTTTTTTTTTTTTGTCATGTGACATCAGCGGAGTCGAATTCAATCAACGAACGACGTCCTCGATGTTTTTTTAGTGGCAGCACAGCCGCCCCAGAGCTTTTTTTTGCGCTGTGAATAAACGGAAATGAGGAAATACGTTGTGATTATTGTTTCTGTATTTATATCTTTTTTTTTTTTGTCTTGTTTTTGAGAAATATCTTCCATATTTTGCAAGTGACAATGCTCCAGGACACATTTTTGATATTTCAGCGCACCTGCAACCCTTGTGAGGATTAGCGGTACACAAAAGGGAAGGAAGGATGGATCGTTTCGGAATAGCCGAAGCTAGCGAGGCTGACCGCTATCCTCATTCGCCACCTTATTTTTTTGTAACAACCAAAATCGATAAATAGAAACCAGCAAACAAAAACGCTCGTGCAATATAACTTTTAAATCCATATAAAATATGAACGGAGCGGCACGGGGGGGCAGCTGAAAAGTTCTCAGGTCCCGGGTTTGATCCCGCCTGTGCCTGTGTGGGATTTTTCCGGGTGGGCACTCCGCTTTCTTTCCACGTCCCAAAAACATGCAACATTAATTGGACACTAAATTGCCCGTAGGTGTTATTGTGAGTGCGAGTTTTTGTCTCTATGTGCCCTGCGATTGGTTGGCGACCAGTCCAGGGTGTACCCTGCTCCCTGCCCGTTGACAGCTGTGATAGGCTCCGGCACCCCCCGCCACCCTTGTGAGGATAAGCAGCAAAAGAAATTGGATGGATGGATCTGAACGCCGTAACGCACCCGCAACCACTTGGAGACAGCTGACAAATGCATCCTCACAAGTTGCGGCGGATGGCGTTTGAGTCGCACGCACGCAAAAGCGCTTACGTATTGATCCGTTTACGCTTACCAACCACTGTGGCTTTCCTGCCGGCCGATAAAATCGTTTGTGGTTTCACCAACTTGGAACCAAGCGAGGTGGCGACATCTTAAAAATAACGCAGGGATCCGCACTCCATTAAACTCTCAGCAAAATCTCACAGTGGGACTGGGTCATGTGATGGCGCCACAACGCGGAGTTGCTCCAAACCCATTTTGGGTCAAATGATTAACGACAATCTCGGAGACAGGACGGGGGCGGAGTCGGCGTCTCATAGGTGATCAGGGGGACGGGGGGAGGTAATGATTGTTCGGAACATGACGGAGCGACATCTGATATTCGGGGGCTGATTTATTGAAAACGTCAGCCGAGCAGGCCAAGAATCACCGAGCGAAGTTGGCAGGGAAAAGCGGAGCGAGCTTGGAAACGCTACTTGGCTTCCAGTACGTGTGAGCATGTGACTTTCTGGAGAGACGCTTCCAGATTCCAAAACAGATCTCAAAGTTGATGTTTTTGAAAACGGCCACCAAAAACGGTCGCCCCGGACGACAGACCGTGGGCACATTTGGGCTGAGTTGTAGGCGCGCTCGAGCAAAATTGGAGATGAATTACTTGCACCCGTCCAAGCATTTTCTATCCCTCGTCCTCATTAGGGTGCCGGATATCCCCCTCACCCCGAATAATAATCCTAATAATAAAAATGAGTTTCCTCCTCCGCAGGGTGTCCGGACTCTCCCGTAGAGAACGGGTGAGAAGGTCGCTCATCCGGGAAGGGCTCATTGTCGAGCCGCCGCTCCTCCGCATTGAGAGGAGCCAGAGGAGGCGGCTGGGGCGCCTGATTCGGATGCGTCCCCAACGCCTCCCCGGTGAGGTGTTCCGGGCACGTCCCACCGGAAAGAGACCCCGGGGACGACCCGGGACACGCTGGGGAAAGCAAGTCTCTCGGTTGGCCTGGGAACGCCTCGGGATCCCTCCGGAAGAGCTGCAAGAAGTGGCCCGGGAAAGGGAAGTCTGGCTGTCCCTGCTGAAGCTGCTGTACTTCCCCCACGACCTGACCCGGAAAAGCCGTAGAAAATGGATGGATGGATGGATGGATGGATGGATGGATAAATGTCAGCTTGTTGACCGGGAGGACATTTTTTGAAATTAGGATCGAATAAGCATGTGATCACTTCGCCCCAATTTCTGAAAGATGTTTCCATCAATCGATCTTTCGCCATGACAGCGTGGGCGTCTTAAACTTGACAGCGTCTGACTGAATACGCGACGATGATGAAAATGATGAAACATAATTGTAATTATTGATGCTGCAACTATCCAGAGAGGCCAAATGTTGGTTTCTGACAGGCGAATTTGCTCCTTAATGACAAGGTAATTACTAATTTCTGGGATACTTGCAAAATGTTCAGTATGCATGATTAAAATGGCTTATTTTTTTTCCATTATTATGCTTTTCTATCCATACCCTGCAATTGACCTGACCAGTCCGTGGTACGCACCGTCTCTGACCCAAAATCATCAGAGATACGGTGGTAAAAGTTCACTTTATTTTATTGGTTGAAATAAAGTTTTTCAAGTTGCGAACAACCGTGAGGTCAACGGATGTCACGTTGATGACGTTTGACTCTGACGATTCCACCGCATTTTCCCACCTTGCCATCGGTCGGGTCAGCTCACGCGGATCCAGTTTTCCTTCTTTTTGGGAGGGTTGCATAAGCACTCGGGTCCCCGTTTGGTGGGAATTCAAAGGCCAACGTGACCGCTTTGAATCCTTTGAAAGGACTCCCTCGACACGCCGCGTATTTGTCGGGGATTTAACAGTCAAGAGGTTGACTGATTCCTCGCCCGCGGCGGCGCTGCGACCGATCTTTCATCACGGGCCGAGCCTCGGGCCGTGATGAAAGATCGGTCGCAGCCGGCTCGTATCTTTTAGGAAAAAACAAATTAGCGTCTTAAAAGGTGAACTTTTTTCCTAATCTGATTGCGTTTTGTTTGCCTTCCTTGCCGCTGCCATCTTGACTTGACTTGACTTTTTTGTCAAACGATGAACGAATTTATTCATACAAATGAATCATAAAAGAAAATGAAAATTTAAAAAAATAAACTAACAATAATATAATAATACTAATAATCCACTTTTTTGACGATAGCGCAATAGAGTAGCGCCATTAGCATTTATTAGCATTAGCGTGAGGTACTTCATCACGACGATCCACAACAGTTTGTTGCTATTAATGTATTTAGAAATATGTTTCATGACATTTTAGTCAGTTTTTTTAAAAAATTAGTTGCGTGACACATTTGATATGTAATTTGTCTCTTCTGGCGGCACGGTGTCTCATCTGGAAAGCGTTGGCCTCACAGTTCTGAGGTCCCGGGTTCAATCCCGGCCCCACCTGTGTGGAGTTTCCATGTTCGCCCCCATCCCTGCGTGGGTTTTCTCCGGGTGGGCACTGCGCTTTCCTCCCACATCCCAAAAACATGCGACATTAATTGGCCACTCTAAAATTGCCCCTAGGTGTGATTGTCAGTGTGGCTGTTTGTCTCGATGTGCCCTGCGATTGGCCGGCGACCAGTTCAACGTGTGCCCCGCCTCCTGCCCCTTGACAGCTGGGATAGGCTCCAGCACTCCCGCGGCACTTGTGAGGATAAGCGGCAACGAAAATAGATGGATAGATTGATTTACATACCACATTTCACATGTGATTTGTCTCTTTTGATGATTTAATGTCGTGAGCAAGAATGACGCACGCCCAAGAGGGGCGTGGCCTGGCCTCCGCTCTGGGTGGTCTCATCTATGACAACCTGTCGATGGTCACAGCTGTTTCGCATGAGGCACCGTGATTAGACCAAGTATTTAAGTTGGAGTTTTGTCACTGGCATTTGCCAGTTCGTTGCCTTGTATTAGTGAGTTGCGTTCACTGCTAGCAGGAATCTCCACCACCGAGAGAAGGCATAGCGTGAGCTATCCTCGTCACAGCGATCCTGTGCCACCATAGTTAAGTCCCGTCGGAGTTCTTGTTTCCAAGCTTGCCTCGTAGTCATCAGACCTCGCTTCATGTTTTTGGACTTATCGCCTAGCGTTGTTGTGCCTCTGTCTTCTCGGACTGCTCACACCGTGTCTGACCTCAGCTTTGAATAAAACTACGCCCAACATCATGCCCTCGTCTCGGAGTCCTGCATTTGAGTCCAGCCCCTGACCGTCGGTTCACGACCTTTAATGTACAGTGGGTCCCCAAAGAGACACTTGTCAGTTCTTTTCTCAGCTCCGTTTTGTTTACCGGTGTTTCCTTGTTGTTGTTGACAGCTGATATGTGAAAACCGCCCCCAAAGCGACAGAAACACCGGTCGCCCGATGCTAAGCCGTTTCCCGTCTTGTCGCGCGTCACATGAGCTCCTTTTTTCTGCAGCGTCGGCACAACACCTGCCCGTAAAATATCTGAATCGATGCACAATTGTTGGGGCCAGCGAGTCGAGGTCGCACCTGTTCACACACCCCGAACGGATCCGATTACTCACGCCGTGTCCTCCTCCTCCTTTACATCACGGCGTGACACTTTAATTTTGCTCATGTGGTGTCTTCCCAGAGTCTGCCGGATTTTTTTATTTTTTTTTTTTTTTTAAGCCAACCCATTGCTTGTTTAAGCTTAATTGCAAGGACGCTGAGCTTGAGACTCTGTTTATTATCCCAGCGTCGAAAGTTCCCCTCGGACGTTTCCATCGGCTTCGAATCGCGGCCCTCCGCCTTTCACGCAGGATCTGCGATGATGCAACCGTAGGCCTGTTTGTCTCTTTGCGGATTTAATCTTAAATGTGTTTTTCTTGTTCTTCCCAGGGTCATCCGTCGCATTGCTCACGAAGGCCAGGAGATGAGCCCGTAAGCCGGAAAAGTCATGTGAGAAAGTTTAGAACTTCCTCTTCAAGATGATCATAACAGACCCAAAATGACCCACTCGCCCCACTATCATAACAATACAGTATGCAGCAGTTCGTGACGTCTTTCTGCATTTAAATATGGGGAATGATTTTGAAACTTGAATCAATAAAATTACCAACACCCAAAAAACACATTTAATGAGCCAGCAAATAAAACACTAATATTCCATGCACTTGATATTTAATTTTCATCTCATTTGAAAACTGGAAGGAGAAGAAAGAAAAATAATCTCGGCTCCGCCGCCGCTGCCGTTAGGTTACAGAACCCGCTGCGATAAGTGAAAATGGGCAGTATAGAAATATGTATTATGTTTAGATACACCCTAGCTGTGTTTTTGTAGCATTTCCAGCGTCTGAAACTTCTTTAAACTTTTTCCATCTTCAAACACACCTTTCAAACCATACAAACCCATTTAAACACGTATAACATATTGAGAAAGAGAGAGCGCAAGAGCTACGGATAGCATAAAAATAATACAAACAGTAAAACAAAATAGAGTTACTACCGTAATAACATTGAGAAACCCGCAATTGGAGTATTAATGATATTCAGTTGAAGAACGAAACCATGAAAATCTGATGATATGCGTTAAATAATATTGTACATTTTAAATGAAAAAACCCAACTTAACAAAAGCATCTGGTATGAACCTGAGGGCCTCGTTTTTCACATTTGCCACATCTCAAAAACATGGATTAATTGGAGACTCGAAATTGCCCATAGGTGTGAATGGTACTACTGGTTTTATACACACATGCAAACACACACACACACACATGTGCCCTGCGATTGGCTGGTGACCCGTTCAGGGTGTATCTCGCCCCTCAGCCCAAGATAGCTGGGAAAGGCTCCAGGACGCCTGTGACCCGAGTGAGGACAAGCGGTACAGAATATGTGATGGATGATTTCTAAATCAGAATAGTCATTGTTCCTTGTAATATTCTGAAATAAAGACATCATTGTCCAACAATTGAAGAATCCGGTTGGATATTTGTACCGCTCATCACCAGAAAGAAAGTATGCTGATGCATTTTGCTTGGCACGTTTTGCCATCCGCGTCTGACTCCAGAGAAATTTTCACTCTTTTTGTTGTAAAATGGCTTACTTTAACCAGGATCCGCCGCCCTACCTTGGCCATTGTCCGTCCCCCTGCCGTAAAATATGTAAATCCGTGCCGGCCGCCGGCTCTGTAACATCTGCATCCTTAATAACTCTCATCGATCATCTCCCACGATGTCTCGAATGAAGCGTGGCCCGCTTTCTCGCATCCGCGCTGCTCCTCGGGCACGGCCACGGGACGCAATCTTCCACAGCGACCCGTGTGATCATCTGCACGACTTGATGGCAATCATATTCAAGTCAAAATATCGTTGACTGTAAATAAAAGCTAAACAAAAACAAAAAAATCTGTCGGTTGGATTTCACGGCCGGTTGTTGCATTTGGAGTGGAGACTTCATTCAAAACATTTCACCGCGTCGTCTAAAATTGACTCGCGTCCATCACAAATGTGGTGAAAACCTTCGAAAACGCTACGCTCAGCACAAGCGCGCCCGCCACATGTGGAAAAGCATTCCCAGCACTCGTGTCAATAATTAGATGTCACAATTTGGGATCTTTTGTTCCCTTTTCAGATATTTGAGTTGAAATATTTGCACGGCTTCCAGCAAAGACAAAAAAAAAAAACAAAGGAACACTTGCCATTCACCTCAAAAATAAAACTGCACACTGCACATTAGTCATGGAGCTGAAATAACATCTTCTTTATCTAAAAAAAAAAAAAAAAGAGGGGCGGGGGGGGGGGGGTGGGTCGTACAATAGAGTCCAAAACAAAAGACAGATCCGTGCAGGATCACATTCACTCCTGCTTCTGCCGACCACAAATTCATGAATCAGCTGCTCCCAACTGTTATTCTTAACGTCTGATCTCATCTACTTCAACCAAAAAAAGATGTCCAAAAATGATCGTCACAAGGTGGCCAAAAAATAGGAAACGTGCATTTTCCCGTCACTTGATTCACACACACACACACACAAAAAAGTGGGTCATATCTGCTGGAACCATATCGAATTTGAACCCAATAACAAAAGAAGAGAGGATTCAGGTCGTTGAGAGGCAAAAAAAAAAAAAAAAAAGTTACTCAACTAAGCCCA
The DNA here is from genome assembly GCF_019802595.1 of Syngnathoides biaculeatus. NCBI lineage: Eukaryota > Metazoa > Chordata > Actinopteri > Syngnathiformes > Syngnathidae > Syngnathoides > Syngnathoides biaculeatus. The sequence goes on along the minus strand of NC_084643.1, from coordinate 10,459,922 downwards.
ATGGCACGAGCTATCGTATTGTTGGATAATAAGCAGCATTATGCAAAAACTACAGACCTTCTGTGAAAGATTTGTGGATTTCTAATCCCCGGAGCAATCAGTAGAAACAGCAGCTAATGAACAAATTGCGGGATAAAAAAAAAAACAAACCCCAAAACAGACCACGTCAGGTTTGACACCCGACCGCTGGACTAATACGCAAGTGACAGGGACGTAAGAGGTCTTAAATTTGGCTGATGAAGAGAAACGGGTTCGGCTGACCAGCTGCCCCTCCGGACCACGTTCTGAGTCAGCCTCACTGTTTGTGTGTGCCTCTTTTTCTTGCTTTCTCAGGTCAAAAGGTTACAAGGTTACAAATTCGCAAACTACAACTGGTGGCACAGATGGCAACACCAATGCGAACGCATGTTTATCTTACCTTTCCAGATGTCGCTGGGTCACATTGCCGCTCGCAAAGGGAATGATTTGGGAAAGGGTTTATAGAAACAAATGCATGATAAAAGAATAATTCTAACAAGACCGTTTAGCACGTTTGCCTTACAGTCGGCAAGCTCAAATGTGTATTCGGAGGGGGAGCAAAGAAGAGTTCAAGACAGAAGTGAACGATTTATTCGTTTTCTTTCACCTAAAGTCAACACAAGCGAGAGTTACACACAGCATAGCATCATGCACACAGAGGGGTCCTCCATTTATGACGGAGTTCCCAGAAGCGCAGCCGCCGCCATCGGGCCAAAACCGCCTACAGTCCAAATTGGAGAATTTTTTTTTCAGGAATCCAAACTATTGGTCAGTGCCCACGTGGATTTGCCAGGAGGGATGGATTAACCGCCCTTCGAGATTTTTATTAGAGGACAACAATATTTTTGGGGCTAATTTTTGTCACAAAGGAACTCTTCTCTTCCTTTGTAAGAATTCTACTGGTAGTTGTGTCAAAAAGCCGTTCTCGTCACAAATCCTGATGAAGTAGCAGCTAGCTAACATACAGACGCAACTGCACAGCTCCATGATTTTTGGTCAGAGGAAATGACTTTGTCATTTTGTCACGTACATCGCAAAGAAACTGTCCCCCCGAGCCAGATTTCAAATGGCAGATTCCTTTACTTCAAAAGCTAATATCTGAACCAGCAATTAGCTGCTAGCTAACAAATGATTATTTTACGTTTTTTCCACCGAGACGTGATGGAAGCGACCGCGCCGCTCCAGAATCGAAATTGGTTTGACCGCGTTATCCTTCACCAGAACCAAAATTCAGTTTGTCGCCCATGTGACAGCAGTCTTTTGGAGTCACTTGAGCCATTTCTAGGACACAATGCAGATTTACTTGGATTTACCTCGCTGCGAGGTAACGGAGCTAAAGTCTTCATTGTTTGAATTATTTTTCTCGAGCGATTGCCGGTGAGATATGACTCAGTTCTTCCTTCCACATTTTGAACACCCGCTGAAGTCAATCCGAGTTCAGATGCATTTTTCCTCCGTGGTTACAGCGCTGAGTGACATCTGTAGCCCGGGGTCCTTAGCCGGGGAAGCAAGTGGTTCCCTCGGCGCGTGGCCCCCTTCTGTCCTTGGGTCCACATTGCCCTGCTCGCACGACGACGCCCACGAAAGACCTTCTGGTTTGTGATTGTGACAGGAGCTCTCGCCGTGTTCCTCGCGTCCCTGGGGGAGGTACAAGAAAGTCTCGGAGCTGATGTCTGGACCGTCGTGAGACACGTGTGAACGCGAGTCTTGCTTGGAGACGACCGAGGAAAGTGGATGCGGCGCGGCGTCCGTGCAGCGCAAGCTGCCGCTGTTGCTCTTCTTCTGGTTTTTGGCGCCGGTCTTGCAGAAGAGGCACTTGATGTTCTCCACTAGCTGGCGGATGACAGCCTTGCGCAGCAGGATGTAGATCCACGGGTCCAGAATGGGGTTGAAGGAGGCGAAGCGAATCGCCGTCAGGTCGGGGTTTTTGTCCAAGCGCAGTTCTACTGGAGTCTTATAGAGCTGGTTCAGAAACACCTGAGCCTGCAAATACAGAATGGAATAGGGACATTTGGAAAAATCTGCAGAAATAAGTAAAGCAGCCCTCTCCCCCCCCCAAAAAAAAAAAAAAAAAATTGGACCAGCAGGATGTGAGGGTGTGTCCCAACGACGGCACAAGGCAGGACATTGTAGGTTCGCTGATCAAGAATTGAATGACTTCTGGGCCTTATGTATGCGTTCCACAGCGAGTTTTACTTCTTTGGCCACCACTTTTTCTTGTTCTTTGCATTTTCCGATAGTTGTACCGTTCTGTGGCTCGGCACTACGTATTTCTTGGTACCGCGACAGAAATTGTTCCATGTGTGGTGTGCTGCGGGGTGTCCGACATCTCAGATACGCCATTCACAATCAGAGCGCGACAAACACACTCGGCAACTTTTTTCATGTTTTTCTCATTGTATGAGGTCTCTTAAATCAAAAAAAAAAAAAAAAACGGTTACGATGTTAAATATCGGTAAATAATGTATGTATTTAATTCACGTTGCAAGTGAATCATCTCCCCAGAGGAAGGCAGCATGGTGCAGAAAGCCTTTTACTTTTTATCTGAGTGACAATTCATTCATAAAATAATCAGTTTGAATGTATTAAGATTCCTTTGGTGTCTTGGGATTCATTTTTTTTATGCGTTTATCGGGTTTCCTTTTTCTGTTCCAAATTCTGCCTGGCAACAAGTGTATGCACCTGTATGTGTCACGACAAGACAAAAGCAATAACATCGACGGTGCAGTGCATTTTTTTCCCCCATTTTTTCATTTAAAAAAACAAAACAAAACAAAACATGAATTTCAGATTATCTGTCGTCGAGTTTTTGGTATCCCAAAATATGCAAAGACCAGTGGCAACGAGCTTGGCCCAGAATCTAAGTGTGGGGGGAGGTTGTCGGTTGGGTGGTGATGACAAAAAAAGGGAAAAATGTTTAACAGGGGAAGTTAAATTTGTGAACAGGACACGCGTCGCGCCTGCACTCGCACTTGCACCGCAGTCGCATTGTGAAGAGCAGAACGGAACTTTTTGTTCTTGCGTGAGCGTCTATTTTCGCAATGTGGTTCGGCAATGTTCAGAAACCAGTTTTGGTTTCAGACGTTGTTTATTGAACTCTACCTTTAACCTCATCCCAGGGGAGACCACAATTGTCGGAGAAAGAGAGAGAGACACAAAGGTCTTTGTTCACAATTCTGTGTTGAGAGAATTTTTAGGCGTGAAAAATACGAGTCGTACTCGTACTAGTGAGTACTTGCACTGGAATTGGTCTTTAAAAAAACCCAACAAGGACCTCAACAAGGATGCCATGGCATACAATGAGAGATCATTTGGAACGCTTAAGTTGTTTGACAATAATTATCAATTAGTGTATCCTGGTTCATCTATTTTTGGCAGCAATGTATAGTGACAGACCAAAACAAATGACAACAAGTGCTCTCTCACTTCATGGCAGAAGGAAAAATAAACCTCATCCATCCTTCATCTACGGCTTTTCCGGGTCAGGTCGCAGGGGAAGTAGCTTCAGCAGGGATACCCAGACTTTCCTTTCCCCAGCCACTTCTTCCATCTCTTCCGGAGGGATACCGAGGCGTTCCCAGGCCGGCCGAGAGGACGTAGTCTCTCCGGCGTGTCCTGGGTCGTCCTCGGGGTCTCTTTCCGGTGGGACACCTCACCGGGGAGGCGTCCGGGAGGGATCCGGATCAGATGCCCCAGCCACCTCATCTGGCTCCTCGACACTGAGCCCCTCCCGGATGAGCGACCTTCTCACCCGTTCTCTAAGGGAGAGCCCGGACACCCGGCGGAGGAGGAAACTCATATCGACCGCTCGTATCCGGGCTCTTGTTCTTTCGGTCACGACCCGCAGCTCGTGCCCGTAGGTGAGGGGAGGAACGTAGATGGACTGGCAAATTGAGAGTTTGCCCTTTCGACTTAGCTCCCCCTTTACCACAATGGACCGATACAAACAACAAACAACAACAGAACCGCATCATCTGCAAAGAGCAGAGATGCGATGCTGAGGCCACCAAACCGGACACCCTCTCCGCCTCGGCTGCGCCTAGAAATAAAAAAACAATAAACCTGTTGCCCTTCATTCAACAGAATCAGTTTGTTAGACCACATCGTGATTTGTTTTTTTTTTTTCAGTATTTATACTTTGGTGGGTGGCACGGTGGCCGCAGGACCCGAGTTCGATCCCGGCCCCGCCTGCGTGGCTTTTCTCCGGGTGGGCACTCCGGTTTCCTCCAACGCATCCCAAAGACGTGCAACATTCATTGGACACTGTAAATTGGCACTCGGTGTGATTGCAAGTGCGACTGTTTGTCTCTATGTGCCCCGCGATTGGCTGGCGACCAGTTCAGGGTGTACCCGTTGACAGCTGGGATAGGCTCCAAGCACTCCCCGCGACCCTCGTGAGGATTAGCGGCAAAGAAAATGGATAGGATGGATGTACTTTTGTGCTGTGCTGCCTCTACTGTCTAAGCAAACGACCTGGCGCGTAAAATGCGGAGCAAAGGCGCAAGAGAGCCGACTCACAACAAGCGGAATGGAGCAGATGAGCACCACTGCCGAGGTGCCGATGAGCAGGATGACCATCTGGATCTCGGCGGCGGCCAGACGCCCGAAACTTCGGCCCACGTTGCCGCGGCCGAGCTCGGTGCCCAGCGACGTCCTGCGCACGTAGAGGCGGTGCATGCGGATGAGAGCCCCGCACACCAGCACGTTGCACAGCACCGTGGCCAGGATGAGCACCGAGCTGAAGCCGGCGTACATGAAGTTGAACGCCGCGTCGCTCGTCTCGTTGCTCCGCCACTCCAGGAAGCACCAGGTCTGCGGGTACTGCTTGCGGACGCGGCCGAAGCCGAGCGCGGGCAGCGCGCAGAAGAGCGCGTTGGACGCGTAGATGGCCGCGAGGCTCAAGCCGGCCAGCTTCTGGTCCACGTAGTCGTTGTAGAAGTACGCGTGGTTGATGGCCATGTATCTCTCCACGGACATGGCGCAGATGATGCTGAGGCCGGCCAGCGAGAAGAAGATCAGCGTGAAGCCGAAGTACTGACAAAGGGGCTCCCCGCCGGGCCAGGCGCCCTTCACGTAGGTGGCGATGGTGACCGGGCTGGCCAGCAGCGTGCCCAGGAGGTCGGTGACGGCCAGGCCGCACACCAGCGTGTAGAAGGTGCTCTCCTTCTGCTCCTTGCGGGACTTGCACAGCACCGCGATGGCGATGACGTTGCCCGCCACCCCGAAGATGAACATGATGGACGGGATGGTGGGGATCATGGCGCGCCCCGTCATGGAGCGCTCGCCCGCGCTCTCCATCCTTCTTCCTCGGGTCGCCTCAGCCTCAGCCTCAGCCTCAGCCTCAGCCTCAGCCTCAGCCTCAGCCTCAGCCTCAGCCTTACTTATTTCGCCGGAGCGCGCAACTCCTCGATGGCATCGTTTGAAACAAAGCCACAAACCAGTTGAGCCGGAGTCCGAACTTGCGAGAACCTAAACGTGCGCGAGTCACAGATGAAGGCAGGCTCCACGCTGCGGTGACTTCATTCAAAACACGCGAGTCCGCCCCCCCCTCCCCCACCCGTGCTTGCTTTCTCTCACAGACATCATGTCAAATCATTAGGCACACCTCCTCCACCACAGGTGTCGAACCGGTGGCCATCATTTCATGCTGTCTTCTGGTCTAATACCAATGAGATAGTTGCAAGTATTTTAGTTGTATTTGTCACCAATCCCCCTTTGATAGCATATACAGTAGCTGGAAAACATGTTTTTACAAGCTTGCCATGTCAAAAGTGGTCATTCATCAATGCGCTGTGAATACTGCGTGTAATTACAGTACAGAGCTCGTGCACCCACGTCATAAAATCACGTGACTTTTGTTTACGTCGCCATATTGCCGTCTGGCAAAGCTAAGTCGGTTGGAGACGACGCAAAAATATGTCTTGTAGCACGACGCCCAGAGTCTTGTCCGATACCGTTAGACACGTAGAAGGTGAAAATAAACGCAGGTACGTGGAAAGATTAGATAAACTCGGCACAGAGGAACCGCATTTAATGCCGAAGTCGATGTTTTCGCAGATGAGAAATTGGACCGTTATTTCGCTTCCGCTTGTCTTGGACAACTGGATCTAGACGTGGATCCGGTGAGCAAGTCGTCGAGATTTACACGGAAAAGTTGGAAAGAGTATAAAAGTCTGGACGCATACGAATACTTCGTTTCATTCATTAATTATGATTGGAAAAAAAAAGACGACGGGTTGCCAGCTCGTGAACGCAGAAGCGTGTTCGGCGACATGTTAATCTTTGCTGGAATCCATCAATCTTTTCACCTCGTATTCAATTCAAATAGCAATATTTCAATAAATGACCCCTGGCTTTACACAAACTCGCATTCATTAACTACGATTGGAAAAAAACCAAAAAAAAAAAAGAGGACGGAGTCGTCTCCACGGAACGTACACGGAAGCGATTGCGACCACGCTTAACCTCCATAAACCTCTGCGACCGACATTTTTTTAAAATACGCATTGATCTTAAATGAATCAAGTTGGCATTACAGATACAAATTGGTAATTTGAGTTTGAGAAAAATAATTCCTACCTGAAATGAAGCGATCGCTACACGGGCGTGTGCGTATTTTGGTTGGGCACCATCCATCACGTTTAATTGCCGAAATCCATCGACCATTTTCTGGTCCTTTCAGCTGCTGTTCCGTAGAATGACCTCTTTTGAATATCCGTCTCGTCTGTTGTGACGTCCAACAGCACGACAAGTCTCGGACATTTTGAATATTCTGCTCCGGTTCAATGTCCTCCACGATGTCGAGCGTCTCCGTTCGACCGGCAATATGGCGCCGTGAAAATGGTGAGGTCACGGGCACGAGCTCTACCTGAGGTCATCTTTCATTTCCACGGGTTCACAGGAAAACCTTCAGTCAAACTCTACAGAGTGTCCCCAAAAAATGTATACACACTTTAAACGACAAATGACAATTTGTCAAAAATATTTGAATTATCGTAAACATCAAGTTTAGAATGATTTAAAGTGTGTATACATTTTTTGCGTCCCACTTTAGACACTTGAACTTGAAATCTTCCATTTGGCTTGTTGGAAGCCGCAGCACGACTCGGTGTACTTGACTGACTTACATTAGTCTCATGTAAATGAGAGACTTTTTTTAAAATGTTTCTTTTATTCATGAGGTACTGGAACTGACACCATTTTACCCACAAACACCTCATTGAGCGACGCTCTCGTACGTGCTCGTCCCCTCGCAAATAAACCACCTCATCCGTCGGAGCCGCAATGAGGCAAAACCCAGCGGCACGACTTCCTGTCACGGCGCCACCTCTGACAGCTGTCACGCAGCTGATGTTCATTTGATTGGAATTAGACCAAACCAGACCAGGCATTAGAGTTGGAGTTTTGGCACTGGCATTGAGAGGAGCCAGATGAGGTGGCTGGGGCATCTGATTCGGACGCCTCCCCGGTGAGGTGTTCCGGGCACGTCCCACCGGAAAGACACCCCGAGGACGACCCAGGACACGCTGGAGAGACTACAGTATGTCTCTCGGCTGGCTTGGGAACGCCTCGGGATCCCTCCGGAAGAGATGGAAGAAGTGGCTGGGGAAAGGGAAGTCTGGCGATCCCTGCTGAAGCTACTTCCCCCGCGACCCGACCCGGAAAAGCGGTAGATAATAGATGGAGGGATTTGCCAGTTCGTCGGGTTGCATTTACAGCATGTTGGATTCTCCACTATTGTGCATAAATCTAGTGTAGAGCTATCCTTGTCACAGCGAGTCTGTGCCCTTTTAGCTTGTCTACGTCTTGTCAAGTTTCTTAGTTTGTTCCACAGTCATCGGACCTCGTTTCATGTTTTTGGATACTGCCTTTAGTCTAACGTTTTCGTGCCTCTGCCGCATCGGACTGCTACACCTTGTATTGACCTTTTTCTGGAATAAAACCACTCTGATCATTATGTCATCGCCCGGAAGTCCTGCATTTGGGTCCGCCCCCGTGTCGACGGATCACGACACTTTCTTAAAAAAAAAAAACAAAAAACAATCCAAATGTCTGAGTCGCAATCGTGCGCACCATCGTCAGTTGACAAACGAAGTGAGTTGTTCGACGTTGCTTTATGGAAGACAGCATGTGTGGAAATGAACTCACAGACAGAAAATAATCATATTTGTTATTTAAAAATTAAAAAAAAACCTGGCTAAGTCTGATTCAAAACAAGGTCGACAAAATTTCGTATCCCCCCCCAAACAGTTTTTGTTTTTTTTTGAGGTGGATAAACTTTGCCAAAAATGACAAAGACGTGTCGGTAATTGCTTTTTGTGATATGTACATTTTAAATCTGGTGCAATTGGGGGGGGGGGGGGTGTTGTGGTAAATTGAGCCAGTTGTGGCTTTGCTTCAGTTAAGCAGAGCTGCAGAGAGCAAGCTGGGATTGGTTAACAGTCTCGCTTCTGATCAGGGTCACAAGCCACAAATCCCTCTTCTGTACTGACTACCTAATTGGATTTCGACTTGTCTACATGAAGGGCCATGAAAGGGTCAATGGCCTTTGCGCCTTCTTCGGGGGGGGCCTTCCACATCCTTCCCACGTCGTGCAACGGAACATGCCGGACTTGGATTGGCCCTGCCTGACGTCATCGCGCTGGTAAAACCCGTTCCGCACTTTTGTTGTGTTCTCAGTTGCCAGCTTGAAAACGCGAGGGGGGGGGGGGGGGGGAAGCCGACATCTTAAAACACGATTTCTCAAGCATGCCGCTAGTCGTTGGCAGAAGTGGGGAAAATTTGGGTACAATTTTTCAGGTATTCCATTTTTCCAATGACTTTTGACTTTTACTCCCTAAATTTGAACACCGCAGAGGAGTAAAGAGAACCAGATTTGACATATTTTTGGATTGAGCTCTTTGTTTACTATTAAATGTAAGGCTGAAGAAGTGGCATTTTTCAGTTATCATCTGCTAATTTAGCTTTTTTTACTGTGTCCGTTTGTAAAACACTCTTTGATAGCCATACAGGACAATAAAAGTCCCTTTGGTGTCCCTGTCATAATCACTGATAGCATGATAAAAATGTTGCAGTTTAATGAAAGTGAGGTCTTATTGTGACAGGTCCAAAATTTGTACACACAATGACAAATCTTTTATAATGCGTTTACTTCATTTTATTCCATACCCGTTCTGCTAACTTCAGCGTGTGCAAGTGGCTAAATGACTAACATCTTTTTACATGCTTTTATTTTCCATATTCAGTTAATTGATTGTATATTTGCACGTTTGTGTTGATGTATTTATATTCTATAAATTGCTGTCCCCCCCCCCCCCCCCCGTCAGTATTTGATAACGGCCCTCCAACGTTTTCACGGACATTCTTCAAAGGCATCTGAAACGGTGGCAGAGTAAATATTTACGCTTTTCATCATGTTACACGTGTAGATGATCGAGCTTATCGCGTGCACTCTGCCATCGTGAAATATGAAGTGATAAGAAACGTTTTTCAGAAGTTCAGTCCACACTCAGCTTGGTCACGAGGTGAAGGTCCGCCGCGTGCTCATGAAACGCTAACATCAGCCCAAAATGTCCGCCCTGCCAGCCAGTTTACATATTTTGTAAGTACATCTTGCGCTTGCAGTCAATCCCCCCCCCCCAAAAAAAAAAAAAAAACAACGTGTGAGCTTGAACTATTTGTATTTATAACAGCATAATAACCACATAAAGGAATAGACAATGAAAAATCTTAATCCGATAGGTCATGTCAAATGTACCGTCCCTTGAAAATTTGAGATGAATCCAACATCATTCAATGAGGTTTTTATCGGCAATTATGAATTTCATGGGGGCTACCATGTTGGCCCGTTTGCACGGACGGATGTGACGTATTCTGTGCGTAACCAAAGAAATCGTGGCTGATTTGTAGCGTAATCGCATGCAGTAGCACCACCATCAGACACGTGAAAATGCCCTCCTGTATCACGAAATGTTGCCATAATTTGGGAAGAAATAATCCGAGGAAGGCTCAGTGGCATATTCTGCCCAGTAATAAAAAAAAAAAACCCCAAACGTTTAAGGACACAGTGGCTAGCGTAGTGTGGTCGCCCTGAGCCGTACCACATATGTACAAGTTTAGTATTTAAGGCCAACCCTTTTAGAGTACAATTAGTCTGTGAATTCTTTGTTATGATATTGCACTATCCAATGACGACAAAAGTATTTCTTCCCATAATTGCGACTTCTTGTCCATCCGTTCACATCGTCACCGTCGTGCAATTTGATTTGCCATCATGCCGGTACGATGGTGAACGGTTCTTGCCGGCAAAGGCGTGTCTCTTATTCATTTGATGATCTTGTCTTGATGCAAAGTTGGCAAAATGTTGATTGGCAACGTCGAGTGCGAATGCTTTGGCGTCCTCCTCCCGCCGTCTCCCCAAAGGCTGTCCATCCATCAAACAATTGTTGAAAACTTCGGTGGTACTCGTGTTTTTTTTTTTCTTTTCTTTGAGCGACCTTCGTCAAAAGTTTCCATAATTATTCCTCCGACACGATCGGCGTTCTGCGGCTGTGGTTAGTCAGCGAGTCAGACTCTGCGTCATTCCCGTCTGTAAAACCGTCAAAATATTCACCATTATTTACAGCCACAGGTTGAAATCTGTATGGACGTTTTCCTCCGTCTTCCCGATCGATCGACCGACGCTGCCATTTCTTCATGGGATGAGGATAAATCCAAGAAATCAGCGTTGACCGTGATTGTGTATTCCTTTGTTTGCCCACGGCAGATGACACTTCCTGTTTTTTAAGTCATGGGACTTGCTAAAATGCCAATAAAAATCTTCTCAAAACACCATCAAATTTTCAAGGTACAGTAGATATGACGTGACCTATGGGATTAGGGCTTTTCATTGTTCAGCGGACGATTCCTTTAATGGACTGAAGAATATGAAGTTCAAAAGACAGTCTCGGATTTTGGCAGGTAAAATTGGGAAGACTCGAGGCTGAAGGGCGATCGTGACTTTCATCATTAACGGGTAATAAATATATTCAGCAATTGAGGAGAAAAATTCCATTCACTTTTCAATTGGGTACATTTCAGATCAGTCATCCTGCTTTTACCTGTACAGTAAAGCCTCGGTTCTCAAACGTCCCCAGTTTTCGAACGAAAATTTGGAGATCTTTTTGCTTGCGTTTTCAAACAAAAATTGGTACTCAAAACCCGGAAATAACATATTGCGCCCGGCGAGACCAGCTGACCCACGACGCGCTTTGTTGTGAACTCCCACGCCGCCGAAAAACCCCGGAAATAACATAATGCGCACGACGCGTTTTGTTGTTGTCAATTTGAACGCCCCAAAGAAAACCGGACATGACATAACGCATGCGGCACAACCAGCGCACTTTTGTTATTCTGTAATTATGCAGACGTGTCCCGGTAGTGACTGTTGCTTTTCTTATCAATTAACCCGAAGAAGCTAAGTTGCTTGTTTAAAGTTATTCTGCACTTTTGTTAATAAAAAAAGTTGACAAGGCTGAGGGCCGGGTCGCTACAGCCTCGCGTACTCTACTACCAACGCATACATTTTAAGCAAAATATATTTCGTAAATTATTTTATTATATAAAGTATCTCAACTATACAAGTATTTCTACTATGCAGTTTATTAAAAAGCGAAAAAAAATGCTTCAAAAAAGACCCATTTTTTTAGGCTTGGAACGCATTATTTCTTTATCCATTCATCCTAATGGGAAACACCGATTCGGTTTTCGAACAAATCACTTCTCGAACCGTTTTCTGGAACCGAGGCATCACTGTATTTCACTTTTATCTGCACTTCGACTGCGTGTGAGTACTTTTCACCATCTCCGGATGTAGGCTGCATTCGAGACAATTGTCAAACAATCAAATAAAATTGTGTTCTTTGTCTGCAAAACGCGATTGTTGCATAACGTGGGCGTGCAGCTAAAATATGACGTCAGAACCCCGTGCGCGCGTCGCACGTCTGTCTGCTCTTGAGCCTCTGCAGAATGCACTGAAAGCACATTTGTCCGATTAGGCCTCTCAAGAATGAGCTTTTCCTGGATTTGTGTTTGGCAGTCAGATAACCTGCGGCATGCTCGCACTACGACTGTACGGTTGCAAAAAGAAAGAAAAAAGAAAAAAGTTCCAATCAGTGTTCCCGTCAATAGCGCGCAACAATCGCACGCCTTCATCCTGCTACGTTATGTATTGTGAATGAAAAGAAAACATTTTTTTTTTCCCCCCATTTTTATAGCCACACAATTACTACATTGTATAAAGCGAAGGTTAGGTTGCCACGACTGTGTTGTGCGACATTTACGACTGCAGGTGTCTGTCACTAGTTAAGTGTTTTTTTCTTCTTCTGAAGTTAAAAAACAAAACAAAACACACAGACGGGCGGCAAACTTCAGTTAACGGCTTTTGTTGGCAGCATGAGTCACTTCCCTCAGTGTACGCAGTTGTTTGTTTACATTTCGAAGCTAGGCGTGAACTGCAGCTTCATGACCTTGATCAGCCGCTTTATCACTTTCTGGCCGCAGGGCTTTTTTTTTTTACCGGAGGAGGGGGAAATCTTCGCCATCGTCGTCATCGGGCCGCCGAAGAGGAAATTATCATCGACCCGGGCGGGCGCGGACAAGCCTGAATCTTCCCCGCCGGCGTTTAAGAGGACAACGCGCGCACGTAAGAACCTGCATTTTGGCATCATCCATGTCTGACAGTGTTCGAATGCAGACGGGATTCGTTGTCCTTACATTCGACTTGAGCCTTGCTGGGTTAAAGATTTTTGAATTCATGCTCAACAGGCATGAAGGGAGAAAACCAAATAACTCCCACTTTTCATAAAGACATCTTCAAGTGGAAATAAATGACATCTGACTTCATAATAGATGGGGGGAAAATTGACATCTCTACGATCGTGTCGAAGTTAAAGGTTCACTGACCTGAAAAGCATGATTTTTAATATGTTACTAATGTTAAAAAAAAGGCAGGCGGAATGGACATGGCTTTTACGGATATGGCTTTTTGTAACTCCCGCCATGAAAATCCTCTCAAGGGATTTGTTTTGGAGGAGAAGCAGGAAGTGACGTTATTAGCAGGAACCACCTCAGGCGGTCTCGCGTGCTCGTACCAGTTTTACCTGCGGGAAGGTAGCTCGTTGTTCCTTTGCGTTCGCCAAAATGCCGGCTCGTCGTATCCCCGGATATTGTCCGAACCCTCGGGAGGATGGATTCACTCTTCACGCTTTTCCAAAAGACCCGGTTCGTCGCGAAAAATGGATTGCACGGGTGCTTCGTGGGTTCCAAATGACAGGTAGATGTGTATAGCGCTATCAAAAAATATATATATTGTTGGGGGGAGGGATGTAATCCTTCTTTCAGTGAGCGGCTGAGTACGCAACATACTGTCATTCATACTGTAGGGGAGTCTGTTGTTAGTCAGAACTGATCCGCATATCATCTAAATACGGCTCGAAACGAAAGGGTAATATTGCCCCGGTCACTTCACTCGATTGTGAGATGTTCGCTTCTTCGAAAAGAGCTTCCGTGCCAGAAAAATCCGAAAATCTCTGTTGTTCCTCTCCCACAGCAGGTGCCATTCCGTGTTTTCAACGGCGAATGTCCCAGCGTGACATCATCAGCAGACACTGCAGGCAATATGGCGACCACTTGGATGTCGAGTGAGACTTTTGCAAGTTTGCGCATGGATGACGCGTGCGCCGCTAATATTTATTTTTCCGTAAAGTCATTCAAGTGAATAATGTTCGACGTATTTTTCATGACAATATCTATTTTAGAATGTTTATAGGCACGTCACTTAGCTTTAAGAAAAGAGTTTTCTTTGCTTTTCAGACGTGGATAAGCTCGCAGCTTCAGCGTCTCTTGAGTTCTCTGTGGTGAGGGTGTTGGTGGGTTTTTTTCCGGTGTCATTGTGCTACATACGGTGTACTGCAGGAAGTGATGCCTCCACCAATTGAAAACAACAACAACAACAGTGGACTGTTAAACGTGGGAAAACCGTACGTCGCAGTCCTCGCTAGTTGGAGGCCCAGCAAAATTGATCATATTTACCAAAATATAGCATATGGAAAAACGTCACTGACAAAGAACAATGCCCCAAAATACATGAAAACTAAAGAAGGAGCTCTGCAATCAATACAAATTGTGGAAAAACTCAAAATACCATTCAAGCGTTGCCCACTACTGCACTTGGTGTTCAGTATACAAATATTACAAAAGGTATATTTATTGTTATAGCTGCTAGATTTGCTGATAACGTTCTTGTATGTGATCATTGTCAACGTACCAAAATGCAAAGTCAGCATTTTGGACGTCAAGTGTTTGGACAGGCGATCGCCTCAACACGAGAAACCGGCATGAAAACCGAATCGGTACAACACTTTTTTTCTGCTGATTATTATTGATGAAAATGTCACACTGGAGTTGCTATGCAAATATTTTCATGTTTACAGTCAACATGTGATGTTCGGGACAATATGTCAACGCTCGCTTAGATAAGTGGCGAACACTTCCTGTGTGACGCACTTCCTGTGCATGTGTGAGACTTTGCAAGTGTTGTAATGTCTGCTAATTATGAACTTGACATTATTTTTTTAAAAATGACGTCGACGTGACTGCAGGCGTTGGCCTGCCTGCGGCCCCCGCCTTTGTGGAGTTTCCTCCCACGTCCCAAAAACATGCATGGTAGATAAGATTTAAAACTATAAATTCTCCGGTATCCAGCATCCACTGTAACATTTTCTCTACAGCTTATCCACACAAGGGTCGCAGGTGTGCCGGAGCCCGTTCCAGCTATCCTCGAGCGAGAGGCGAACCAGAGTCCTCAGAACTGTCAAGTGCGTGAGCTCACCGGTCACACCGTGAGTGCCACACCACATCGTAAACAGGTCGTCGGAGTCGAGTTCCCTTGCGGCGTTTGTGGGGCTTCGAACGCCAAATCTCGTGAAATTTTTGGAGACCGGTCTATCCTGGGGAAAAAATGTGCAGGGGTGGGTGGGGAAACTGAAACCCTTTCCAGGCTAATAGATGTCACGGACTTTATTTGTCATCGGTTTTGGCATTTCTTTCTTGCAACTTTTTGAGATATTTTGTCTGTCCCGCCAAGTTGGCTAAAGAGTCTCCCGTTCATTTTACCGCGCTTACCGGCCACCTCGGCGCTGGGCTCGTTTTCGGCTTCGGTCGCGGCGCTGTCATCGACATCCCTGCAGTTCCCCCGCGTTAGGCTAACGGAAGCCTACTTTCGGCGAGATCTCGGTGGAGGGGTCAACAACCTTTTTGAGGCTGAGGGCTACTTTGTGAGCACCGATCGTATGAAGGGCTACGTGACCTGCTTCCAGAAAACTTCAGAGTTCGGTATACACAAAAGATTTTTGTTTTACATTTTTACATTCCATGACATTATTGTAAAATGTTCATTAATGTAGGCACATTGTGTTAAAAAGTTAAAGCACAAAAAAATAATAATAATTTGTGACCTGCGCTACTGTTAGAACCTGCCTCACGGGCGACTTAAGTGGTCCTAGCGGGCAACCATGTGCCCGCGGACACCACATTGATGACCGCTGGTCTGCCACCAGACCACAACTACATACATGCACAGAAACTAGCAGAAATGTATCACTCGAGAGTTTATGCAATGTCACATTGCAAACAAATTCAATAAAATGAAAGAGAGCCACTCACAGTGTAGTGCACAGGTCTCAAACTCAAGGCCCGGGGGGCCAGATTCGACCCGCCGCGTGATTTTACGGGCCCCGTGGAGCCAAATCTACAGTGTCAATTTCCATTGTAAATTTTTCTAAAAATCTGTACCAAACTTTCAAATCATGATTGACGCTACGTCAATGATTAAGTTGAGATATGACAAGCATTTTTGCGTCACCAACCATGAATAGTGGAAAAATCCCTGATTTCTGATTCCAAAACTAGTTCATAAATTGATGACACGATTCAATATTTTTGTTTCACATCCAAAACCAGAACTACATTGTGGCCCGCGAGAAAAATGACTTTGACATGCGTGGTTCACTTGCTGGAGTTTACTTCCTGTTTGCGCTAAGTGATGGTGGGAATGACTGAGAGTGCTGCGATTGGCGTCCAGTCCAGCGCGTCGTTCGCCGCGGGTTGCGACCCACAATTCAGCGCTTTAGAAAAAGGGATGAATGCAAACTGTTCTTGCATACCACACGGTATTGAATCACTTTTTCGCTTCTTCTTGCGACGTTTACATTTCAAAAAAAGGAATTAAGAGCAATCGTGGACAAAGACCGCGTGACACGCGCTCACCTCAACGCAATGAGTTCATTCTTACCTCCGCTTTTGTTCCTCAACATCTCCAAAAGTTCTGACTGGATGTTCTTGGAAAGTGGGCGTGTGTGGACTCTTTTGAAAATATGATTAAATTATAAAATTCCACTCAAGTGGAGTCATCCTGGTGAGTCACTGGATTTAGTGCAAGTCAGTGGGACGTGCGCAGTTTGTATGGAAAAACATCAGTCCCAAAATCTTACGAGGGTCACTAAGAATCAAAGAATTAACGCATTATATTTGCATCAAATTATAACGTAACACTTGAAATAATTGTAAACAATTAAAACAAATGCATATAATTTGACAGGATTACTTTCTGCACAGCAGCCGCAAACTTGGAAGGGCTGAGAAAGGAGAAAAATCACATTATTCAAAAGGAGCGAATAAATAAACGAGGCTGCCTGTCAGCGTCTGGAAATGAACAAATATTACGCGTGACTTCGTGAGAAAAGCAGGGAGACAAATTAAAAGCTATTGGCAACCCGCTTACATGGAGACATACGAAGCCTTTGAATCGTGAAATATCCAGTAGCATTATTTATTTTGCAATTTAAAAAGTCCTGACGCTGAACTTTCGTAGCGATAAAAGTGCACGCAAGTAATGTTTATGGTCATAAAATCTCATGAAGAGAACATGATGTTCGTCTCCCCCCCCCACCTTTGCCGTGATAAGGATGCGCCGGTTCTCTGGTTAAAATTTCTAACCGGCTGGACAAACAGATGGCAATACTGTACAATTTCCTGCTGACAGTTGCACGGGCTCACTTTCCAATCTGCACGGATTAAAAACGTCCGTTTTCTCATATTTATCTAGCGCAAATGAAGCGCCCGCACAAATCCTCCCCTTTGCCTCAACCAAGGTGGCCCGGGTCCATTTGGAGTAAAGCCACCAGCCTCTCATTTACTTTTTAGAAAGTACTCAGCAAAATCCACGAGGCAAACATTATGCAGTACATACACGCATACGGCACGCGCCTTGAGATATGTTCAATTGGTTTTGTGACCAGGCTCATAACTCAAAACAGGCTCCTCAAAATGTCAACAAAATTGTTTTTTGGTTAGAAGAAAAAAAAAATAAAAAATACACTGTACTTTATAAAACCACACAGTAATGACATAAGTTAAGAAATGTAACAGTTTTTACCCACTTCTTTTTTGCTCCGATTCAATGGACATTGTGTTCCCCCCTTCCGGTTCTGGTCCGGCCTTGACCACATGGATTGATTCACACGGAGATAAACGGAAAGGAGACGCTTGCAAAACAAAAAAAAAATTCAGAAGTTGGGTCATTCATATCTCAAAACGCCACTGTGCACGCACTCAGGTACGACTTGACATTTGCTTGAGGACAAAAGTCTGACCATATTGTATTGAAACGGTGACTGTGTACTCTTCAGGACCGACATAATCAACATGTTTCTGATTAAATTGACGAGAAGAGTTAGCCGTATTCAAGTGAAAAATCAATACCGTGAATTGAGTTTCTCCGCTCCGCATTCACATTCACTCGACATCAACGGACAACAATGTTTTCTTCTCGCCGAAGGGAATTTATTATCTGCCCGCATCGAAACCGTTTTACACATGAAGTGGAGCGCGTTACGCTTGATGCAGGTAGCGTCGGCTTTTCTGGAAAACCCCCAGCCCGCATCAGGACCATATCATGCGTTTATTGTTTAACTGTCATATTCCTTTGCCAGCACAGAATTCCCTTCGCTCCGGATCAGTTATCAGCAAAATCTTCGGCGCCATAAGCCTTTGTTTACCCCTCCCTGTGAGAAAACTCCCCAGGACGCACAAATGCACGGGAAAAGGAATAGGAGGATGTGAACCCAACAACAATTTTTTTTGTTTTTACGACACGACAGGACTTGCATAATTGAAGCTAGTCATTTGATTTTCTTTTAATTCTAACACAAACGAAGTATCTTTAAAAAAAAGAAAAAATTACAATATTAACACACAATAAGTGCTAAGTTACAGGAAACGACCTTTAGGCTTGCTGCTGGAGCGCCGCCTTGGCCGCGAGTCGCTCGAGTTTCTCCTCTTCGGCCTTCCTCCTCGCTTCCTGCTCCCTCAGGATCAGCTCCTTCCTCTCGGCCTCCCAGGCCCCCAGCAGACTCTCGTACCGGTCCAGGTCCGGTCTCTCCGTGGAGGAGAGATGCTGCTCGGCCAGACTGGTCGCTAACGTCTGGAAGTCAGATGGGTCGACATTTTCCCGAGCCTCCAGCTGGCTGACCAGCGCCTGGAGAGAGACGGGTTTGCATTAGAGCGGGGGGGGCAAGTAATTGGTATTGTAATTGGTATTGAAAAAGATAGGAATGCACTCTAAGATTAAACGAGATTTAGAAAGAAAGGAATTTTTCACGTTTTCACGTAAAATGAAAATTTAATCCCTGCCTACACCTTACAAACTAAGGAGAGTGTGCTATTAAATGTGTAAAGAATAAAGTATTCACACGTCTTGTAAATGTGTAAACTTCATACGTGAAATTATGAATTTTACCATACTTTTGTGCTGACAAATTGCTCATTTTTTTTAATCACCACACAGCTGTATTTTTCCAACGCAAACAGTATCTAAAGCAGCATTTTAAAGATGTTAGTCTGTACATGTTTTTTTTTTTCCATGATACTTGGCATCTTTCGGCCTGTACAAGTGCGTGCCATTGTCTTCTTCTCTGATCCAAACAATGTTGTCTTTTAATGGGATCAAAACAGTTTGCCCCCTAGCGGATAATCGAGAAACCGCATCGCATTAAAATATTTATTCCATGTCTTTTATGCGGTTTTTTTTCCCCACTTTTAAATTATCCTGCGGGCCTGATCGAACCTCTTTGCGGGCCATATGTTTGACACCCCTGCATTAGAGGCTGCAGGTCTAATGCCGAGATCTGCTATTTCTTCCAGTCTATGTGTACACATACATATGAAGTACAGTAATCCATCTCTATTTCGCATATCACCTATCGCGGATTCAGTGCATTGTGCATCCCCCCCCCCCCCCCAACAAAAAATTGCGACGGATCACTACGTACTAATGCCATCCCCGGCGCGACGACATGGATCAATGAAGCGAAATAGATTAATAAATAAATTAAAATGCTAGCATACATCAGTACAGTACGGTAGCCGCGTTGATAGGGTATACTGTGGCATCCCTAACAAGACGACAAGGACCTATGACGCAAAAAACAAAAACAAAAAAAGACGCCATTTACCCCTACTTTGCGGTTTTTCACTTTTCGCTGGTGGGTCTGGTATCAATTAACCGCAAAAAACGAGGGATTTCTGAAACACATTCGATATGACTGTATTTACATTCACGGAACACATGAAGCAACCTGCACGTGCCGTGCAAAATTCCCCAAACTGTACATAACCCCCCATCAGATGATTGTTTAGGCCATTGCACAAGATCCCCTTTCTTTGCCTTAGAACTGTCTTTGAAAAATGTACGGGTGTGCTCAGTCACGCTCGCAGATAAAGTTGCGGGTGTGATTAGGGGTGGAATCAAGACAATCAAGACTTTAAAATAACTCACCGGATGAATACAATGTAACTGTAAATTACAGCACGGTTAACTTGCATTTCTTGCTTCCGGGTGAAGACTGATTGTTTAGGAGCAGGCTTCTTTCGTAAACAACATTTATGAAATAAACACGTAAATTAAACCTCAAGAGTACACAAAATAAGCGACGTCTTTCATTATCTATTTTTTTCTACACGCGTGATTTTTTCATGTGCTCGACTGTGCAGATTTTAGTACGAAGGCGCGCGAGCGCGGTTGTGCTCGTCAAATGTTACCTGCACCCAATGAGTTCTGCAGCGTTCGGCTGAATGTGAGCAGATATCGGACAAACCACTTCAGAATTCAGCCTGTCGCTTTTGTCCGTAGTCACACGATCAATAAATACAAGGGGGCCAGTACCATTAGCGGTCAAGCGTGGCGGTGCTTGTGAAAAAAATGCATAATGATTCCCATCCCGAATTTCATCCCACCTTGAATTTGCTCTCATATTCAGGAAGCTTTTCCCTCTCCGCCTGGTCATCTTCATCAACTTCCTCTTTTGGTTCTTCCTCCCCTGCCGACTCATCTCCAGACGAATCGGACGAGTCGGACGAGGCGGACGAGGCGGAGGACAGCTCCTGGAGCACATCGGCTAGAAAAGCCAACTGAAATGATCAAAATAACGAAGTTATCCCGGGGTAAATGCTAAGACCCAAATGTAATAAGATACAGTTAGCTGCGTGCGATATTCGACAGGTGACGTCCGCGTCTTAATGCAATCTCAGTGCTGACCCGAGGCACCGGAACATAATGTGGATGTGATGCGTCCTGTGGCGCTACGTGCACGCTGGCTTTTATTGTCCGTCATGGCGAGTTCGCCGTGTTGTGTCGGGGACGGTCAAAGACACACGCGGTGCTCCGGGCTCTCTCCAAATCTTATTAGGAAAAAGGCAGAATTATCAAACTGGACCCGACTGTGCACATATGGCGTTTGTACAATCGTAATGAAAATATGACGGCGTGTGTGTTCAGTTTCAGTTGATGAATAGCGTGTGAGTTGTGTTGAGGCCGTTTGGTGAGATGAACAAGAAAATTGGAGGGCGGTCTCGGTCAAATTGGACCCAAAATAACAGCAAATCATTTGGATATTTTGTCCTAGGATGAATGGCATCTCAGCTGTTGCTACGGCAACCCCAGATTGCCTAATTCAATGATGAAAAAAAAAATGACAGACTTGAGGGCAGTGCTTTAATGGTGTGCTTTGTTTTGTTTATTTGATTTTATTTCACGTCATTAAAAAGTAATTTATCTTGTTGCTTTTTCCAGTTTAACAATTAACTTCAATTAAATGTATCCTTATTTTCAATTTGGTGCTTAAACATGATTTAAGGGTGGCACGATCGTCATCTTCTGTGGATCAGTGTTTTGTCCTTTCAAAACTAAACATTTGAAAAGGTTAAACTTTTCGGTTTGTTCAACACTTGAACAGAAAAAGGACAATGACATTACCAGCAAGTTACACAAAAGTCGTGCAAACGTGACCATTTCTTCACTTTGTGGACCTGACCTTTTCTTCTGAAGCATCAAAACTTCTGGGTGGGAATCTTAGCTCGGACCTTTTTGTTTGGAGTTTGCATTTTCAACCAATCTTTGCATTATTTTTCTGGGAACTCCGGAAAGATGTCGTGACAATGCGAGTGTGAATGGCAGTTTATCTAAATGTGGACTGTGACTGGCTGGAAAGTCCTCCAAAGTGCACCTTGCATCACATCCAAAGTCAGCTGGAATTCAGACTCAATGCCCAAGACGCCTCCTTTAAGTCCACAAGAGGTTGGGACCGATTCTACGGTTTGCGCTTGCAACATTTTCAGCCCTTACCGAGTCTTTGGAGAGTTTGACGTCAGCGGGCGAGGCGTCGGCGGCGGCGCTTTCCACGACGGCCAGCGCTCGACTCAGATATCCTCGTTCCCAGAAGAGGGGCATGCCTTTGAACACAGCATGGATGCCCTTCTGCATCTCCACCTTGCCTGGAGAAAAAAAAAAAAAAAAAAACAACATTCATTATGGCCCATTTCATGATCGTAATTTCTGGATTATAAAACGCAACTTTTTTCACATGCCATCAACCCTGCAGTTTATGGAATATATGTGCAGAGAAAGTGACTTTTACTTTTTCTCTTTTAACCGGCCCTGTTAGCGTTGTGCTAGCGTGTTGCTGCTATGTTACTGCCGTGTCTCTGATTTTTTTACCGGTATGTTTTTTTTTTTTTTTTTTTTACTAAGCCTTGTTAGTTCTGTTTTACTGCCGCGTCACAGGCACTGTTTGGAAAGAAAAGCTAAGGTATATTATTAAAACATTGAAAACTCTTTTGGCGTACCGTCTTTCTTTGTAAATATCTCATGTTTCAATGCGGGCACATGCAGATTTCAATCAGGTGCGGCTTGTGTATGTATCAAATCCTTTTTCCCTTAAAAATGTACTGGGAGAGGCTTATATTCGGGTGCAACTCTATAGTCCAGACATTTGTCAACAATGGCCGTTGGGGTACCTCCAGATAGCAGAACGTAAGCGACTAGCGCCAGATATACCCTAATAAACTTTGGGCACTTTTCTCCCCCGTTCTGCCCATTGCTCTGCATTTGGTTACCAGTGGTGCATGGCCAAGTCTTGAGATTTTCCCAGCCAGAAAAACAATGATGTGAAAAATTCTCAAATTTTTAAATCCATTCAAGCAAAACAAGCGCCTCGTGTTGTCACCTAGCAGGGCGTTTCCCAGGAGCTGAGCTGTGAGGCCCACGCTGTTGTCTTGCTTCAAACCGCAGATGAGCAGAGACGCTCCCAGGGCCCGCTCCTGCGACATCTGCGCACCCATATATGCCCGATGTTGATCAAGAAAAGGCCCGTTGTTGGGAAAACTGCTTCCCCGTGTTACGCCACTCACCGTGAGTTGAGGTCTGGTTGCTAGGTAACTGGCGAGAGCGTAGAGGGACAGGATCTGAGTGGAAGGAAGGTCAAAGGCCTCCTGCAGCATCACCTCCTCAACCACTGAGCATGCGCCTAGAAATTAATTCAACACAACAAGAGAAATATTTAGTAAATAGATGTATGTGTACATTAAAGACTAAAGTACTTTTATTCAGCCCTTAACTCAGGGGTGGGAAAACTTTTGAGGTTTTGATTTTTAAAACAGACAGATGAACAATGTCACCTGAAAATAAACTTGTTTTTTTTTTTTTTTTTTTAATCCATCCATTTTCTTTGCCGCTTATCCTCACAAGGGCCGCGGGGAGTGCCGGAGCCTATCCCAGCTGTCAACGGGTAGGAAGCGGGGTACACCCTGGACTGGTCGCCAGTCAATCGCAGGGCACACTGAGACAAACAGCCGCACTCACAATCACACCTACGGGCAGTTTATAGTCTCCAATGAGTGTTGCATGTTTTTGGGATGTGGGAGGAAAGAAAATGCCCACCCGGAGAAAAGCCACGCGGGCACGGGGACAACATGCAAATTCCACACAGCCAGGGCCGGGATTTGAACCCCAGTCCTCAGAATTGTGAGGCCACCGCTCTAACCAGTTGCAGCTTTGTACTAACTTCAATTATTTGGATATTAAATAATTTCCAATTTTTTTTTACATTGCACTATTTATGAATAACGCAATTGCAATGACTAAACCAATGGCAACATTTTTAATGTTAAAGTCTATGTTGCTTGTATATTTATGGATTTATTATGAATAAGTCAATTAACAAAATATTTACTAAGATAACTCAAATAAATACAAAGGGAATAAACACATTTTAAATCACTTTTAAATCATTTTTTGGGCCATATGTAAATCTTACTTATTCATGTTACCAAGACATTTTGGACAACTTTGTAGGAAGAGTTTTGGCGAAAGGCCATTTTCACTTCCTTTTCTCCGGCTTACCTCTGAAGTCCTCGTCCTTCAGGTAGGAATCAATGAGCAGGTTGAAGGTGAAGTTGTCCGGGAAAATTCCATAGTGGACCTACAAAACAAACAAACAAACAAACAAACGGGCGGGATTTCGTCACCTCCACTCCAAATATGACATTCAAAGATGTCCACCGACATCGCGAGCCAAACTTAACTAAAATGTGATCCAGACGTAAAAGTTGAACAACGTTGTGGTGGTGTACAACTGGACTGGATCATACTGACACTAACAGATTCTAATACATTATTCCGTGTCATGTGCGTGGCTGACTTCTGCAACGTCTTGTCTCATATTTGGAGCAATTTGAAATGACACAATGAAGCGTGTGCTGCACCTTGTTTTGAAGCGTGTGCAGGGCCTTGTCTCTGGCGCCGTATTTCAAACACTGCCGGATCCAACTGTGAACTGTCCAGTCACGAAGGTACCAACAATTTGGACTGTGACGGAACCTTGCGGGGCACATAACGAGCTGTTTTAGAATTATAAAGTATATCAGTCAGGAAATAACATACAGTACAGTATGAAAAGGTCATTGCACACTCAGGAGTGACGTCACCAAGTAGACCTCTGGTCGAAGGTATTTGTACGCCTTCGCAGATGCTTATCACCTGACTAATGCTTGTATTTTCACTACAGTTAAGACGGGTTAGAAAATGTATTCATAATGTTATTAGTAATAAGGTTAAACCGATTATCAGACAAAGAAATTAACGATTGTGCAGATTATCACGAGCGCTATTCATCATATCGGCATCTGCTGCTTTTTGAATTTTGTAAAAATTCTACAACTGACAAAGTCGTCAATTTAAAACGATGTGAACTTCAGGGAACAATTTATTTACACATTTAAATGTTCCCTGATCTTTTTGTTTGAAATTAAAACATGACGGTTAACATTTCAGTTCCTGTATATTGAAATCTTGGAACACTTTATGGAAATCAGATGCGCAGTTTTAGTGTAATCCTTCAAACAAATTTATGAAATACGGTAATATTTACACAATCATCTCAGTATTTGGAAATATTTCGTCGGTTTTTTCAACCTGTTGCTCATCACAATGCGTAAATGGAGCATGTGAACGATCCCAAAATGTCTTAGATTTCTAATAAAAGAAACAGACGGGAAAGGTGGGAACAAAAGCAAAGCAGAACAGACGAAGCAAAAAGACGGTACATCCATCCATCCATCCATCCATCTTATTAGCCGCTCATCCTCACAAGGATTGCAGGGAGTGCTGGAGCCTACCCCAGCTGTCAACTGGTTGCCAGCCAATCGCAGGGCAGATGGAGACAAACAGCCGCACTCACAATCACACCTAAGGGCAATTTAGAGCGTCCAATAAATGTTGCATGTTTTTGGGTTGTGGGAGGAAACCGGAGTGCCCACCCGGAGAAACCCCACGCAGGTACGGGGAGAACGTGCAAACTCCACACAGGCGGGTCCAGGATCGAACCGGGGACCTCAGAACTGTGAGGCCAATGCCTTCCGGCTGCCGCCAAACAGATGATACGTTCCTCCAGGAAAAGACAAAAAAAGCTCGCAAAACTTGACAGCAGTGGATGTGAATTACTTATAAAGGTAGTACTCGGCTTGATCCACCTCCTCTCGGCACGAAATGTTGTCTACGAACTGGAAAAACAAACAAAATGGAAACTAATGAACATCGAGGAAAAAATATCAAAAATATGACTTGTATAAATGCCTCTCTCACCTGTGACACAGTCAGGGAGCTCACGGGAAGATTCCTATCGTATATCCTGTCCATGTTGTTCGCCAACAAGGCTTAAAACATGTTTTCAAAGAAAACAAAGTGAATTTTGATGAAGATTTTGAACCAACACCTGATGATCTTATTAGGGAGCTAAAGACAGATGAACTATCAAATGGCATTCATGTGTTGCTGTTTGCAAAATTATCCTTAATGGTTTATAATTGGTGACCGTGATGACAAGTTTGGAGCTACATCGCCTCCTTGTGGTCTTTGCTGGTTCTGAAAACCTTAAAAGAAATGCGAGACAGATATGTTTTCTTTTCACTTCAGTAACGTGCATACGAGGGATGTAAAAAGTCGACATCCCTGTTCAAATGCCAGACTTGTGCCATATCCCCAAATCAATGGTTTGAAAATCTTTTCCACAGTTGCTGTGAGCTAGAACCTGAAAAGCTCAATTGTGTCCTCACGCTTGTGAGGATAAGCTTCTCGGAAAATGGATGGAAGAAAAAGAAACTTTCCAAGACGAGAAATAAACATACTGCGGGTGCACAAGTGCAAATACTCTCTTATAACAAGAGAAGTGCTTGTGCCACTGACCGCGGGTTTCCACACATCCATTTTTAGTGGGTGTTCTGAAAATTGAAAGTCAAGTAGTTTGTGTCACAATGTCATTCCACAGCAATGTTGGGAATAATTTTGGCAAATATTCTAATTTTTGAGATGAAGCCAAGTGTGCTGTAATCCCTGTCCAAAATGGCTACTTTAATGCACATTGTTGTTGTTGTTTTCAGATTAATTCTTTAATATGTGTTCAAACTTGAATAGTTGATTTGTTCTGTGTTTTCATTTCAGAGAAATTGAAGTGCACAACTTTCTTTTTTCTTTTTTTTTTAAGAACTCGGACGTTGTGCAAGTGGTGGACCGGTGGTGCAGGTTGTTCTTACCTAAATTCTGAGGGTCCTTTTCTCTCGCCTCCCACAATGTGGTGTCTGAATAAGCTGCTGAAAGTAACCATCTTCTGCCTGCAAATGGACATTGTGACACGAACACAGAGTCCATTTTTGACCACATAAAGTAACAAAAATACTCCATCACTATACCTAAAAGTATTTGACTATCAACTGTACACAGTGAGAGTACGTTTGTAACCACAGCATTAAAAAAAAAAAAAAAAAAAAAAAAGAAACCCTGGGCCTGGCAATGCTGTTGGTCGTGGAAATTTACGTCTACTGAACTCAACGTCCAAACGAGGGCAAAACCTCGATAAAAATATGAATACAAAACCAAACCCATAAAGCATTCGTGCATTCGAGACAAATGGGAGGCCACCCACCAGACACAGATGGAGAAAAACGTTCAACTTTGACAACAGCAGTCAAACATCGTCTCAAGATGGAAGCCGCCATCTTTGGACGAGACCACTCCCTGTTTGGAACGGGGGTGCACACACGAATCGATGAATGACGCTTCCGGTTTAAACCAAAATTGACTGTTCTGAAAAAAAAAAAAATCCTTCACAACAGTGTTGTTGGGCTATCGAAGAAAGTCGCTGTTAGTTATGCTTGCACAAAGTTATTAACAATGATTGGTGGTACGGTCACATACGGTGGCCTTTACAGCACGGTTGCCTTCATGAACAATACTCAAATACACAATTAATCTAAACATCATATCAAAAAAACAACATTTAAAATAACAAATATTTGTCTCAGTTCATGCAAAACTGACTTGCCCAAAATGTTCACTTAAATTGTCTGCTACATCTTGTAAGTTGTCACACCAAAATGCAGTTCATTAAGTAAGAATATAAACCCAGTGACTGAAATAATTAAAATAATAATAATTACGTTATTATTCTCGTTTTTATTATCATCAGCATTATTATTACGTAGACAGAAATAGTGTGGTCGTCCTTGAGTCGCCTCAATATTTTCCAGGAGCGTCGATAAAATGTCAATAGAGGGAGCTGCAGTCATGAAGAATTGACGTCATTTGAGCAGTGATTTTCAACCTCTTTGGACCAAAGGTGCACATTTAACAACTGAAAAATCTCAAGGCACACCATCAAACAAAAGTGTCACAAAAAGTGAATATATTCATTTCTGTATGGACTGATCTCATAGAAGATCTTGCATTTTTTTTTCCGTCTGTCATGATGCCTCACTTGCATAAACGGATGAACAAAAATACATTATTTCTTCCATCCATCCATTTTCTTTGTCGCTTATCCTGACGGGGGTCGCGGGGAGTGCTGGAGCCTATCCCAGCTGCCAACGGGTCGGAAGCGGGGTACACCCTGAACTGGTTGCCTGCCAATCGCAGGGCACACTGAGACAAAGAGCCGCACTCACAATCATACCTACGGGCAATTTAGAGAGTCCAATTAATGTTTCATGTTTTTGGAATGTGGGAGGGAACCGGAGTGCCCACCCGGAGAAAACCCACGCAGGCACGGGGAGAACATGCAGACTCCACACAGGCGGTGCCGGGATTGAACCCGGAACCTCAGAACTGTGAGGCCAATGCTTTATCAGCTGATCCACTGTGCGGCCACATTATGTCTCGTAAAAAAAAAAAAATCGGGAGGGGGGAGCAATTACATAAAATTTGATAATTTTCCACACACGGCACACCTGAATAGCGCTCACAGTAGACTTATGTGAACTGTTACATTGTTTGAAAATCACTGGAACAGCGAATGCAGCTCCTTGTCGTGTTTGGTTTGGACGGCTTCCTGAATTTTGTGAGTTGATAAGAATTGTCTGGTCATCTTTTATCTTATTACACCTGTCTTGCTATTAACAATTTTTTTTTTTTTTTTTTTTTGCATACCGAGACCGTCGACTCAATGAAGTCCAGAGAGGCGGTCTGGCCCTAGCTCGGCTATAAATACACAATGCAGGAGCAGCAGCAGCAGCAGCAGCAGCAGCAGCAGCAGCAGCGACTTGGCTGCGTGTCAACCGAGGTGACAGGTTGAATCAGGGGTGGGGACGCTTTGCTAAAACAAAACATGGAAGACTTTTAGCACCCTCTCACTCGCATGCCAAGCACCAAAAAACAGGAAGCTTTTACCTGCGTAGGACACAAGTCAAAGGAAATCAATGTTTGGAAACACAAAAAAAAAAAAAAAGGAAATAGACCGCAAGGCAATTTCACATGAATGGCACTTTGTCAATTGCGTGCATACGAGGGACTGGGGTACAGTTTGTGTATTGTAAAATGCGGTATGAAGGAGCAAGGGGTGGAGAGCAAGAAAAGTGTTCCACAGTGCGGTTGGGATTGAAATGAGTAGGTGAGGAAAGGAAAGGAGGATATGAGAACGTCCTCAAACTGTTTGCAGTTTCACCTTGTGGGCCACCGTGGAAAAGAGAAGCTGCTCTTCTGCTTTTCATCTGCTGAGAAATGACGAGGTGGATACCTGGAAACGTGCGTACGGAGTTTTGGTGGGGGGCGGGGGGACAATATTCTTTGACATCTATTAAACATACGTTCAGTGTATTTTATGTACCATCTTCATGAAAAGGAATATTCATTGTCTTCCACTTCCTGTCCCGGGTTGGAATAGCAGTCGGCAGATAGCTGGTCGACTCCATGCCGCGCCGATGCGAGAAAAAGTGGTTAAACCGTTGACTATTTATTCAGTGACTCGCACGAAATTCAAAATATTCATTCTTTCATTCAAATTTTATCATTAGGAAATGAATGTGCAGTGTTCCTGATGCATTTGTGTGTATGATGAGGATTTTGAGCTTTCCTTCTCTACGTACATCGGAATATAAACTCGACTATCTGAGCTGGTCTTGGCTTGACCGGTCTTGACCGAGCTTCCTGTCCTCTTCTCTTCTCTTCTCTTCTCTTCTCTTCTCTTCTCTTCTCTTCTCTTCTCTTCTCTTCTCTCTCTTCTCTCTTCTCTTCTCTCTTCTCTTCTCTTCTCTTCTCTTCTCTTCTCTCTCTCGATCCTCGTAACCTCGTCACCATCCATATGCGAACCAATTTCTGTTTGTCTTTCTCTTTCTCACCTTTAACCGGTATCCTCTACTTCTGCTCTTTACAATCATCCGCTTGTTATCGGCGGCGTTGTGAGCGGACCGTTCCAAGCGTCGTGGCTGTTGTCATGGGACGACTGTAATTTCTGTTGTTGATATGGCTGTTGTTGTGCTCATTGGTCTTTCATTCCACCCCTCTGGCTGCTTAAACCCTCTATCCTGTTTTCTTTCTCTATCATCCCTCGACGCCTTTTTAACCCTGTCCCTCCATCTAAACCCAAATGAGCCGAGGCCGACGGTGCGCTTGAAGTTTCTTCCCTGGGCGTTTTTCCGTGCCTCCGTCACCAGGTTGTTGTTGTAGCCAAGTACGACGGTCGTTATTCTGTATCAAGGTCTAGAAAGTGACCCACGTCAGCTGGGGCGCTCCACAGGTCTTCCGCCGTCAGCGTGGTCGGTTTTTGAGCACAGTTGAAGAAGTGACGCGTATCGTGGAGGGCGACGTCACACAACGGGCATTTATCGACGATGTTGTCGTCGAGTCGATGCTGATAGTCGGTGAGCTTGTGACACCGGCCAGAACGGAGTCTCACTGGCCGCGGGAGTTGTCTTTCGGATTCGGCTACTGGAGGCGGGTAGACGCCCAACACGATGTTGGGTTTGTAGCCGGCGATCCCGTCGGCTACGGCGGTTCGATGGATCGCCGAGAGGCCGAGCCTGTAGTCCTCTGCATCGAGGACGGCCGGTGAACATACTGCTCGATCGATGGCTCAATATGTCGGACGGTTTTGCACAACGCTGTGGGCCACGCTTCTTGACTTGTCATCTCGCGATTGGGACGTCCGGCGAGGTAGCACTGAAGGGCGTATTGTTCGGTGAGCGTCACATTGTACTCAACCGTCACCGGGTGATGGCTTTTATTGGCTTCGATGAGTTTTCTTATAAAAAGTGACAAACACAAACTGTCTGTGACACATTGCAGCGTATCCACCGTGTGATTCCGCCGCTTTTGTCTCGACTTCTTCGCTGAGCACAATGAATGCTTATGTTGTGACTCATACGCGCACACGCATGAAGTCTTTGTTTGGGACACCCGCTGCTTGTTTGATCAGCAGCAAAAAAAAAAAAAAAAAAAGACAGAAAGGCAGAGAGGTGTTTTCTCTTCCTCTTCCTCAGCTTTGAAAGGAAAGCAAAACTTGGAGAAAAGGTCCCAAAAATCATGTTTTTAATACACGGAGATGTATTCGGCCTTTGGGCTATTTCATACGGCAGAGGCGCAAACCGCATTTCTGCTTTTCCTTCAACGGAATCGCGCTTGGTTCCGCTCGCGTTCTGCCGTTCATTAGCGCACGATTGACAGAGACAAACGGGCAAAATGAGACCAAATGCGAAATCACAGTTTATTTCAAAAAATAGACTCAATGATTGGAGTTGCTCACATGTTGCCAAAACATTCACACCGTTATATACTGCGATTTACAAAAGAAAATGAAATTCCTCATATAGTGGCAAAGGATATGTATTTACTCAGCTGCAGAGAGTACCAGGGGGAGGCTATTATGTTAAAATATATTATTAAATCATATTTGGATGAATATACAATACCATTTTGCAGAAATAATAGAGCATCCCCCAATTTTCCCCATTGATTTTTGAAATGTTTCTCAGCATTTGTGTTCCAATGTATCTATAAATATCACCTTTACAGATGCCACGTCTGCTCTACAACGCCATGTGTGTTGTGGTAAAGGTACTGTGATGACATGTAAATAAATTGATCATCTTAAACTCAAGTGCCACCATAAATTTGTTTTTGTTTTTTTTTTTGAATAAATTCTGTGGGTTAAAAAAAAAAGGAGTGGAGCAGTGAAGTGAACTCGCGGTCAGCAAGACAGCCTCACAGTTAAGAGGTCAAAGGTTAGGTTTGCGTGTTTTCCCTGCGCTTCGCTTGGCTTTTTCCCCACATTCCAATAACGTGCATATTAATTGCAGACTCTAAATTTGAAAGCAAGAAGGATTGTTTGCTAATGCGTATCCCGACTGCCACCCAAAGTCAGTGACTTTAATGAGGACAAGCGCTATAGAAAATGGATAACGCAGGGAAATAAGGAGGAGTCTATCACTTTTATTTATTCATAATCCCTATCGGAGCAGAGGCCACTATTTGAAGAAACACGATCAGAGTGAACATTTTCTAAATAGGTGTATGCACCTTTCCTCCTTTTTTGCAAACACCTGAGAGCGATTGTAACAAGTTATGTACAATATGTACAAGATGTTCTTCACAGCTTTCATTGCTACGGTTCTTTTGGACTCGGCTGAGACGGCGCACGCACCCTTGACTCGTCACATACGCTCACCAAAAAATGAGTTCTGTTTGGCTTTCGTGTGGATTGTCAGGACACCTCAAATTTAATTTGACATCCCCTAAAGTTTTGCATGCACATGTACATTTTCCATGACTTTCTGTGATACCTCCAGTCACGCCATACATCTATCGGAACCAAGTTGATTTCAATTTGTGCTCAGTGTCCACTTTCCTCCGAGAACGTCCTGTTTCAAACCTCACTTGCGACGTGTCGTCTCTTGTTGTCAAAATGCCAACAGCGTGAGTGAGACTGCTGCTTTACATCCATTTTCTGAGCCACTCATCCTCACGAGGGTCGCGGTGAGTGCTGTAGCCTTTTTCCCCACATTCCAATATCGTGCATCTTAATTGCAAACTCTAAATTTGAAAGCGCGAAGGATCGTTTGCCGATTGGCCTCCCAGCTGTCATCGGGCAGGAGGCGGCTGGGGTACACCCTGAACCGGTTGCCGGCCAATCGCAGGGCACATGGAGACCGACAACAGTCGCACTCACAATCACACCTAAGGGGCAATTCAGAGCGTCCGATTAATCTTCTTCTCCGTCTTTTCCTTTCGGCTTGTCCCGTTAGGGGTCGCCACGGCGTGTCATCTTCCCCTCTAACACCCACCGTCCTCATGTCCTCCCTCACAACATCCATCAACCTTTTCTTTGGGCTTCCTGTCGCTCTTTTGCCTGCCAGCGCCATACCTCAGCACCCTTCTCCCAATATACTCACTCTCTCGTGGTCCCGGCTGTTTTACATAGCACTTCCCATGGCAGCAAGAAATGTATTTGTCCATTGGTTGTGAAGGCCCTTGTTCCTCAGAGAACAGCAAATTGTGCTCACGCACTTGCACTGAAACACTAACAGTCGGACATGCGCATTCAAAAGTTTAGAGATGGTGACATTAAGTTCACCTGAAAGCTGAATTTCGCTAACAATTTGCGATAAGTCTGAAGATCGTATCAACTGTCAGAGTTCTGCAAAATCTCCGTCCTCTTTTCACTGTTCATCCTCTTCCTTCGCTTTCTCTTCCCTGACGATGTCTGTCTGTAATCTGCACTTTGTCACATGGTCAAGATCCTCAGCTGCAGGGTCACCTGACCCTCCGTGACTTCTCTCGGCCGCCCCGGAACGAGGGCGAGACTCAACCCGCCTCCATGTTGCATTCGAGTGTCCGTCTCCGGTCGGAGACGCCGGCCCTGGCGCCGTCTCCCCAGCCGAGGGCTCGTGTCGATCCTCATCGGGGCTGTACTGACTGTGTCTGTACAAACTCTCCTCATCCTCCTCCTGGCAAGAACTACCAGGCACGCTCTCGCCGTCAGACTGGGGAAGGTGAAGGCCGGGAAGGCCTGGAGGCTTCTGGGAAAGATCAAACGGCTCTTTTTGGTTGAAACGGCCCAGGAGGCTCATGGGAGAGGAGAGGCAGAAACTTCCCCGCTGTCGGAACACTGAAATAACAGAATTCAAATCATTAAAGTCACTTTCATTTCACGTTCATTGACTTTTTAACTGCTTGCAAAGTCTCTGGAGAACCTGCTCACTCATCAAGTGTGACAGTAAACAACCAAGATCATTAAATTAGTCAAAGATGGCTTTGCACATGCAATATTTGTTTCCAATCTGGACATGTCAGGGGATGAGTCTCAGATTTCCAGAAGTCGCCTGTGACACCGTAAAATGTCACATTGGTTGATATGTTTGTCAACCGTGAAATAGCAAGGATTACTGTTTGGGCGAAATGTGGAATTTGAACGCAAGTTTAAAAAAATTCTCAACATAAATTCTGGACAGTAAAAGTAATCATTCTTAAGGGCTCATTTCAAGTGTACTAATAATAAAACTTAAATACAGCTGAAATGTGGGGTTGTGGAAAAAAACAAACAAACAAAAAAAAAAAAACGGGTTAAGTCATCCAAGTCTAATTTGCGTCGCCTGGAACAGTTTGACCACTGTCCATATGTACCACGTGGACTTTTATTGCAGACAGACGCACATTTGGACCAGTGTTAAACATTGCCAAAAACAACAGAGGAGCATCAGTATGCGATTTTTAAGACGGTGAAATATAACCTAACCGTGATGAATAACTGACAGGAATGGTAGTTTTACCGCTAGCGTGCTAATGCTAGCGATCACCATGCTAACTGTAAATTCTGTACATAGCTTATACCATACAGTCAGAACCAAAATATGCAGTTTCAGGCTAGACGTCCAGCCATCATAAATGAGCGTTAATGGTAGTGGTTTAAAAAGAGGGAGAGGTGAGAGTTACTCAATGAAATATCGACCAACAGGATAATTAATTCCAAAAAGTTTCGTACTCTTTCCCACACTTTGAGAATCAGTGTTGTGCTGCATGAAAGTGGGGAGCAGTGTTCAAGATGACGAAGGTGCTCAGGTGCTTACATCTTTCATCCAGTCCTCTGTCCATGACGCCGTGCTTCACCTTCATGTGTCTGGTGAGGTTTCCCTTCAGGGTAAACTTGCTGGGACAGTAGAGGCACTTGAAAGGTTTGCTGTCCGAGTGGAGGTGCATATGACCCATGAGGTTGTGCATCCTGTTGAACTCCTTGCCGCACAGCTGAAAGCCGCAAACACAGACAATTACCCATCCGTCCATTTTCTATAGCGCTTTTCCCCCGTCGGAGTACAAAGCATCGCGTTTTTCTTTGCCAAATGTCTTTTGGATGACAAGGCCTAATAGTGAATGAATGCGCAGGCGTTTCCCCTCGGATACACCCTATGCGAGCCCCCCAACGCTGTCCTTTCCTCTGCCTCTGTCTTCTCTCTCTCATCACACGCACACAGAAGAAAAACAGAAGGACCGAGCGAGAGGAAGCAACAGAACAGGGAAGGGCAACTCCTCCGTTGTCCTTCCTCTCCATTCTTTTTTATTAGGGTGGTCCTTTCCTTCAGGAGGAGAGAGGGACTCGAGACTGTCCGAGAGGACCGTGAGAAAACAGGAAAGCCCCCCCACTCCGAGCGGCAGAGAAAGCGAGATGAAATCTATTTGCGGGCCTCGTTCTCCGGGGAGGCGGGAGGCCATTGTTAGAGAGGCGGTTTTGTGCGCCGATATCCTTCCTATTAGCGAAGAGGCTGCCGATGCCAAAAGCCGGCCTGCTGTCTGGTCATGATCCCAGAACCTTCTTCTAACCACCGAGGTCAAACTCCGCTGGATCGAGTTCGGGTCCTCGGGCCGTACGTTGCCCACCCCTCCTCCCCACACACCTTGCACTTGTACGGCTTGATGTCGGAGTGGACGATCATGTGGGCCTTGAGCGTCTGCTTTTGGACAAAACTCTTGAAGCACTTGTGGCACTGGTAGGCCCTCACGTTGGTGTGGATGAGGACGTGCCGCTTCATGTTGGCCAGCAGCGTAAACTCTCGGCCGCAGATACGACACTTGTGCTCCTTCACGCCCTAGTAGCAGAGTAAAAGGGTTGAAGAAACCAAAAAAAAAAAAAAAAAAGCCATACAAAAAGGTAAGGTAGTTGGCTCCCCTGCTACGTTATTAGGATTCCCACATAGTTTCCTGGTAGGACGCGCCGTACTCCAACATTATTGGCTCCAGGACAAGCACCGCTGCTCTATGATTGGCTGTTGTGTTCTGGTAAAACGTGCCCAACTGTTTCCAGACAGAAAGAAAAACTACATGACCCTAACAATAACCCTAATCCCTCAAATTCTAAATCCAACTCATCCTAAAACGCCATAGCTAGCTCTAAACCTGACTGTAATAAAAATGTGTTTTTCTTTTGTAAAAATACTCTACATTTTAGACGGTTATCTTGTGACTGTTACGTCTGCGGAGCCTGCACTTCCTGTGACGCAGGAGCCAATCGTGCTGCAGCAGGGCGTGTCCTGCCGAGTAACGACGTGGGAATCTATATAACGCTGTACATCCAGTTGTACCTCTGTGGAAGCGTATTGCTGCCACACAAAAAAAAAAAAAAAAGAAAAAAAGAAAAGGTTGCTATCATGTTGTAACGTGATATGTTTCACATTATAACATGATTCGTGGCACTGCACAGTTCTTCAAAAAAAGAGGCATTATCTGCGGGCTACTTAGTCAAGGGTCAGGGGTGGGCAAAGTACGGCCCGCAGGTCACAACTGTCCCACTCCATTCTTTAATCCGCCCCAATGAGAATTTACATGATCAAGAAAGCCACAATATTTCATGAAATTGGTTAATGAAAACATAGAGTACATTTTTTTAGTCATTCATCTTATTCAATAATCGGCTAATCGATTAATTGTACATTTTAAATAGTCACGTTCGGGAATGATGAATAATAACATTTTTAAGAATAGCACCAGTTATTAATTTACGACAAAGAAAAGTATTTTACATAGTTTGCATTCACAGAGGTTTTTTTTTTTTTTTTAACCTAATCTACATTATGTTACAGACCTGGGCCGTCTAGCTACCTGTTTTTCAAACTAAACCTTTAAAAACAGTCCTGATAAAGAGGAAATGACAAAAAAAAAAAAAAAGCAAGAGTAAAATTGTGCCAGCTGGCACACACGCTGGCAAAAACGAGAAGCGTTGCATGCGCGCCAACCATCCACCTACTTTGTGAGTGAGCGTGTGCTGCTTGAGGTGGTGCGACTGGATGAACTCCATCCCGCACTCGCTGCAGATGTACGGCCGGATGTCTTTGTGCTTCATCATGTGGTTCTGCAGCTGACTCGGGTACTGGAAGGTCTTCTGGCACTCGGTACACCTGCAAGAACAACAGGGATGCCTCGAACGTGGGATTTCACATCGTCGCTTAACATTTGTTCAACTACCGGAGCGGCCCAAAAGACAGAAAGAAATGAAGTTAAAGCAACTACTTTACATTGAGGGATAGCCCAATTAGAAAAAGGTAAAAAAAAAAAAAAAAAAAAAAACTGGAAAATGTCTAGAAAATACTAAATACTGTAGTGTCCCTACGTATGTATGTCGTGTGATGTAAGTAACGTCTGCGTGAGTGTTTGGGCGTGAGCAATGGCCAACAGCAGCTCCCGAGTGAGTACGCTCATTGTGTTTGTGTTTTACTGTTCTCCCGGTGTTCAATAATCACCTGAAAAGTGCATTGCGACTTCCTTTCCCACATACAAGTTGTGTGCAGTGCTTGTCAAAGTTTGTCACGTAACATAGTAAAGCTACATGCGACCGAACAACACAACTCAACTGGACAATCGGGAACAAATTATAGTCAGCGA
This sequence comes from Syngnathoides biaculeatus, assembly GCF_019802595.1. Lineage (NCBI taxonomy): Eukaryota > Metazoa > Chordata > Actinopteri > Syngnathiformes > Syngnathidae > Syngnathoides > Syngnathoides biaculeatus. Next base: position 10,422,844 of record NC_084643.1, on the reverse strand, counting down.
CAGAGCTAGCGATTGACCGTCAGACACGTACCGTCTCGCGCCGACGAAAAATTGCGACCCCTGCTGCTGTGATCACAAAAGCAAGCTTTGAGGCTCCACATGTACTGTTGATGTATTAACGTCATTTCCGCTTTCAACCCTGCGGCTTATGCAATGATGCGGCTAATTTGTGCGTTTTTTCTAACCGCCGCAAGGGGGCACTCGAGCGGAAAAGATAAGAGTGAGACCGGTGGAATATATGTCCCGAGAAAGTGACTTTTACCGGGGTGTTTTGGGGTTTTTTTTTAACCGGGCCCTGTTAGCGCTGTGCTAGTGTGTTGCTGCGTCTCCATGATTTTTACCGGTATGTTAGTGCTGTGCTATCGTTAGCACCGCGCTACCATGTTTCTGCCGCGTCTCATTGATTGTTTTCTTTTCAAACCGGCTCTGTTAGTGCTGTGCTACCGTGTTGCTACTGTTTTGTTTAGTTTTTTTTTGCCAGGAGTTGTTGTTTTTTGTTGTTGTTTTTTTTTTTTAAACCAGCCCTGTTCGTTCTACCATGTTGTTGCTATGTTAAGCTAAGGTATTAAAACTTTGAAAACTCTTTTTGTGTACAAGTCTTTTTTTTTTTTTTTGTAAATATCTCGTGTTTCAATGTGGGCATTTGCAGCTTTTACACAGGTGCGGCTAATATACTGTGTGTACCAAATGGTATTTCCTTTACAAATGTACCGGGCGAGGCTTATAATCAGGTGCGCTCTGTAGGTCGGAAATTACGGTTAATAATTTACGTCCTGTATTACTACAGCTATAGCTCGGTTAGATCTCACTTTGCACACGGAAATGGAATTTTTGTTGGGAAAGTTTATTTTTGATTGGGTGACATTGCAAATGACTCAAATTTCCAAACGTAGCAAGACGAGTTGTGGACATTCAACTACTTGGCCGATGTCTCACCTGTACAAGGTGGGCCCGCGGTGGGCGGTCAGGTGCCTCTTGAGCTGGACCAGCGTGGGGAAGTCCAGACCGCACTCGACGCAAACGTTGTCCTGGCCTTTCTCGTGCTTCAATTCGTGGGCGCGGAGCTCGCTGGGGTAGGCGAAGCCGCGGCCGCACACGCCGCAGCTGGTGGATGTGCAAGCGGAGGTTTTTATTTTTGCAATAAACGTTCATCATCAATAATTAGCACAGTCGATGCGGAATGAAAACATGAACCGCATCTAAAAAAAAAAAGTGAATTTATTAATTTTATATAATTGTTGCCCCCCCCCAAAAAAAAAGCATTTCCTTCCCGTTTTGTTGTTCGTGCATGTTTTAAGCATACTGTCACTGCTAAGTGACAAGTATGTCCAACATTTTTTGATATTTTTAAAATCCATTTAGTACCATACTTCTGTCCATCCATTTTCTTTTGCCGCGTATCCTCACAAGGGTCAAGGGAGTGCTGGAGCCTATCCCAGCTGTCAACAAGCAGGAGGCGGGCGGGCGGGCGGGGTACACCCTGAAGTGTTTGCCAGCCACTCGCAAGGCACATCAAGACAGACAAGAGTCGCGCTCACAATCACACCTAGGGGCAATCTTGAGTGTCCAATTAATGTTTATGGAGTGTAGGATGAAACCGGAGTGGCCACCCGGAGAAAAGCCACGCAGGCACGGGGAGAACATGCAAACTCCAGACAGGCGGGTCCGGGATTCAACCCGGGACCTCGGAACTGTGAGGCCAGCAGATCCACCTGTGCCGCCTGTTATTGCCATAACTTTTTGGAAATAATGTAATTTCTGCGTAATGTCCAAAATCTACATACACATAGTTGTTGTGATGTTTTTCATTGGAAATGTATCATTTTCCAAGCATAGAGAATTATTTCGGGTGATTATAGGGTTGTTCCCCAATGAAAACCTTGCACTGTATGTGGTAATTTTTTTTACCATCTTAAAAGAATATTTATATTTCCCTGCGGATGGTTGTTGAGCGGTTGTGTGTGCCCTGTAAATGTGCACGCGCAAAAATAAACCCAAGGCGAGTTAACGGAAGTTAAGGCAACCCGACCCGCACCTGTAGGGCTTGACGTCGCTGTGCTGCATCATGTGCCTCTTCAGGTGGCTGGTCTGGGTGAAGGCCTTGTGGCACACCTGGCACTTGTGAGGCCGCATGCCCCGGTGGGTGAGCAGGTGGGTGTGCAGGTGGCTCAGCTGCTTGAAGAGCTTCCCGCACAGGTGACACCCGTGGGGCTTGATGCCCTTGTGGCCCAAGATGTGCGTGACCAGGTTGTACTTGGACGTGTAGGACTTGTCGCACATGCGGCACTTCCAGCGCTTCTGATCGCCGCCCACGTCCACGTAGTAGCTGTCGTCCACGTGGACGTCGAAGCCGGGCTTCTCCCCGGGGCCGGGGCCGGGGCCGGTCCGAGGGGGGGCGTCGCGACCGCGGCGCGCGAGCCTGACGTCCTCCCTGGGCGGGAAGGGCACGACGGGGCCCGGCATGAAGAAGGGATACGGGATGAGACTGTGGTGGAGAGGTGGGAAGTAGGACGGGTGGAGGAGGAAAGGGGGCGGGGGCCACATTGGAGGGGGGCTGAGAGGCTCTCGTTTCACCTGGACCGGAACGTCAACGGCGGCCGTCCCGCGGCCAAGCTGCAGCCTGCTCAGCTCGATCATACCGGGTGAGGGGGCAACGGGGCGAGACGGGAAGGAGAGGTGGGAGCGGGTGCCCGTTTTGGGGACGGCGCTTTCCTCTTCTTCAGCAATCTCGCGTGCATGGGCGTCCATCTTGAAAGGAGTCCTTTTGCGACTTTGGGCCCCTTCGGCGTGGATGAGAGTCGGGCTCAGCACGGGGAAGCCCTGCAGGGGGCCGCCGCCGTCTCCGGTGGGATAGCTTGACAGGGAAGACCTCATAACCATGGACGGCGGGGGCACGTAGAACCCGTGCCGATCCGGCCGCCGGGCGTCTGCTCTCAATCGAGGACTTGTCGACGGTGAGAAACGGACGGCTTCCATCTTGATCCTGCAGAAAGAAAACAAACCATCGCTTGTTTTTTTTTTCTTCCCATTTTCAACTGGCAGTCGAAAATTCAACAGCGGATGTTTTTTTTTCTTTTTTTTTTTTGTGTTTTCATTCAAGACAAAAGACCAAAAAATGCCAAATTATTTTTATACCTCAATTTTAGACTCACAAAATCACAAATCGCTGGCTCCTTTGCGGCCAAGTCATTTTTTTTTTTTTTGTACATTAAGCTCACAAAGAGGTGGCACGGTGCGTTGGCCTCACAGTTCTGAGGTCATTGGTTCAATCCCGGCCCCGCATGTGTGGAGTTTGCACGTCCTCCCCGTTCCTGTGTGGCTTTTCTCCGGGTGGGCACTCCGGTTTCCTCCCACATCCCCAAAACATGCAACAATAATTGGACACTCTAAATTGCCCGGGATAGGCTCCAGCACTCCTCGTGACCCTTGTGAGGATGAGCGACATAGAAATGGATGGATAGATTCACAAAGATCTGGACACGTGCAGTTTCTTCAAAGAGGGACGTCGCCAGGCTTTGACCTTTTTCGTCGTTGTTGTTTTTACGTTTGTGTTACTTTGAGGCAGTCCCAGGACACCATTGCTAAAAAAAAAAAAAAAAAATTGGACGCTTTGGAGCCCGCCTGTCAGTAATTTTATATTTTGCAGGGTAAATTTGGTGAACTCCAGATTTATTCAAGTGAAAGAAATCGGAAGCGCGTCTTCACTTTTTGACTGTTACCGTATTGGGCCACGTCTCGCCCCTGAGAGTACTTTTACGTGGTACTTTTACTACTCCAAACCACATCGGGTTTCATTTCCCGAGTGTGATGTGCGAGCGTCACGAAGCGATACTCACACCGCTACCTTTCAGTTCTTAATTTCTCAAAGGGTTTGGGTTATCCTGAAATTCGGAACTCACCTGTCACCTTTTCGCTTCTCCATCGCTTTTTTCTTGTCTCTGTTCATGTTTTTCTGTTTTGTCTTGGAGGAAGTACTTCCTTTCCCCCCCCTCCCCCTCTCTTCCACCCGTGCGCTCACAAACCTGCAAGCGCGAGCTAGCCAATTATCAATAAAGATATAATATTCAGACAACAGTGCGTGATCTGATGCTGCTGATGAAATGTCGACCTGCTGTGGACGTCGCGTTCACCGTTGCCGTTTCTGTCCGTCGTTATCTCAGTTTTTAATACCGGTGTGAAATCAGAACACAGCAAGTGATGATAATCACATCTAATCATTTAAACTGTATGATTTGCTAGAGCGGATCATTTACGTACGCCTGTCTAATATTGTTTGAGGTGATAAAAATATGAGAAAATATGTAATGCTATGAAACACAGAATATATCAGCAAGATGACGTGAATTTCAATACTGACTGGCTACTTTATTAGGTACAGGATCTCATGAGGGTCAATGCAAGGTGCTGCATCATATTTTCTACTTTTACAAAGACAATATAAGATAACGATGCTGATCTTTGTTTGATAACCTGAGAGAGGCAATTCTAACTCTAATATTGTGGTCGTACTGTAGTCGGCCCTCTCCCCGACTAAATAACAAAGCAAAATATGAAAAACACCCCTCGGTAATAATCCCAATGTCCAATGAATGCCTCAGACTGAGCCTCATTGTTGAAGTTTTGGCAGATTTTTGTGCTCCGGCGCCTGTTCTGTGATCTCATTGGAGCGCGCAGCTACCCCTAATATTTTGACCAGCGATGACAGATGCGTGCACATTTCCCCATCATAAACGACGTATTTGCGTCGAAGGCCGAGGAATGCTATTTATCGTTTGAGTCGTCTCAAGTGTGTTTTGAATGGAATGTCATTGATGATGAGATCTACAAGCCCCTCCTCGTGCCCACGCGCCGGTCGGTGCCACAGAAGTGCGTCGGTGTGGGTCTGCTGCGACGCGTGCGTGCGGCCTACCTGCGCCAGCGTTGCCGCGATGCCGTGGGTCCGCGCGGCCGCTCTGCCTCCAGCTCCCTCCTGAAAGTGTGCGACCCTTCCACAGATGAGCTTTTTTTTTTTTTTTTTTGGAGGGACTAAAGAAAGAGAACAGGAACAATCACTTTGTTCTCATTTTTCAGATGAGTAGCTTCGGAGAGAAGGGAAGGAAGGGAGGGGAGAGGAAGTCAACAAGTCGAGTGCCTTCCTGCAGAAAAATAAGGAAACACTAGATAGACATCTCCGTTTCTCGATGAAATGGGGATTTGGAGAGCTTCGGGAGGAATGCAGGGAGGGCTCGGGTGGATGTTTCTTGCAGAAAACAATGTGGGACACGCAGGACGTAAACTGTCGTCGCTTTAGTCGCACAAAAGGGGGAAAACACTGTCACCGTGTTTGGACCGCCGACTAATATGCGGAGAGGCTGGATGCGCACAACCTGGCCATCAGTAAATAGTTTGTGCATCGCGATTCGTTCTTCACGGGTCCTTCTGGTGCGCGCAATCGAGGGCCGATCAGAATTCAGTCGTGCAGACACAGGCGAGATAGACTTTCACGCAATGTGCAGCTACTGTACCTGACTCAGAAGACCGCAGTAATATTTGGTGTTTTTCACAGAGGGTAAAGAATATATATTTTGACATTGTTTTATTGTACGTGTACATGTGCTGATCCACCGTTTGTGTTCAAACATCAATTGCTGTAAAGCATCACAACGCTGATGTGTTGTGTTTCGTTTGACGTGGATGTACACAACGTGGTTCAACACTAATATGGCAAACAAAACAGGAAACGTGCTTCTCTGACCACGTCAATCAAAATCGAGCGTTATTTGGTCTCCGATACTTGTACGTTTAATTGCATTACAGTTAATCAGATTCAAAATGTTTCTTTCTAAGTGCTTTAATTCAATGTATTTTACTTTGATTCGTTTTCTGGCGGCACACCGGATCAGCTGGGAAAGCGTTGGCCTCACAGGTCTGAGGTCCCAATGTGACGGTCTGAGCGCTAGCGCAGCTGAAGAGTCTCCTTGTGATTAACGCACACGCTCGTGTATTTTGTAAACTTCCGGCCAGTCTGAAACATCCCCATCCATGCTTCAACATATGCTATGGAGGTCTCAGATCGACAAACACAGCAAATGTACATATATATGCATATCTTTTTATCAACTTTTGTTTTAAGGTTAGGTTACAGCGTATGTTGGCGACATCCATGTAGAAAAAGGAGAACTATGAGACCGGGGGATTTCCCACTAAGCGTACCCAGAGTTCCCCTGTCAGTCACGCATGCAGGAGACTATTCAGCACGGGGGGAGCGCTCAGACCGTCACACCAGGTTCAATCCCAGCCCTCCCCGTGTGGAGTTTGCATTTTCCCCCTATGCTTGCGTGGGGGTCCCCCCCCCCCCCCAGGTGGGCACTCTGCTTTCCTCCCACATCACAAAAACATGCAGCATTAATTGGACACTCTAAATCAGTGATTTCCAACCTTTCTAGAGCCAAGGCACACATTTTACAATTGAAAAAATCCCACGGCACACCAACAAAAGTAAATGTCACCAAAAATGGATGGATTTAATTACTGTATGTACTTCCTCCCATCTAATAAAAGAGGATTTTTTTTTTTTTTTGTTCTGGCAACCAGTTCAGGGTGTGCCCGTTGACAGCTGGGATAGGCTTCAGCACTCCCCGCGACCCTCGTGAGGATAGGCGGCAAAGAAAATGAATGGACGGATGAATTCAGTTTCTCCTTCGAGAGCTCATTTTGCAAATCCAGAGCAAGACAAACAGTGAGCGAGTTTGTGAAAAGCGCCACCAGGAGGGGGAAGCGTCCCACTCATCACACTCACCTAAAGCGCTTTCAATCATCCAACAGCACAAAAGTTGGATGAATTTGTGTGTTAAAAGTACTGTAGAACATCATATTTCGCCCTCAAAATTACAATCTCGGAATGCGTCAAGAATGAATTTCGCAGCGAAACATGCAAAGAGATTCACCCGTCAAGGACTGTTGGAGTCTTGTGAGAGTTTGGGGGAAAGTTGGCGGAGGAAGAAACGTCCTCAGCTCATCTGGCGAGGTGGAAAGTGAGCGAGTCAAGCGTGAGTAATTGGACTCATATCATTGGAAGAGGCAAACGCTTGTGGCCCGTCGTTAGCTGTGTTAATTAGCCCATGAGGCCGATTGACCTCAGGACCTGCACAATGTGGGCTTCAATCCGTGCCGGTGATTAGCAAATTGATGCAACACATGCTTGCGCATGTGTGTGTTCAGTGACTTATAGCACATTTAAAAAAAAAAAAAAATGGAGCAGGTGAAGATACCTTTGTCCAAATTTAATTTAAAAAAAAAAAGACAACAAACACCTTTTATCAAACTTTTTTTTTTTTTTTTGCTTCACACTGATATGTTGGGTTTTGGGGGTGAATAAAAAAAAAGCTGCAAATGTCTAATAAAGTGAAAAGTCAAGTTTTTGAGCACATTTTCTTCCCCAATGAAAAGAGTTCCACATCATTTGCTTTCCAAGGCCACATAAAGCCACGCTGCGGGCGAGATTTGAGTTTGCCGCGTGACCTCGTGAAGTATTTTCCAACCTTCATCTAGGCCAGGGGTCTCGAACTCAATTGACCTCGGGGCCGCTGGGGCTGGGCCACGGAATTGAAATTGGAAATTCAAAACGATCCCATCTCAACTCAAACATCAAAATAAGATGAAGGAGGAAGCTGCTGCGTATTTGTATTTGATGTCCATCCGTCCCTTTTCTTTGTGGCTTATCCTCACGAGGGTCGCGGGCAGGAGGCGGGGTACACCCTGAACTGGTCGCCAGCCAATCGCAGGGCACATCGAGACGGGCAACAGTCGCACTCACCATCACACCGAGGGACAATTTAGAGCGTCCAAGTAATGTTGCATGTTTTTGGAGTGTGGGAGGAAACCGGAGTGCCCGGAGAATACCCACGCGGGCACGGGGAGGACGTGCAAACGCCACATGGGCGTGTCCGGAATTGAACCTGACACCTCAGAACTGTGAGGCCAACACTTTACCAGCTGACCCACTGTGCCGCCTCGAGTCACACATGCTAATCACTATCTTACCCACTGCAGATGTATATATCGTTCATCCATTTTCTGAGCCGCTTATCCTCACAAGGGTCGCAGGGAGTGCTGGAGCCTATCCCAGGTGTCACCGGGCAGGAGGCGGGGTACACCCTGAACTGGTCGCCAGCCAATCGCAAGGGCACGTCGAGACAAACAGCCTGACTCACAATCACACCGAGGGGCAATTTTGAGTATCCAATTAATGTCGCATGTTTTGGGGATGCGGGAGGAAACCGGAGTGCCCACCCGGAGGGAACCCACGCAGGCCCGGGGAGAGTAAGCAACCTCCACACAGGCGGGGCCGGGATCGAACCCGGGTCCGCAGAACTGCGAGGCCAACGCTTTACCAGCTGAGCCGCCGTGAGTAAGTAAGCCTAAAGAAGTAAAGAAGCGGCGCTACGCGAACGCGAAGCGCCGATGACTAAAACGCCATCGCCGACGTAATCTCATCAGATGGCCCCCCCCTTCCTAATTTCACCTCGCCGACCCGCCCGACCGGCATGCGCGGTCACGCACTGGCATGATTCACGAGGCCGACGGCGCCGCAGACCCTCGGCGACCGTTGACCCGCCCGCCGGTCAGGCGACTCATTAAAGGGCCTTAAGTGGCTTTTGGCTTTCTGCGGCACTCTTAAAAAGAGCTCCGGCCGGTATAAATATGACGGCGGAGAATCGCACCGGCAAGCGGAAGCATCGACTTTGACGAGCCCTCGAGAAGCAAAGTGAGACTTTGTCCTTGAACGTTTCGCTAACTCAAGGGCCGTCCGTTTCCTTTCAGCAAAGATGAGCGGAGCCGCCGTGTCCGTGTGTCTGGTTTTCCTGCTGTCCTGTTGCTGGGCGTGCTACATCTCCAACTGCCCCATCGGCGGCAAACGCTCCATCACGGACGCCCCCTTGCGCAAGGTGAGGGAGCTCCTTCGAGAAGCGCCAGAACGTTTTTCGGTGCCGCCGACCGCACGTATCAACTGAGCCGATGAGAACGAGATTGGGCTGACTTTGTTTTTGTCATTTTTAAGTTAAAAGGGGAAAAAAAAGGGCACATCTTTCGGGTCGGGGGGTACCGGTCGAAATCAAGACGTACAAGGTCCAGTCCACCACTGTACTCTTCACCTTTCCTGATTCATCAGCAGTGTCACTCCCTGCCAAATTCCAAAGATCCATCCATCCGCCGCTTATCCTCACAAGGGTCGCGGGGAGTGCTGGAGCCTATCCCGGCAGTCGTCGGGCGGGAGGCGGGGCGCACCCTGAACTGGTCGTCAGCCAATCGCAGGGCACGTGGAGACAAACAACCGGTCACACTCACAATCACACCTAGGGGCAATTTAGAGTGTCCGATTAATGTTGCATGTTTTTTGGGATGTGGGAGGAAACCGGAATGCCTGGAGAAAACCCACACAGGCGGGTCCGGGATTGAACCGGGGACCTCAGAACTGTGAACTGCTTTTTCCAGCTGATCCACCGTGCCGCTTTACAAACATGGATTTAGTTATCATTATGATTATTGATGTAGGGATCTTTAGTTCTCAGGGGCTCAACTAGTAGCAGATGTCATCTATCATCAATTTTTCAGTCTTTTTGTTCTTTAATGAAGACAAGATGTCATATTCGGATCGCAGGTGATGTTAGGGAATTGGCGCAGTTGACTCCGAACTAGTTGTATTATTATGATATGATGGGCTATAGTAGAATAGGAGGACATTTTGGGCATTTTTTTTGGGGGGGGGGGTAAGATTTACCTTTGGATGTTTTTCAGGAAAACTCAAAAAATGTGTTACAATAACTTGGACAACTGCAAATGCTCAAAAATATTACTGCATTAACCCTTCAAAATTGAATAACAAAAATGCTACTTGACGAATAGAATTATAGTGTGACTAATTATTGTCAAAGGGTTGCAAGTAACAGGGATCTAAATGAAAGCTAAGTTTGGAGTTTTTGATCAAGCTTCGGTGCTTGCGATGTTAGCTAATTTGCTAACCGGTGGAACCCCCACCCCCCCCCCCAAAAAAAAAATGGATATCTTTCAAAATCATATATTTTTTTTCTGGTTTCATTGACTTTCTCATTTGAAAGCGAGTTAGAAATCCCTCAGCATAGCGTAAAACTGTGAACGGAGAGTGGAAATGTGTCGCATCTGCGTTTGGCGGCAGTGCTTGTCCTGCGGCCCCGGGGACAGGGGCCGCTGCTTCGGCCCCAGCATCTGCTGCGGCGACGGCTTCGGTTGCCTGCTGGGATCCCCGGAAACGGCTCGCTGCCTGGAGGAGGGCTACCTGCTCACACCGTGCCAGGCCGGGGGCAGACCCTGCGGAACCGAGGGCGGACGCTGCGCCGCTTCGGGACTCTGCTGTGATGCAGGTACAGAATTTCGTTCGATTTCAGGAAAACGCCCGTCGGTATCGTGCCTTGAAATGCGGATTGAGAACCAAAACCTAGCGAGATGCCCAACACTCACAACAGGCCATGAGATTAGGGACACCGCGACAATTTAATACAAAACGAGGAGCCGTAGATCTACCGCACCGCCGTCAAACTGGAGGCCCGGGGGCCAGATCCGGCCCGCCGCGGGATTTTATGCGGCCCGCGGAAGCAAATCATGCGTATCAGCGTCCGTGATTTTTGTTCAAATCTGTACCCACATTTCAAATGGTCACGTCGTAGATCATAACCTAGAGCTATTGCAAGCATTTTTTGTGTTACCAAACAACAATAGGTGAAAAACCCGTCACCCCTTGATTTCTGATTCCAAAAGAAATTCCAAAATTTCACGTGCCAATATGATGAGGAAGATTTGCAAACTTTCAGTCATACTGCGCCTCTGATCGAAACCCGGGACAAAATTGAGTTCGACGCCCCTGGTGCAGTGGAAGCATGTGATTTCTCCTAGCCAATCAGAGAAGTATAAAGTATTAACCTTTTTATTATTTCATAATCTTCCGCTATTATTAATTTGAGCGCTTCTATTTGTTTCTAGCGGCTGCGATAAGGAAATTGTGTTAACTATCCTGCCCTGGAATTGTTTACGAAGATATTCTAACAGAAATGTCTAAATATTGTATGATTATATATTCATATATTTATAAATACAATCATAGTTAAAATACTTTTTATTTTTAAAAAAATAAATTTGACAGCGTTAAAAAAATTCAATACAAAATGCTCACAATCGGGGTTTTCTGTGTGATTAACATTGAATACTGAGTTATGTCATGTTAATATTTCTTTCTTTGATGCAGCGAAAAGTTTATTTTGATCCATGCGAAGTCATTTTGAAATGACTGTAGAACGAGTTTCATCAGGTAGCGATTTCAGATGTTTTTTAATTTTTGGTTGTAATTCAGCCTGCACCTGCAGTGCATTATTCTGAAAGATGTTTTGATTTGAAATATGTTAAATGTCATCAGTGTCATTTTAGCTTCACTGACAAAGCGAAGAAGCTTATTCATGCAGCGAGAGTTCAGTAATGTTGGAAACTCCAAAAAAAGGTTGACAGGGTAAAAAAAAGTGGGGAGGGGGTGATATGAAATGTGAGTGATCTACAAAGTACTTGCCCCCCCGTTCTAAGAGAGCTGCGCCGCAGACCAGTCGTGCACCCTGGACGAGGAGGCGGACGATCAAGCGGGCCAATACGACGGCGGCGACCCCGGTGACGTCATCGTGCGGCTCCTCCATCTTGCCGGTCACCCCTCCCCTCATCGACTCGGTCAGTGAGTTGACGGCCGAGGGGCGTCGCTCCTTCAGCGCAGATCGTTACTTGCCCGTTTCAGCTTCTTGTCCGTCTATTTTGATGTACGAAAAGAGGGGGTGGACATTGACGGCCATGCGGCCATCTTGCGTGTTGAAATAAAGTTTAGAGGAAGTCTATTAAAAAAAACAAAAAAAAAAAATGGTGGTTCTCGAATCATTTTGGGGGGAGAAACGTCCTCCATCCACTGATTTTCCCCTCATTTGAGTTGCGTCACGTGCGACATCTGGTGGGGGGCAAGGGGGAGGGCGAGGTACACGCCGCCGGTCACCGGCCAGTTTCGCACCTCTTTGTTGCTCCACTCCCCAGCACAAACAATACATATTTAAGTCCATTATTGGATGCAAACAAAAAAAAAAAGCATCCAGTCCACTTTCAGCTTGACCCTTATCTGAGTTGACTTGACCCAGCCAATTCCAGGCAGGGCACAGATTTTGGGTTTATTTGTTCGCATTTCACATTCCAACCTACGGACAATTTAATCTTCAGTTAACTTGAGGAGCAAGTTTGTGGAATGCCAGATGAAGACAGAATACCTTGGGGGGGGGGGGGGCGAAACGTGATAATCAAGTATTGACCGTTCATCCATCCATCCGACCATCCATTTTCTCAGCCGCTGATCCTCACAAGGTCGCGGGGAGTGATGAAGCCTATCCCAACTGTCAGCCCGCAGGAGGCGGGTGGGGTACACCCCGAACCGGTCGCCAGCCAATCGCAGGGCACATCGAGACAGACGGCAATCGCACTCACAATCACACCTACGTGCAATTTAGCGTCTCCAATTAATGTTGCATGTTTTGGGGATGTGGAAGGAAACCAGAGTGCCCGGAGAAAACCCACGCAGGGACGGGGAGGAGATGCAAACTCCACACAGGCATGTCCGGGGATCAGACCCGGGTCCTTAGAACTGCGAGGCCAACACTTTACCAGCTGATCCACTGTGCCGCCTTGAGTCAAACATGCTAATCACTATCTCACCCACTGCAGATGTATATACCGTTCATCCAACCATCCATGCATCCATCCATCCATCTTCTTTGCCGCTTATCCTCACAAGGGTCCCATAGAGTGGTGGAGCCTATCTCAGCTGTCAACAGGCAGGAGGCGGGGTACACCCTGAACTGGTCGCCAGGCAATCGCAGGGCACGCAGAGGGAGACAAACAGCGGCACTCCCAATCACACCTAGGGGCAATTTTGGGTGTCCAATTAATGTTGCATGTTTTTTGGGATGTGGGAGGAAACCGGAGTGCCCACCCGGAGAAAAGCCACGCCGGCGCAGGGGGCAACATGCAAACTCCACACAGGCGGGTCCGGGATCGAACCCAGCTCCTCTGGCAAGCGCAATGAATGCATATTGAAGACCATCCACCGAGAACGAGGGAGACCGTGAAGCCGGACTGGATGTTCCAACCCACTCGCCCACCGCGCCGCCGCCCATCAAAAGTCACGTTTCCTCTAAAGACTGACTCAGCAAAAGGCTTATCGCACTGGGCGGTCGTGCCAAACGCACACTCGCCTTTATCTTGCCGAGCATCTCCCGCGCGCCCGCGTTGACGCGTTACTATATGAGGCATTATCTCCGACCAGAGGTCCGCTTTGTCACTTTAGCAGCAAATCTTGCAGAGTTTGAAACCCGCCGCACTCGGCTTCAAACACAGCAGCGGACAGACTTGTGGACGCGTTGCAACACACGCAAACGGGGGACTCCAATATGGACGTGCAGGGACCAAAGAGAGAACGCAGCTTATCACCATTAGTGACCTCATCGCCGGGGTAAAGTTCACGCCCAAGGACTCACGTTCATTATCTCGCATGCACCTCCTTCGGATTGGTGGCTCTTATTGGACTAAATGGAAATTTACGCCAAGCCCGTCGACTGGAGACAAACGACAGCCGAGATTTTACCCGCGGCTCAAAGGCTACGGGGAAGAAGGACGTGCTGTCGGGCAAGGGAAGGCGGCCTGACGAAAGGTCATCGCGTCTTATGTATGCAAACACACACACGGCGTAAAGCTCGTGACAGCGTTCCCATTGTTAGCGTTCGTAACTTTGCTGTCATTTTAATTCGGAACTCATCGAGTCATCACATCTAACTGAAATATTTTCTTGTCCAAATTTGACTTATTTTAATTGTACAAAATAAAACGAGGCGGCACTGTAGGTCAGTGGGAAAGCACTGGCCTCACGGTTCTGAGGACCCGGGTTCAATCTCGGCCCCGCCTGTGTGGAGTTTTTCTCCGGGCACATCCTAAAAACATGCAACATGAATTGGACACTCTAAATTGCCCCAAGGTGTGATTGTGAGTGCGACCGACGTCTGTCTCGATGTGCCCTGCGCCAGTTCAAGGTGTACTCCTGCCCGTTGACAGCCGGGATAGGCTCCAGCACTCCTCGTGAGGATAAGCGACAACGAAAACAGATACATGGATGGAAAATAAAACAAATATATTGTTGTACTTCTTCAATATTCATATATATATTTAAAATAATAACCATTTCAAAAGTCTGCTCATTATTAAATAGAGCATTAAATTTCATTTGTTGACCTGCCATTGGCTGGCGACCAGTTCAGGGTGTGCCCCTCCCGCCTCCTGCCCGACGGCAGCTGGGATAGGCTCCGGCACTCCTCGTGAGGATAAGCGGCAAAGAAAATGGCTACATGGACGGAAAATAAAACAAATATATTGTTGTACTTCTTCATGACGACATTTAAATTAATAAGCATTTCAAAAGTCTACTCATTATTAAATAGAGCATTAAAAGTTTATTTGTTGCCCTGCGACTGACTGGCGACCAGTTCAGGGTGTGCACCGCCCGCCTCCCGCCCGTTGACAGCTGGGATAGGCTCCGGCACGCCCCGTGACCCTTGTGAGGATAAGCACCGAAGAAAATGGATGGATGGATTATTTTTTTATTCCAATATGAAAATGCTGAGTTACATTTTTTTCATGACAATAGCAACTTTAATAATATTGGAAAAATGCCATTTTTATTGGACATTTTAAATGTAATTTTTTGTTAAAAAATAATACATAATTGCTATGAAGATTTTAGTGCTGATAACAACAGTTTGAAATATACATATGCTTTTTTTTTTTTAGTTTTGCTATTGGTAAAAATGTGACTGAATTAAAATTTAAAAAAATTATTACATGCATTAGCAGAGCATTTATAGCCAAAATGCATTTCTTTTAAAATATGCATTTTATTTAATTTCAACTAAATACCTAAAAAAAAATCAAAAATAATGACAGCATATTAGCAATTCCAAATCCGAGCTGATATTGACAAAAACAAGGATGGTTTCATTTTGACTTGATTTTGTCATTAATACCATTTCATTCAAGGATTCCAGTTGGACCAACACTCGTGTGCTGCTTGGTGTGGGACACGCCATTAAAGACGGCGGCGCACAGCATCAGGGACGCCCGCGCAATCCTCAACGTCATTTGGCGGTTTGACAGGTTTGCGGTGCCGTCACGTCATTTCGCTGACTTGAAGTGGCGCCGCGCCCGGGACAAAACATTAGGGACGTCCCCCCCTGCTTTTGTCTTATCGTCAGCAAGTGACCTGCGACCTCTGGAATTGGAGGCAGCTGAAGTTAATCATTGCGCTGTGTGTGTGTGTGTGTGTGGTGTGTGTGTCTGCATATATAAGACGTGCTGTGCTTTTGTCACGCCACCTTCCCTTGCCTGACACCATGTCCTTTTCTGGAAAGTACCAGCTGGAGTCTCAGGAGAACTTTGAGCCTTTCATGAAGGCCATTGGTACGATCCGGCCCGTTGCTGATTACGCGCAAATTCAGTTCGTCTAAGTCACCGATGATATATATTTATTTTTTTTTTTTAAAGGGCTTCCTGACGAGCTCATCCAGAAAGGCAAAGACGTCAAGAGCGTCTCCGAGATCGAGGAGAACGGCAACGACTTTAAGGTGACGGTCACGACCGGCACCAAAGTCCTCGTCAACTCGTTCACCATCGGACAGGAGGCCGAGCTGGAGACCATCACTGGAGAGAAGGTCAAGGTGAGGCTTGAGATCGGATTCTGTATTTAAAAAAAAAAAAAAAAAATTGTCCAAAATTTGCCCTTTTTTTGCTTGCGGTTAACCCTTTTTTTTTTTTTTTTTTTTTTTTAAATGGACAGATGGGCTTGGTCAATTAGCAATTTGGTAAACGACAAATGGTGTCAATTTAGACTTAATGATATTTCAAATTGGTTTAATTGGGGGTGCAGCTTAAAAGCAAACTTGTTGGGAATTCTGTTTAAATGGCCTAATTTTGATTTTTGAATGGTACTTTTTTTTTTGGTTTTTATCATGGCCTTTGTGTAGCTGAGACTAACTCAAAATGCTTATTTATAATACCATGTTGCTTTATTTATTTTGAAGATATTTAATTGTTTGGACTCTACACTGCATCATGTAATGGTTGCTTTTAGTTTGACTTTTTTTCCCCTTTAACCGCAAATATTTTTGTCTGAATGGGTAGTATGCGATTGTCCGGTTTGAATACTTTCCACCATCTTTTGCGAAGGCGGTGGTTCAGCGTGAGGGCAACACGCTGAAAGTTTCCCTGAAGGGAATCGAGTCCGTCACGCGTCTGGAAGGTGACACAATTGTCAATGTGAGTCCTGTTGTTCAATTATTTAAAAAAAAAAAAAAGCTCTCAATGGTCAGCACACGTGAAAATTCTTCTTCTCATTTTACAGACGATGACAATTGGTGGCATTGTGTACAAGAGGACAAGCAAACGCATTTAAATCTGCACATGGGATAATAAATGCGTTTAAAAAAAGGCACATTATTGGCTGTCTTTCCTTGAAGGTTCATCCCATTTATTTCTTTTTTTTTTTCTAAAAAAAAACTTGTTTTTCTTTTTTTTTTTTTTTCTACAACAAATTCATCTTAAATTTAATGGTTGGCAAATTTAAGATAGTGGCGCTATAAAAGTAGCTCTCAAGAATTTGAAACCTGGCACTGCATTTACAGGAAATATGATAAATGAGTCAATGTATGCAGAATGTAAAATTGGAACAAAAGGAGAAATTTTCTATTTTTTTTAAGATTGCCTTTTTGAACATCTTGTGACGCTACACATGTAGACTGGTACTATTTCCTGCCATGTGCAAAATGTTTGCTTGTGGGCTCAAATCCACATTCTACTCAAGTACCACTAGAGGGAACACTTACACTCCACTGAGCCGCTTTTAAATTCTATTGTAATTAAAAACAAAATGAATTCAAACTGTCTAAATCGTAGTTGACTTGTTCAGTTTTCTCAAGAGAAAAATCTAACTTTCTTGACTCAAAGTGCCCACTTTTTTTTTTTTTTAAATTAACATTCAATCACTTGAATGCCAAATTTGCCAGTTATCATTCCTAAATTGTTACCCATACGAATTTTTTTTTTTTTTTTTTTTTTTTTTCCCCCCACTTTATATCCAAACATTGGTTTCTGAAAGTTCGAGCTCTGCTCCCCAGTGATTAGCACATCCGCCTCACTGACGTTCTGGATTTGAATTTCAGCGCCTCCTGTTGGTGGTTTTTTTTTTTGCTCCAGGTTGTCTGCTTCTATGACTGACAGGTGGGGCTAGTTCGGTCCAAGGTGTGCGTGACCTCCCACCCGGTCAGCTGGGAAGGGCTACCGGCACTATTAAAAAAAAAAAAAATTAAAAATTCTCTGCTCATGCATTACTTGGATAAATGTTAAGTGTTGTGAGAAGCAACTGGCGAGTGGAATGTGCTAATGACCCGCTTCAATTTGGGAATATGAGTGTCGAGGCATGTGGGGGGATTCAAACGAGGTAAGGACGTGAAAGGAAACTGCAATGGAGATATTGACTTTATTTCCGCCGGTGGAAGAGATTCTTGACGTCTTCTTCCATGCACTTGGGTTCATGCATCATGGTCATGGGTCTGTTCTTCAGGGCCGCCTCTCTCATGCTGTGGTAGACGTACTCGTTCTGCTTAAACATCCTCAGCTCCATTTCGGTCTGCGTGCGCATGGACTGCGTGGGGAGGGGGGGGGGTGTACAAGGACGCGGTATGTGTCATTTAAATGCTGAGGAAATCGTCATTTAAGTTCATCCAACTGAAAATGGAGACTTGAAGAATTCCACGATGTCTTCAGGGTCTAGAATCTGAGTTTTGCGTTGGCGGAAAACTTTTACATGCGCAAAACTGACGTTCAGCTCTGGTGCTCATCAACAAATGCATGTTTCATACAAACATGGAAATGTTTTCTATGGGAAGACTCAGGTTTGCCAATGCTGTCAAGAATTGGGGAAAACAAGCTTGCCTCCGGTTAATGTCTTTGAACACCTCCGATCCCGGGCTACCAAAACTGGCTCCAGGCACTCGGAATGTCCGGTCCTGGATGTGTTGACTAGATACAGATGCCAGATCTGACTGACCGCGGACGACTCGGAACACAATGCAAAGAGTAAGTCGCTCGGGAACGGCTCAAGAGCACCCCCCCCCCCTCCCCCGAAGCTTTGGATGGGTGTCCCGCTAAAGCTACACACCCCTCCCCGGACCTTGGATAAGCACTGGCTGGGTGGAACATCTTGGGACATCCTCTTGACTCCAATGTAGGATTCTGACTTTTCTAGTTTTTTTTTTTTTTCTTGTGATTTTACAAAATTGGAACTTTTGAATGTAAGATGGCTTGTAATGTTTTTGTCACAAAAAAAAAAAAAGCCTGCAACATAACATTTCTCTCAAATTACATTTTTTTTTTGGGGGGGGGGGGGTGTAGATGGCCATTTTCACAAAAGCATGCAAAGCTGGTGCGATTTTATTTATGATAAAAGATGCTGCGGTGGCTCCACTTTCCTTCAGATGAATGAAACCGTTAAAGAGGACAGCATTGTCTGTGCTCGTTTCTGAATTTGAGATGCACGCACGTCTTCAAAAATGGAACATTTGACGTCGCCGCATCCCTGAATCTTTTCAAAGAATCCCAATAAAAACATTTCTTTTCGACTTGATTCCGTCACCGGACGGCAACAATAATGCAATCAAAAGGTCGACGCCACAAGGTGACCTCAGCCAAGCGGCGGCAGTTTTGGTACCTCCAAGTCTTTGGTGATGGGATGCGTCGGGCCGTGCGTGACCATGAGGATGGCGTAGGCCTTGCAGATCATCCCGTGGCCCACCTCGATCAGGCCCGCTTGCCAGTGCGTGACTCCCGCTCGCATGGCCGCCATGCCCAGGGTGGGGCTGTTGGGGTGGTACAGCTTCCTGCCCGACGTCGGAAGGTTGCAATTAACCGCGGAAGCGCTTCGGACAGTACGGTTAAAAAAAAAAAAAAAAAAGCCAGCCAGCGCTAAAATTCGGGCTCCATTTTCCTACAGCGAACATTTTGATGGGTCTGAGTCGTTACGGATTCCAAACGATGTGGTATGTTTTGGAAAGTTGGAAGGGTGGGGCGACGCAGTGCTGCTGCTTGACTTTTATTTTGCGTTACATTTGAATGGGAAAATTATCATTTATCTTTGCCAAAGCCGCACACCCCAAAACACAGAAAATACGATCTTACGGTGACAAAATCATTTTCCTCATGAATATTTTTCATGGTGGTGTTTAATACAAAATATTTCCCCCCCAGAAAATACAACTTTACCTTTTCTTGTAATATTCTGACCCCACCCCACCCTCATGTTCTTTTTAGGAAATACAGTAAAGCCTCGGTTCTCCAACGTCCCCGTTTTCAAACAAATCTGTTTTCGAACGAAAAGTTTGAGTTTTTTTGCTTCTTTCAAACAAAAATAGGTACTCGAATGCCCCCGACAAGACCCGTGTCGCTACGGATACGGCAATGCGCTCCCAGCCTAGCGTACTCTGCTACTAAAGCATACATTTTAAGCAAAAACTTAATATATTTCTCAAATTATTTTATTATATAAAGTATTTATGCATGTATTTCTACTACGCAGTTTATTATCAGGCAAAGCTAAAAAAAAATGCTTTCAAAAGCCAATATTTTTTTAGGCTTGGAACGCATTATTTCTTTTTCCATTCACTGTAATGGGAAACATCAATTCGGTTTTCGAACAAATCACTTCTCGAACCGTTTTCTGGAATGGATTTTGGTCGAGAACCGAGGCATTACTGTACATCTTTTTGCTCCTTTATACAATTTTTTCATCTTACCTGACTGAAACACAAATTCTTCAAGTTTTGTGTATAAGCTTTTAAGCCCTTTCTAGCTTTTTGTTACAGCATAAGAATTTGACTTTAATCTTGTAAAACTACTTTTGTGATTGTTTTTCTTGCTAAATAAACTGTGTTGTACTATATTTTTTTTATTTATTTTTGTTAAGATCTTATTCTAGTCATAATTTATTCTTGTACAAAAAAAAATTGAAATTTCTATTTTGTGGTGAAAACACGAGCCCGGTCCAAACCTAAAAGTCTGGTACTGAACTGAGCCGTTCCGCTTTGTCTAAATTGAGGCTGAGAAAGAAAGAAAGAAAGAAAACGACTTCTCTGCGTACACGTAGCCGTCCACCATTTTGCGCGCGTATTCGGCGGCCTCCTGGAAGTACTGCAGGTAGGCCTGCACCTCGCTCATGGCGCTCCACATCCTCAGCAGGTAGATGTGAGTGTCGGCCAGTACCGGTTCCGTCTTCTCGATGCACTCCCTGCAGATCTTCACCACCTGAGGGACGACACGACACGGGATCAAACCCTTTCCCGCGCGGCAGCGATGTCGGCGCGCGGAAGACGTCGACAGGGTCAAAGTTCACCTCGTGGTAATCGCCTTTTAAGCGGGCCTCCTCCTTCTTTTCCAGCATCTGAAAGCAGTAATCGGTCGCGTCTTTCACTTCCTCCTGCGACGGCTGCAAAAAGCAAGAAAACGTTGATGAAACCCGATCGATGGGCACCACGTTGAAGATTGTCTTTAATGTACGGATTCCCTCGCAGACCAAATCGGTCCAAATAAGTTTACGGCATTTGAGTCAGTGCATCTCAGTGCTCTTCGTGAATACAAAAAAAAAAAATCAAACTGAAAAAATAACTCGAGTGAAAATAACAGAGAAATATTTCTGTAATTCTGAAGAAAATATTTAAACTTCTTTTGAGCTTATTCACAAAAAAAATTTGAGAAATACTTCCTTTTTTTATATTCCATTTTTTTAACATTGTGGATTCATTTGTATCAAATGTTTTTGTTGAAAAATATATCATACAATTCATATACTATTATTTTTCTCAAAAAAAAGGGATTTTACTACCACAGTACAACTTTATTCTCATAAAATTTTGAATGGCAAATTAAAATTGTGTCAGTGAAAATATTACATTTCCTACTTATTCAGCAATATTAAAGAGAAACTTTTTTTGAAACAGTACAATTTTATTCATATATTTTATATTTTATTAAAATATTCCCTATTATAGATTTAATAATATTTTCATTCTAATATATCTTGTATGTATATGTTGTAAGGGTTTATGTGTTGTAAAATGACATTTTTTCCTGAAAAACGACCAATTTATTCATCTAAAATTCACTTTTCTTTCTAAAAAAAAAAAACAATTTGTCTACTTTGATTTTGATGTCAGTATTTTTCACACAATATTAAGACTTGAATTTTCCAACAACAGTTTTATTATTGTTCTCCTAAAATGACCGCTTTCTACTTGCTCTTGGCGTTTGTTTTGGAAATGAAAATCTGCCACAAAGTGATTTGCAGCAGGAAATATTGTACATTGTCACAAGTGCTGATTTCTATATTTAGCCCTGTTCGGATAAAAAGCTGAACCCACGCGGATTTGATCTTTTGCTTCTTCTCACGTTTCCCTCACGAGCTTCCGACCGCGCCTCCACTAAATTCCCACCGAGTTCCACGTCGGGAGAGACAAAGCAAAAGCAAAAGCAAAGGCCGACCTTGACGCCGTCCCGTTCCCTGCCCGCCATCTTCAGGTCGTCCTTGATGCGCCCCTCGCACTGTTGGCACGTGCAGTCGAAGAAGTACTGCGTCTTCAGCAGCCGCCGCCTCTCCTCCGACACGCTGATGAAGTCCACGTAGGAGACGGTCAGCTCCTCGCCCTCGGCGATCTTGCCCAACGAACGCAGCTCGATCCTGAGGAGCAACGGAGAAGGTAGCGCTGTCAACGCTGTTTGCCGTCGGGCTCGCATCAAAAGTGGAATATTACACGAAATTTAGTCGGGTTTGGATGATGTGTGTGATATCGAACCGTGATTCATGCTGTGGTTGTTCGTCCAATCAAGTGGATGGTGAAGGGTAGAAGGAAAAGGTGCAGTAGTTGTGTTAGTGTTCTACTTTTGTTTATTCCATTATCAGACTTCCCTTTCCCCGGCCACTTCTTCCAGCTCTTCCGGAGGGATCCCGAGACGTTTCCAAGCCAGCCAAGAGAAATAACCTCTGCAGTGTGTCCTGGGTCGTCCCCGGGGTCTCTTTCCGGTGGGACGTGCCCAGAACACCTCACCGGGGAGGCGTCCGGGTGTCATGCCCCTGCCGTCCAGTCCTGGCTGGGCGTGGCCACCTGCACCTCATACGATCTGATGAACCCCGGTATATATAGGTCCCTGGGAACCTTCGCCAGATTGTTGGAACTCATGCCTCGTTCCTGCACTCCCGTATCGTCAACCCATGTGTACCGACCTCCGCCTGTTCTCCGACAGACCCCGTAAGCCTGACTCCTTTGACATTCCTGGCTTTCCTGATCGATCTCCCTTGTACGGACTCCTGCCTCCCCGCGGAACTGCTCTCTACGCCCGACGTCCTGACTACCGCTGCTGCACCTGACTGCCTGCCCGATCCCCGACCGTGGAACAATAAACGTTTTTCTCGAATTACCTCTGCGTCTCCCTTTGTGCATGAATACAATTAGCATGAAGTACTGTAAATTCATCATGGAAAATCCAAGAGGAAATGCGCAAGATGCAGCTTTCAAGTTAAAAGCAATCGAGCTGGCCGATAAAGAAGGAAACAGAGCTGCTGGACGTGAACTTGGCAAACATGAATCGGTGGTGAGATGCTGAAATTGTAAAAAGCCCCAAAAAATCTTTCAGAGGCAATAAAAGCAGATGGCCTGAACCGTGACTTTTACCAGGATGTTTTTTTTTACCCAGCCCTGTTAGTGCTGTGTTACTACCGTATTGCTGTCACGTCACAGGCACTGTTTGGAAAGCGAAGGTATATTATCAAAACTTTTAAAACTCTTTCTGTGCACTCTCTTTCTTTGTAAATATCTTGTGTTTCTATGTGGGAACATACGGCTTATAGACAGGTGCAGCTTATGTACGTACAAAATGGTTTTTCCTTTAAAAATGTACTGGGTGAGGCTTATATTCGGGTGCGTCTTATAGTCCAGAAATTACGGTAATTTGTAATTCAATAAGTTCAAGTCCTTCCGTAACTCAAAACACGTACGTCAAATCGTCTCTTCTCATTGATTTAAATAAAATATACAGCACATGGTTAAATGAAAATGCTGGCAAAATAAAATACCATCATTCATCATGGAGTCATTAAGAAAAAAAACATTCTTAATGATTCCAAATCAATGCCAATGCATTGAACACAAAATTAAACACAACTGAGCTGTACTTGGGCTGTGATTCTTTTGCGTACCAATAGAGCATTTTATTGTTGCTCACGGTTTATTCTTATGATACTGTAGCCTTTTCACAAATGTTAGAGCCCAACATTATAA
Organism: Syngnathoides biaculeatus; assembly: GCF_019802595.1. Lineage (NCBI taxonomy): Eukaryota > Metazoa > Chordata > Actinopteri > Syngnathiformes > Syngnathidae > Syngnathoides > Syngnathoides biaculeatus. The sequence goes on along the minus strand of NC_084643.1, from coordinate 10,399,391 downwards.
CTAATACAGCACAGCCTCGATTCTCGAACGTCGCCGTTCTCGAACAAATCGGTTTTCGGACTAAAATTTCAAGATTTTTTTTTGCTTCTGTTTTCGAACGAAAGTCGGTACTCGAACGCCCCCAACAAAACCCGGAAATAACAGAACGCGCGCGGCCAGACCAGCTGACCCACGACGCGCTTTGTCGTGAATTCCCACCCCGCCGAAAAACACGGAAATAACGGAACGTGTGGGAGCAGACCAACTGACCCACCCACGACGGGTTTTGTTCTTGTCAATTCGAAGGAACCCACGGGAAAAAAATAAATAAATAAATAACGTAACTGGCACGGCGGTTGATGCGGTTTTCCAACAAATCGGTTCTCGGACCGCCTTCTGGAACGGATCGTGGTCGGGGATCGAGGTTGTACTGTATCACATTATTCTTTCCACTGCACTCACACAAAGTCACCAAGCAGCTTTTGTGTGGATGAGTCAGTAGTTAAGAAGATGAAGCAGATGTAGAAAAAAATAAGCTCTACTGAAAATATATGCAAATAGAAAGAGGTCAGAATCTCTACGTTGTGCGCTAACATCCAGGTGAAGTGTGAACACTACATTTTTCATAGACATATCACACACGCACAGGCTCAGAGGTAACGCACCTCCGTTGAGAATGATACAAAGTATTCACAGCCGAGTGACTGAAAGACAAACAGGGAACAGTTTTACACACAAACACACACAGACACGCACTCACGGACACACGTAGTCACGCTGAAACGCTCGCAGTCCACCGGCAGTTGTGACCCGGAGGCGTCGGCCCGATTGACTTACTTGCCGTGGTTGAGGACGACAGTGCAGTTGGGCCAGCAGTCGTGATTGACCAGACACAGATTGGGGAACAGACCCACGCCCACGGCCTGGAGACCCCGCTGGTCGCTCACGGTGAAGCCGTTGCAGTTAATCTGCCGAGTACGATGGAGGGGAAATCCGTTTAGTGAAGGAGACTTCATTGGGGAGGTTGGCTTTTCGGCCTGTCCCATTCCCTTTCAATGCAGTGTGGTATTGTCTTTGACATGGCAGGATACAGAACTGCAAGCAAAACTCCATGGGTGGATGACGTAAAGCGGACTTAGCGCCAGGCTCCAACCAACAAAATTGGTCTACAACTCCCACTGACCAGCGATTGGCCCACTGCGCCAGACTTAGATACGGTCTGGGCTGCCAACTTTCAGGCAACAAATTCTCACCGGTACGCTCAGCTTGGTGCAGACCGGTCAGCCAAATTGCCCAACGTGTCCAGTGAGCCTCGCGCTTACATGAAACTCGAGAAATTCCGGCATTACCTCGCAGTCACTGACTCTGTTATGTTATGGTCATAAATAATTCATTTTTATGAAAAGGCTTTCTGTGCACTCAGTTATCAGTGTTATCGGGTGTCAACTCCGAAATAAAACACGTGAACACGCACCAGTCCAAAGACGTGCGAGACGACCTCGCTGGTGTGCTGCTTGCTGTTGCGAGGCCAGTAGTCCAGGAAGTTGTGCACGTCCACTTTGAACTCCTTCATCTCGTCCTCTGGCATGTCTTCGATGTGGTCCTCCAGCCGGTCCAGCGTGGTCAGCTGCGTGTCGGACACCACGTCGCCCTCCTTGTCCAGACGCCACATGATGCGGGCCACCAGCCTGCACCAGACGGGGGCAGCGGCAATTTGATTTTCGCAAAAGCCAAGACCAGATTTGATCGTCCGTTTGACTCACGAGGGTCCGTCCCAGCTGACTTTTGGACTGGCCCCCATCCACATCAAGAGAAACACTCCCATTCACACCTTTTTCTGCATGTTCTGAACTCACCGGATGTTCTCGTTGGGCGCCTTGCCGTAGTTTTTGATGGCGGCGCATTCCTGCTTGTGTTCGGCCCAGCCGGCCCGCTGGCAGGTGCGATCGCAGTAGTGAGAAAACTTGCACTGGCCGCATCGCAGCAGTTTTTCTTGTCTGCGGAAGCAGCTGTGGCAGATGCGCTCTGCGAGACTGCAAAGAGCGGATCGTGTCGGGGCAAATATGCGTTTCATCTCTCACGATATCAAAATCCACTCGAGTATTTCATTTTTTCCCTCATGTCAGCTACGCTAATATCCGAGGATCTTCGTAAATGACGCCATGCTCGGCAAGGCGTCGGGAAATAAAAGGCCTCTCGTTACATGCCGTCGCCGTTGTGTTTTCAAACCTTTTGCACAAAGTACTACATAAAAATACTTGCCTCTTCAAGTACCGCTATACTACAGTACGTGTTCATAAAAAAAAAAAGAGGAAATTTATTCCTAAAAACTATCTTTATTATTGTCAGCCATTGTCACATTCTGGCAACAAAATTAAAAAAAAAAAAAACTGCACTTAAATAATGACTCAATTCATTTTTTTCTATTGTAGAAGTGAATTATAAATTGTACTCAAATGTGTATTAAATACTTTATTATAACGTACTTAAACTTCCCGCAATTGTACTTAAGCATGTGCGATACTAATTGTAACATTTAAAAGAAGTTCATGTAAAGTACAAAATGGCGGCACGGTGGATCAGATGGTAAAGTGTTGGCCTGAGTTCTGAGGACCAGGGTTCGATCCCGGCCACGCCTGTGTGTAGTTTGCATGTTCTCCCTGTGCCTGCGTGGCTTTTCTCCGGGCACTCAACATTAATTGGACACTCTAAATTGCCCCTAGGTGTGAATGTGAGAGCGTCTGTTTGTCTCAATGTGCCGTGCGATTGACTGGCGACCGGTTCAGGGTGTACCCCGCCTCCTGCCCGTTGACAGCTGGGACAGGGTCTGGCAATCCCCGCGACCCTCGTGAGGATAAGTGGCAAAGAAAATGCACGGATGGATGGATTAAAAAAAAAAAAAAAAAACAACCTTATTTACAAGCGACATGGTTCATCTGTCTGTTTTAAAAATCGAAACCTCAAAAGTTTGCCCACCCCTGAGTTAAGGGCTAACCCGACCCTCGTGAGGATAAGCGGCAAAGAAAATGCACGGATGGATGGATTAAAAAAAAAAAAAAAAACAACCTTATTTACAAGCGACATGGTTCATCTGTCTGTTTTAAAAATCGAAACCTCAAAAGTTTGCCCACCCCTGAGTTAAGGGCTAACCCGACCCTCGTGAGGATAAGCGGCAAAGAAAATGCACGGATGGATGGATTAAAAAAAAAAAAAAAAACAACCTTATTTACAAGCGACATGGTTCATCTGTCTGTTTTAAAAATCGAAACCTCAAAAGTTTGCCCACCCCTGAGTTAAGGGCTAACCCGACCCTCGTGAGGATAAGCGGCAAAGAAAATGGATGAATGGATGGATGGAAAAGTACAAAATGTACTGTGCCTTGATTTTTTTAAAAAATATATTTAGACAGGCTGTGTGAATAGCTAAGCATTTTATTGTAGTACAGGACGTTTGATTGTGTTACTCATTTTTTTTCATATAAATTTGATTTGTATTTTATTCAGTGGTTTAGCGTCGGACTTGATTTGTGTGTAGCGTTTAAAGCAAGGAACCACATTTGGAAAATTAATTGTTCCACGGCACACCTCGCAAAAACTTTATCGGAGAGGAAAGGGATGGAAAATAGCGATGACAATTCGCAAAACAATTTTTTATAGTTCAAGTGTGAACACAATCAACGAGGCCTCCAAAATAAGCCCACATGATTAAATGGCAAAAAAGAAAAAAAAATGTTAAAAATGAATAAAATGAAGATCCTGTGATCAGACGGTGGAATTCTTGGAAGACAAAGGAATAAGAGATATACGTGTACGTGTGTTCTGTACCTGTCAAAGACAACAGCCGCGAGGCTGGCCTCGGAGAAGATGACGTCCCCGGCCCAAAGTTCCTTGCTGGCCTTCAGACCCCGCCCCTTTCCAGGTGAGTCGAACACCGTCACGTTCTCCATCTACTCGGCACAGAGGGAGGATGGCGGAATCCAGCGATCGGAGCGGCTCACCGGTTCTTCAGAACCAAACGCCAATCCTCTTCTTCTGCAAAGACGAGCGCACTCTGCATAGCACAGGTCCGAAAATAGCCACCAACTTGTTGAGCCGGGCCACGGAGGCGGGGGGTCTTGCGGTCTGACCAAGTCCGCGTCGGAAACATTTGTTCAAAAGTCTAGAAAATGCGATCACAACTCATCTGTAACTCTCAATCAGTGTCAAACATTCATGTTGTTTTGTTTTGTTTTGTATTTTATGTATCCATGAGTCAAGTTGACAGACAGGAAGACCCCCTTGGCCCCCAGAAGTTGGTAGGTGCCGTGCTCCCCCAGGGTTATTTTTGGCCCTCACTTGTTTCTGTCTGTCAGGAATCGGAGGTGTCGTCGGACAGCTGCGAGAAGATTGCCGTACGAAACCCCCCACCAAAGAAATCCTGAATCCACTCGAATACGCACGCACACACGGCAGGCAGTCGCCATTGTTGCGGAATCCGGTTCCGACTAATAAACAACCCCCGCTGTGGACAGAGATGCCGTGTTAGCGAATTAGCACCGAAAAGGCGCAAACTGCCCGTTGTTCTCTACGTAATTTATTCCGTCCATCCGTTTTCTCAGCCCCTTATCCTCACTAGGGCCGCTGAAATGCTGGAGCCAATCCCAGCCGTCAACGGGCAGGAGGCGGGGTACACGCTGAAGAAGTCATTTGTTCGAAAACCCAATCAATGTTTCCCATTACAATGAATGGAAACAGAAATAATCCGTTCCAAGGCTAAAAAAAAATGTTTGTTTTTTTGAGAAGGGATTGGTGTGAACGCCAAATCAATGTTTCCCATTGCAATGAATGGAACAAGAAATAATCCGTTCCAAGCCTAAAACATTAGTTTTTTCAAGAAGTGATTAGTTCTAAGACCGAATCAATGTTTCCCATTACAATGAATGGAAACAGAAATAATCTGTTCCAAGCCTTAAAAAAAAAATGTTTTTTTTTTTTCAAGAAGGGATTAGTTTGAAAACCAAATCAATGTTTCCCATTACATTGAATGGAACAAGAAATAATCCGTTCCAAGCCTAAAACATTAGTTTTTTTCGAGAAGTGATTAGTTTGAAAACCCAATCAATGTTTCCCATTACAATGAATGGAAAAAAGAAATAATCTGTTCCAAGGCTAAAAAAATTGGATTTTGGAAAACTAAATTTGACCTTCCCTTAACTTTTGAACGCACCTATCCACTTTTTCAATGTTTCAGAAAATTTGCATAACTCGCTGTTATCGAACAAGGAGTTGAACAGGAAAATTCACAGCAGCGATTTGATGCTGAAATGTGTTTAATATTGTAAATTAAGTTGTGTTCCGAGATAGCTCGCATTTTTTTTTTATTTATTAAACTGGAGTAATGCAGTCCAATGCACAAGGAGAATGTGAAAACTTCACACGGGAAGTCCACAGTCCAAACTCAAACCCAGAACCCCCAAATTGTGAGACAAACTTACAAGCCATTAGAACAAGAGTTTTATCATTTGAAAACATTTTTTTGTCTATGTTCATACTGTACACCCATAATCCAATTCGGCTCCCTCGCCTAATGGTCATGCGATACCGATAACAAGCATGCCGTTGGGATCACAAGTCGAAGAAATCAAGGTGCGATCCTGTGGCAAAGTCGTCCTTTAAAAGAACGCTCAGCAGCTTGCTTGCAGATTCCTGGCATGGGTACAAATGATTCTGGATGCCGGTCAGCTTCTGAATTTGCTCCTGCATCTCTGTGTCCATTGGGCCTGGAACGTATCGACAGAACAACAGAAAGTATCCCAAAGTTCAATCATCATTGATGATGAGAATCATTGTAAACCAAATCAATGTTTCCCATTACAATGAATGAAAGAAGAAATAATCCGTTCCAAATCTAAAAAATTCGTTTTTCCAGAAGTGATGAGTTCGAAAACCAAATCAATGTTTCCCATTACAATGAATGGAACAAGAAATAATGCGTTCCAGGCCTAAAACATTAGTTTTTTCGAGAAGGGATTAGTTTGAAAACCAAATCAATGTTTCCCATTACAATGAATGGAACAAGAAATAATCCATTCCAAGCCTAAAACATTTGTTTTTTTCCAAGAAGTGATTAGTTCTAAAACCCAATCAATGTTTCCCATTACAATGAATGGAAAAAGAAAAAATTCATTTCAATGAATCAACTTTGATTGATGATTGATTCCAATGCTTTTGGTTTTCTAGAGTGCTTTAGACACACCCGAAAGCAAAGTAAATTTTGAAAAATAAATAAATACATAAATAAGATCATAGTTGTATCCCTTTCACATTCTTCAGATGCATCTAAACCAATTAAAACACAACATGTAAACACCAACCTGAAAATGTAAGAAAGCACATTTGCTATCTATGTTAAGTATTGTAGTGTGTGTGTGTGTGTGTGCGCGCGTGTGTGTGTGTGTGTGTGTTCCTTTAAGAGGCGGAGCCTGATCTAAAAAAAAAAAAAAGAAAAAGACTGGATGACTCATTGGCCACCAAAACTGAAGTCACCATCCGCCATCTTGATACTCCCAAAACAACCATGAAGAACTCTGCAGCGTTAATCGCCAGTTTTGTGGCTGTGAGAAAACATTTCACAGGTAAGTTAGAAAGATTTACTTTGACACTGTTAAAGTTTGTTTGTAAAGGGTGTTTTTTTTATTTCCTGATGAGCTCAATTGACTTGATCAGAGTTTTCTTTGCGGTTGTTGTTGTTCACGGTTCACTCTCTGCGTCGCCCTCATAGGCCGACGGTTTTTCACAAAAAAAGCAATGTCAATATTTTCACAACCCTCATCAGTGGATAAGCAAGTAAACACATTTTCTGTAGACTTTTTTTTTTGATGAATTTCACAATACACAACTCTCCAAATTGAATTTGATTTTCAAATGCGAGGAAACGACATTGCAGAGTGAACAATGCGTTGAGCAGGAATTTCCCCATTGCGAGTCCTTATTTCCAAAAATATATCCAACTGATTGACTTAAAATGTCATGTTTTTATGACCAAAAAATGCTTAGTTTTTTGCTATGTTTTGATAATAGTGCTTCACAGCATATTTTGGGAAAAGTCACGGAAATCAGGCCGAAGGGAATATGAAAGGTTTCTTGGTAGTCACGTTGTTCTATGTCTTTCCTTTTTTTTTTTTTTTTTTTTTTTTTTTTTTGCTTACCAAGTCCAAATCCTTCATGTTACCAGAACTAAAACAAAATGTCAAGCTCACATGACCAGCTTTAATTCTACATGCTAAACTTTGATTTAAAAAAAAAAAAAAAAAAACGCCGCCATAATCCAACCTGTAAACCGTGTCAGCTGCGCGTTTTGGGAGTACCAAGATGGCGGCCAACTGGCTTCAATTTATCAACATACTGCTAGATAGGCATGCACTATCCATCTTTTTTTCTAGATCATTGGGTAAGTATTGTAGTGTGTGTATGTTCCTTTAAGAGGCGGGGCCTGATGGGGTGGTAACCTCACATTGGCGAGTTTGCGTGACAGCAGGCACGTGCATAGACATTTTTGTAGGGCAGGAGATCTAATTTTCAGCTTCCATAGTCTTTGCTAGAACACTTGCACCCACAGCCCAAATTATATACACAGTTAAAAAAAAAAACTGTAGCATGTACGTACATTTGGTACTTGGTTTTGTTAACAGAATTCGTCAATGCAATTAATCATACAACTATGAACAAAGTGGTTATGAAAATTCAACGCAACCCTATTCAAATGACGAGTTTTTGGAAGGAGGTGGAAAAGGACTCGGGGCAACGTGGGAACATGCTCAATTCTAAGGACTGAAGTCAAGATTTCAAACATTATTTTTTTTTGGGGGGGGGAGGGGGGGCAAGGTCGATCATAGAGAGGGCAGCTTCTATTTAATATTAATGAAAAAGTGCTGCAGCAAAAATGACACTTTTTGGGGTTCAGGGCAAAAGGGCAGGTGCTTGAGCGCCTGCTTGCAACACGCGAGGGTCTGGCTGTGAGACGTGGCAGACAGCAGCTTCTGTGTGAGTGTCCTCACTGAAATTATGGGTTTAACATTCAGTAAATTGCTGAAAGGGGCATCAAGGACTGTGTCTCTCCTTTCCCACATGTGAGGAGAGCTATATTGTAAAAACCGATTTTTTTGCTTTGTTTTAAACATGTGATGTCACAAAGGATGAACCGCGATACAGTGGCTAAACACGGTATTTTCCGACGTACCCGGCGAGTAGTTGAGCACTTTGACGTTGGGATTCTCGGCCGCCAGCACCCTGAACATCATCTCCCTGGCCGCTTTGGCGGTGCAGTACGGCACCCGGGAGGGCAGCGGCCGCAGCGCCAACGCCGAGGAGCAGTTGACCACGCTCCACCGCAGCCCGGCCCTCGGCCGAAAGGCCCGCAGGACTCCGGCGGTCAGCGCCAGCGCGGAGCTCACGTTGAGGGCCAGGTAGGAGTTGACCTCGTCCAGCTCAGTGAAGCTCTCGAACGGGGAGATGTCGCCCAACGACGCTGAGGAGGGAGGGAACAAGTCTGAAGTCACGCTTGAGATTTCCAGCGTGACGATCGCTCCAACCGGGCTCGTCGGGCAACGAGGGTCCTTAGCGGTTATCACGTGCTGCCACGCTCACAAATATTTGCGAGCACATTTGATTTGGATGCAAAGGGGTGAAAATCACAGCCTCGTGACTCCGTTTTTTTTTTTAAATTTTCCTCATTTAAAAAAAAAACCCACGGCAACACAATCACGTACTACGAAGCCACTTCACGCTAAGGGACGCGAAAGGATTTCTCGAAAATATTCGCGTGGAAAAGCACACGCACTTGTGTGCAACTTTCTAAAGTCGGAGTCACTCGCATTCAAGTGATTACATTTTTTTATTTATTTTTTTTTACATTTTTATTCGAATGCCGGCCTGTTCTTGTTTCTAATTTTATTTTAAATAATAATTATTATTAAAGGGGCGGCACGGTGGGCCAGCTGGAAAGCGCTGGCCTCACAGTTCTGAGGACCTCGGTTTGATCCCAGACCCGCCTGTGTGGAGTTTTGCATGTTCTACCCGTGCCTGCGTGGGTTTTCTCCGGGTGGGCACTCCGGTTTCCTCCCACATCCCCAAAACATGCGACATTTATTGGACGCTCTAAATTGCCCGTAGGTGAGATTGTGAGTGCGGCTGTTTGTTTCCACGTGCCCTGCGATTGGCTGGCAACCAGTTCAGGGTGTACCCCGCCCGCCTCCTGCCCGATCACAGCTGGGTTAGGCTCCAGCAAGCACCCCCCGCGACCCTCGTGAGGATAAGCGGCAAAAGGATGACTATCAAAGGAATTTTGGAAAAGTAATTTCAAGATGACATTGACGGTATTTTTCATGACATACGGTTACTTTTAGGGTCACGGGGTTACCTGCCCGATGACAGCTCGGATAGGCTCCAGCACACCTGCGACCCTTGTGAGGATAAGCGGCTCAGACAAAGGATTCAAATTGACTTCCATTTTGAAATAAACCAGAAAATTTAATGATTTAAATGATGCGCATAACCGTGTTCACTTTTAATTTTAAGATCATATTTTTGAATTGATAGTCCATTTAAAATAAAGTTAAGCTTAGTTTTCTTCGAAACTCAATTTCATTCAGCAAAGTCAGTCCTTGACGGACTGGAAATTGTTACTCCAAGAAAATGGCCGGGCTTCTTTCTGGAGCTTGCACGGCTCCTTCTTCCATGGTGGCAAATTCACGAGACGTCACGGTTGAAGAATGGATGCAACTTGGGAAGTTCTCCGCGAGGAGGTCTTCGACGTGTACGTAAGCCTCACCGGCGTTATTGACGAGAAGCACGTGTTCGATTCCCTCGAGACCTTGCTGTCTGGCCACCTCGACGGCGTCCTCCACGCCTCCTTTGGTGCTGAGATCTGCCGGCGTACAGCAAACGCTCAGGTCCTGGACGTCCTGGAGGCCTTGCAGCAGTTCCTCCTTCAGCTCCTGGAGCAGAAGGCCGGAGCGAGCCACCAGGACCAGCACGGAGCCCGGCTTGAGGCGGCGTGACGCCTGCAAAAACCGCACCACCTCGTCTCTTCTTCTCCCGAGTGAGCGGACGGCTGTACTTACAAGGAGCGCGAGCGCGCGTCCGAATCCCTTCGAGGCTCCCGTGATGATGCACATGCACCGTCCCAAAGTGCTTCCGCTTGCCTGAAGAACTTCGGACATGTTTACCGCTGCAACCGCTCCTCTGATGAATGCTCAAAGCTGGAATGGAAGCGAGGGGGCAGGACCTTTCCACGCGAGATGAATGTGAGCGCTGCACATTTATATACATGTAGGCCCCCGTGACGAAGGGATTTCGTGCTCTTCACATGACACTGCGAGTCTCGGGACGTTTTTACGTTGGAAACCAGATTCATATTTCACAGCGACATGCCGAATGGCAGCCAAAGAAGAGAGAGTAGTAGTAGTAGTTAAACAAGAAATACACTGTTGCTAGCATTTGAAATATAAATATCATACTCTTTCGGCTTGTCCCGTTCGGGTTCGCCACAGCATATGTGTCATCTTTTTCCATCTAAGCCTCTCGTGGATCTTCCTCTCTAACTCCCACTGTCTTCATGTCGTCCCTCACAACATCCGTCAACCTTTTCCTTGGTCTTCCTCTCGCTCACTCTTCCCTGGTAGCTCCATCCTTACCATCCTCCTACCAATTTCTCACTCTATCACCTCTCAAAACATGGAAGTCTGCTCTCTCTGACCTTGTCTCCAAAACATCCAACTTTGGCTGTCCCTCTAATGAGCTCGTTTCTAATCCTATCCAACCTACGAGAACCTCAACATCGTCATTTCTGCCACCTCCGGTTCTGGTTCCTGTTGTCTCTTCAGCGCCGCCGTCTCTAATCCGTACGTCGTGGCCGGCCTCACCACTGTTTTGTAAACTTTGCCCTTCATCCGAGCGGAGACTCTTCTGTCACATAGAACACCAGACACCTTCCGCCACCTGTCACACCCCGCTTGGACCCGTTTCTTCACTTCTTTACCACGCTCTCCATCGCTCTGTATTGTCGATGGCAAGTATTTGAAGTCGTCCACCCTCGCTATCGCTGCTCCCCTCCGCCCCTGTCCTTCATGCGCATATATTCTCTTTTACTTCGGCTAATCTTCATTCCATCTTTCTAATTGTTCCACCGCCTGCTCCTTGCTTTCAGTGGAGATCACAATATCATCTGCGAACAGCAGAGTCCAACATATTTATCCGCCACACCAGACTTGCGCATGCAGTACCGCAGTTCCTCTCTTGGTATTCTTGGTCGTAGGCTTTCTCTGGGTCGACAGGTCCACATACAAACACTAAAAAAAGGGGAAAAACAGAAAAATACCACTGATCTGATATCTTGTCACTTGATGAGCTCCACCGATGACCTTTTCAATGACTCAATCTTTCAATGATTTTCTCCACCACAAAATCGGAGATCGGGCGGCAGCGTTTTTAGCCCACTAAGCGATAATAGGATCTAAAAAAAAAAAGAAAAAAACATTCTACTGCCCTAAAGTATGACAAATGTAAAAAGTAACACAGAAAAAAAACAATGATACGATCTGAAGGGCCCAAAACATCCGCATTTTTAAGACCACGCCGCCCTCTTGTGGCCAACTGACGGGAAAGATTCTGTGGACAGACCATGCAGTATTTATTTCTTTTAATGCAAATATGCTATTATGTCACCCCGATTACATTCCCCGTAAGAGTGCAATTTTAAAAGTGATTGTGTTGCCAATTACCATCCATTATTCATCAATGATCATGTCGACGAGCATTCCATCCAGCGATGGGTTTCACTACTAATCAATAACTTGCTGGACACTTCATTAGGTACACCCCTCATGGGTCCAACCACAGTCAAAGACGTTCATTAAACTAAATTTTCGTTCTGTTAAGTCGATTTTGTGATATCGCAAACAACGTATATGCAGTCGACCAAATATGAGCTTGCTGGCATTTTTGGCTAATGTTAGCGTTTTATGAGCACGCGGTGGACCTTGGCTCAGCAACGTCGTTTTAGAAACCAGCCTATGAGCAGTGTTGCACAAATAACATTTCAAATTTGTGAAAGGCTTTCATCCATCTATTTTCTCCACCACTTATCCTCACAAGGGTCGCAGGAGTGGTGGAGCCTATCCCAGCTGTCGACGGGCAGGAGGCAGGGCGCATCCTCAACTGGTTGCCAGCCAATCGCAGGGCACGTGGAGACAGACGTCAAACTGCACTGCATCAAATGAAGTTATCAGACATATTTTGGCGAGTTCATGATGTATTTTACCAGAGGAAACACGCGTGACGGCTGTTGTCACCCCATCCGATTTTCTTTCTCCAGCCGTCCCATCCATCCCAGGCATTCTCCCGCGAGAGAGCACCGACTGGCCGGATGCCAAAAGGGGGCGTTTGCATCGTGCGGCTGGAGGGGCGGGTCCAGAGGTGGGTGTGTGTCTCTCAGCTGATGCGCGTATCATACCGAAGCGACTCCATCATCAGCATCCGGCGCTGACAGCGGTGGAGGACGGCATCCCGAGCCCCGCCGACGCGAGGCGGCATCGCAAGATGATCGCGGCCCACGGGAAGCGGGAGTGACGGCGGAACAACAACGCGAAGCACGAAGGAAACCCCCCCTTCCTCCTCCTCCTCCTCTTCACCCCCCCCCCCTCAAAAAAATAACAAAAATAGTGAGTATCGCCTGCGACGACGGAGAGAGCCTCGCTCGGGTTGTGCTGTGCTCAGTCGCTAAAAGGTGGGGAGGGGTGCGCAAAATAATAACAACAATAATCAAGAGGTGGTGCGTTCGAACGCCCGTCAATGTCAACGAGGCCCGTGGATTGGATTCGGGGGTGGGGTGGGGGGGGTGGGGTGGGGGGCGAAAGGGACTTCGCGATGGCGGAGAGGATTGCACGCGTGGGGCTTTGGGGGGCTGCAGCCTGCACGGGGCCTAGTGGATGCGTGCGTGGAAGCGCGCTGCGATGAGAGCTCGATGCGGATGCTGCTATAAAGCCGCCCTGGCCGCCCAGGGATGCAGAGAAAAGAGGGAGAGAGAGAGGCGGAGGGGGGGGGGGGGGCGATGGGGGTCGTGATGGGAGGGGACGCAACCGCCGAGGCACCCATATAGATAGACACTATTCCACTACTATTACTACCGCTACTACAATCACCCAAGAGGAAGTCGTGATACTGTATGTAATATTCACAATTGTTTTGCATATTTATGTGCGATGTTTAATTTCAATCTTAAATGGATTTTATACTCGGCGACCGTAACATGAAGAACACTTGCACGTTATTTCAGCCACATCTCGGGATGAAGTAGTGCAGTTGTAGCACTACGCCGTTGTTGAGTTTGTCGAGCAAACAGTGTACATTTAAACTGAGCGTTATTGTTTTTGCATAGCTACAAATGCAGCCGCTATGGGAAATCAGATTACAGTGCGTGCAGTGAGTGTACAACATTATTCCATATTTATTGTCGATGGAAAAAAGCATCTAATTGGATTATTTTATACACGGCTGTGCCCATAAATATACATACCCTGGAAGAAATCATGAAGAAGTGGCAATTTTGTGGAAGACATAACAGATCGTACAGAAAATTGGCTACACTGCTAAAGTCATATGTTATCACGTGACTTTTCAATCGTAATGAACGGAAATCCCACCCGACTAGTGGACTGATAATACACAAACGTCGAGTAAATGTTTAAATGGTTATTAAAGGTACTTTTCCGCACTTTTGACGGTTTTGATTGGTGTCAGCGCATTGAGTGCAATGACTTTCAAAGATCTTGGGGGGACCACATTTACATTTCCTCCAGGGCTGAACTGACATTTGTGGCTACTTAGCCAAATCTAACTTTAAATAGCAGGAAAATAATGGGAAAAAAAAAAAAAATATATATATATATATATATATATATATATATATATATATATATATATCTAAAGATGTGACAATATCAATTGATAGTGTTCAAAGTCTGATTTTTTTTTTTTTTTTTTTAAAGTGTAAAGGTAGTGTTTATGTTGAAAACAAGCCATGGTCAGCTAGGGGAAACTTCAGATTTCAGCCACAACGTGGATGAAAATTCTGCAGGTTTTAACGAGAAAGCCAAAAGAAATTTCAGTTGAAATACGTGTTTCTGGTGGGGGGGGGGGTGGAAAAAAAATGTCGCTCTTATTGTCTTGAAAGAATGGCGTGTAAATTTATGACCAGAATGCTGGAATTAGATTATTATTACAGTTTATGCATGAACCATCGCATAGTGGCCCCGTGAGGAGTGAAGATTCAGTTGACACCAGATGACGTGAACGTTAGACTCTTCTGCCTCGACTTGTTCATTTGGAGATGAATTGAATTTGTATTTTTGGTGCTTAGCATGTTTGCATGCTGCTTCTAGGGTGGCTAAATTTGTTCCTCTTGTTTCCAAACGTTTGCAGAATTGTCTGCATCAAACGTGTTTTTGTCACATGATAACGCCAGGCCTGAAGAATTCAGAGTCATCCACTCGGGGATAGAGTTTCACGCCATTGGGTCGACGGGCAACGAATCGCAGCCGCTCTCCGCGTAGCCGTCTGCATCTAATCCTCGGAATGCAATAACAATATTGTGTGACACCTCTTGTTTCTCTGTGTTCCTCTAGTGTGTGTGCTCCCACTACCTGCATTAGGTTGTGATGACCCACACTGCATCCAAATGTTTCTGTGACCCTCCCCAAACCTGAGTCCTAACCTCTAACCCCTGACCTTTGACCCCCTCACTATGGGCAGTGTTGGCAGTGGGGTGGCAGGCGAGCAGGAATTTGCCATGAAGTCCGTGGGCACGAGGACCACCCTGCCCCGCGCCCCTCCTCTCTCACGCCGTTGCCCCGGTGACCGCAGCTGCAGCGCCGAGCGTCTGCCCCGACCCCCCGCCACTATATCCGACGGGACGGCCTCTAGCGACGAGCGCGGGAGCGTTAGTATCGGCACCGGGACCTGTACCGACCGGCCCACCGAAACGGCCTCCACCGCCAACACGGAATGTACCATGGCGGCGGCCAACAACAACAGCCAGCTGGAGTGCGGCAACGCGGCCGTCAGGAGGGAGTGGGAAAGGGAGAGGCAACGCGAACGCGGGAGGGACAGGGACCGGGACCGGGACTGGGACCGGGAGAGGTTGGACAGGGAGCGGGAGCGTGAGAGGAACAGGGAGCGAGAGCGGGAACGGGTGGAGAGGGAGAGACTGGAACGAGAGCGGGAGAGGGAACGGGAGAGAGCCCGGGAGAGGGAGCGGGAGAGGATCGAGAGGGAGAAGATCGAAAGGGAGCGAGAACGGGAACGGGAAAGGGAGAGGGAGCGGGAGCGGGAGAGGAGAGGCTGGAGGGGGAACGCCTGGAACGGGAGAGGGAGATGCAGGCCGCCGGTCTGGATGCGTGCGGGAACGTCGTGGGCCGAGGAGCCGGCGAGAAGAACGGCGTCGGGGTCAGCCAGCATCAGCACAGAGAGGTGCTGGCCGCCAGGACCGACGGTGAGAACAACCAGGCGGGCCACAACCCACCCAAAATCATGGCCGTGTCAGGAAAACTGGAGCAGGTACTTGCCCATACCCTGGAGGAAAAAAAAAAAAAAAAAAAAAAACTATGGAAAAAAAGTGACAAGTAACCCCATTTAAGCACTTTTTTTTTTTTTATATATATCTAGACTTTTTATTACAAGTCAAGATAGCTAACCTGTGGGGGGGGGGGGGGTGATGTCTTCAATACTGTATTTGTGGAGCCTACTACTTTGGATTCAATGGAGAGTATTTCAAAATTTGAGGTAAACGTACTCATAACCAGTAATAAGATTTCAACTTTTCAAACATTTTTACAATTCAATTGGTGGGGGGGGCAGACCAACAATAGCACGCTTTTCCTGAATCCGGTACTCAATCTTGGTTCAATTTTTCATTTCTGCAAGTGTATCTTGCGCATCCACTTTAGGGGCACGCAGAAACTGGAGCCTATAACAGTTCAGCGCGAGAAGGGAGATTCCAAATTCATCACCTGTCAATCAAACACAAAGTCAGACAACCTTGGACAATTGGAGATTTGGATTCTAACTTCCACATTCGGGCCAAAAATAATGTATGCACAAGAGTGAGGAAGTCGTGTTCCCTGAAGAAAGAGGGCCCATATTGAGGAATGTAAATAGTCGTCTGTCTTTTGCGACTGGTGATGACGTGAGTAAGTCGGGATGGGCTCCACCTTCCACGCAATAGAAAACGACTGCTTCAACGCATCACTTGCTGCCTCACTCACAAATGTTTCGGTATTTCCCAGGCAATGCAGAGAGACTCCGGCCTGGTTCGTCCCTCCGCCTTCAAACCCGTGGTTCCGAAGAGTTTCCACTCCATGCAGAACCTGGTGGGCCAGGGGGGCGGGGCCGGGGGCGAGGGCAAGACCGAGGCGAGGGGCGAAGGCTTCGGGGAGGGAAGGGGCTGCAGGAGGGGCCGGGACGGCGGAGGGGGAGAGTCGGGAGAGGTGCCGGAGGCCCTGCTCCTGGACCAGGAAAGCCCGGTGAGGGTCAGCAGAGGTGAGGGAGGGGGGAATCCCAACGAGGTGGTTCCGGGGGGTATGTCTGACTCGGGCAGGAACTCTCTGACCAGCCTGCCCACCTATACGGGTTCGGGCTCCGGCTGCGGACCCCCGGCCGTTCTGGGGCCGCTGAGCGCTTCCACGAGCCACATCAACCGGTTGGGCGTGGCCGGGGCGGCAGCGGGCTTGGACAAGCTAGAAAAGCCCGGCTACCAGGTAGGCTCGCGCAAACGCGCGATCGGCGCGGTCACCTGCGTTATTTTCCCCACCGTTTGTCCTCCAGAACGGGCTTTGCGCCTCGGACAGCGGTCGCTCTTCGTCTGGGAAGAGCTCCTCGTCCTATCAGAGGCTGAGTCACATGAGTGACGCACCGGGACCGTTACGCCCCTCGCCTTCTTCCGATGACATCATCCAGGACCTGGAGGACCGCCTGTGGGAGAAAGAGCAAGAGGTCAGTATCTAAGTATTAAGCGAAGGAATAACTTGTTTCAACTGAATATGAATTTCAGAATTGAAGAGGTGACCATACTCTGGAGTCATCAAAAAAAATGTACGTTAGACAGTACGCGGTCGATTTTAACTCAAACGTGTGACTGAGTTATGGTGTGACGTACGCTCATGAAATGCTAACATTAGCCCACAAAAAAATGTCCACCCTGTCATCAAGCCCAACATCTACTCAAAACGATGAATGTGACGTTCAATGGAAAAGCCCAAACCTTCGGGGGATCAAATCGCGACCTTTCGAACGTATCGACTCATCTAGTACATCACATTCCATTAAAAGTCTCTCAAATGGACGTTTTGTCGCCTACGTGAATGTAAATCCACGTGTTTTTTGTTTTTTTTTTTTTCCATTTATATCTTTATTTGAATTGGACAGTACATATTAATGGGGGCACCACGGTGGATCAGCTGGCAAAGCGTTGGCCTCACAGTTCTGAGGATCTGGGTTCGATCCCGGCCCCGCCTGTGTGGAGTTTGCGCATGTTCTCCCCTGTGCCTGCGTGAGTTTCCCCCCCACATCCCCCCCCCCAAAAAAAAAAACATGCAACATTCATTGGACACTCTAAATTGCCCCGAGGTGTGATTGTGAGTGCAACTGATGTCTGTGTCTATGTGCCCTGCGATTGGCCGGCGACCAGTTCAGGGCGTACCACGCCCCCTGCCCGTTGACAGCTGAGATAGGCTGCAGCACTCCCCGCGACCCTTGTGAGGATAAGTGGATCATAAAATGGATGGATGGATATTAATAGGCACAGCATTGTGCAAAGGTTTTGTTTTGATGAGCTTCCCCCCAACATGCCAGTAAAACAATGAAAAATAGGGATGATATGATTCAGGTGTTAGAAATCATCTTAATTCAGGTGCCATTCCATTTTGCATTTGGCGTGCCCGCAACGTGCAAATTTCATTTGAGTTTTTTGCCTTAGTGTTGTTTAAAAATAACGGTTGTCATCCACAGACTTGTCAATGCTTCTGTGATACTTGTCAGTCTCGACTCTGCCTTTTTATCGAGTGATGGAGATTTCAGTTGTGTAGCTCAACCGGCAAATCCAAAATCTTCTCGTGTATTCCGTGAAAGTGCGTGCTAACATTTCCAAACGCCTCGCCGGTCCGCCAGGTGCAGCACATGCGCCGCAACTTGGACCAAAGCGAAGCCGCCATCATTCAGGTCTTTGAGGAGAAGCAGCGTGTGTGGGAGCGACAGATGGACGAGCTGAGGCAGAACTATGCCACCCGCCTGCAGCAGGTGACCTCGCCGCGCAGTCCGAGTTACCTCCCTCAAGGCAAATTATTGAGCATGTTGACTTGCGTCGAAAGAATTGGGTCGGATGCGTGACTCTGAGTTGGGTCTGTGTCCTCGTGTCACGATGACCCAGTCTTGAAGGCTGCAACCAAGTCATTTAAAGGCACCGGCACTGAAACGCGAGCCGTAAAACCTTTTCTGCTAGCAATATGGCTACAAAAAGTACCTTGTGATCATCTGCAGGTGACGCGGCGTGCGCAGCGCTCGCAGACCGCCCTGCAGGCCCAGATCACCCGTTTGTCCCAAGACAAGAGGAGGCTCCAGGAGGAAATGGCCGCCCTGCTGGCCCAGCGAGAAGAGCTGGAGAGGAAGTGTCTGGATTACAGGAAGGAGCAGGCTGACATCTTGCCGCGCCTGGAGGAGACCAAGTGGGAGGTAAAGAGCACTTCGCCCAACCTCCAAAGTCAAACGCAATCCCTTCTGTGGTACGTTATTTATCATGACAAATACTCAACTCTTGAGTTCTTTACCATATGATTTATGAGCTGCAAATTGTCCAGCTTTTGGGGAATTCGGCTCTGGAAGTTCCACTGTACTGCATTGTCTGACGCGTGATATTCGTCCGTCGGTCTGTCTGTCCATCCATCCCTCCATTTTTCCATTTCTCTCGGTTCGGTTCCACCAAATATTGAATGAAATTTCAAACTTCGATTCGCAACAAAGATTAATTTCTGCCCCTGTACACGTGGTAAATATAAAATAGGATAAATGAGAAGTTAGCAACATCCATCAATCCATTTTTTTTTTAGATGCGTATCCTCACAAGGGTCGCTCGCGGGCAGTGCTGGAGCCTATCCCAGCTGTCAACGGGGTACACCCTGAACCGGTCGCCAGCCAATCGCAGGGCACATGGAGACAAACAGCCGCATTCACAATCACACCAAGGGGCAATTTAGAGTGTCCAATTCATGTTGCATGTTTTTGGGATGTGTTGGAGGAAACCGGAGTACATAAAAAGCTGCTTTTCAATGTTATTTAATGCTGCTCTGGGTGGGCCAAGCAGTTATCAGCTTTTGGGGGGGCAGCAACAGAAAAGTCCATTAAAAACGAGTTTGCCATCTAGAAAAAATATTTGACAATAGTGCGTGATAAATCACATGTCTCCGGCCCCGCTCACAATCACACCTCGAGGCAATTTAGAGTGTCCAATTCATGTTGCATGTTTTTGGGATGTGGGAGGAAACCGGAGTGCCCGCCCGGAGAAAAGCCAGGCAGGCACGGGGAGAGCACGCAAACTCCACACAGGGAGGGCTGGGATCGAACCCGGGTCCTCAGAAGTGCGAGGCCAACACTTTCCAGGTGCTGCACAGTGCCCCCGGGTTAGGAACATATACAGCAATTTAATTATGTACTAAATGGGTCATCAAGGTGAAACGGAACAATGTAAGCATCCATCATTTAAGACAAAGAACGAGAAAATCTGAGCAGTTTAAACTGTCTGGCACTTCAATCGGAAACCACGTTACCGCGCTAAGTAATCGGTAAATAAAGATGAATCCAGATTAAGAGAGTAAGCACATCCAACCACCTGGATCATTAGGTTGAATCTTAGCGGTCGGGAAAGAGAACTCCTATCATCCATGTCAGTCTAACGTCACAGAACTGTACATAAATACTGCATTTTGAAAATGTTTTCCGATCGTCGTCAGCACATTCGACCTCTTCGCGCAGGTCGAGATGGACAGACGTGAGCATTTGCACGCATCTGTGAGTTTTCAGATATTGAATGCTCCAAAAAAAAAAAAAAAAAATGGAACAAGGCAGTCAAAACTCAGCCAGTCTGCCCCCGCCTCTGTGTGCAGGTGTGCCAGAAGGTGGGCGAGATCTCCCTGCTGAAGCAGCAGCTGAGGGAAAGCCAAGCAGAGGTGACCCAGCGGGCCGGGGAGATGGTGGCGCTGAGGGGCCAGCTCAAAGAACTCAACGCCCAGCTGAGGGAGCACGAGGAGGCCATGCTCGGACTGAAGGAGTCCTACAGCGCCAAAGGTCTGGAGCTGGAGAAGTGCGAGGCGGACCTGAGGAGGACTCTGTCAGAGGCGAGTTGCAATTTTCCGTCCTGCTGGAAAAGTGATCTGTGCGAACTCGAGTGTGTACCATTAGCTATTATGAACGCCTCTCGGAAAAGAAATACATCTACGCTGTACTCAAGACAATCTTAAATGGAACGCCGACGGGGGTGAGGAAGAGAACAAAATGGAAAAATCATTTCCACTTAGTGCAAGGTTCCCCGTAAATCCAAATAATTGAAATTCTAATCCATAAAATCGAAATGAAGATTGAACAACATTCGGCCAAAGCAAAAAAAACAACAACAATATGACCTTTTGTGTCCGATGAGCTTATAAGAAGCTTATATAGATGAAATATGCATATGTGAAAGTTTGTGCAATAAATAGAGGGTCGTGTAAATTCAGAAAGATTGTCATAAAATTTTAACTCATTGTGAAACAAGATATATGAGTAGATATGTATTGAAGAACGGCCATAAATTAGTCTTAACCTTACATTGTTAAAACTAAACCAAATTATCATATTATACACATTTAAAAAAAAAAAAAAACAAGCATTAATAATATTACCAAGCAGAATTGTCAAGAGAAACAAATTAGGAGAGGGTCAGCACTAACATTTATTCCCTATAAATGATAAAAGGTCAGAGGCGGAAATTAGGAAGAAGGGTTTCCCTCATTTTTCGAGCCCATTACAGTATTATGTTTATTGCTTTGGCTTGAGAACAAAAAAGAAATAGCCCTTCTATTTTTTTTCAATGGATAACAGAAATTAATTTTGCTAATAAGAATCTGTGAATTAGTGGAACGTCGGAGCATCTGGAAACCGTTTGCCTCGCAGTTCTGAGGTCCCGGGTTCAATTCTGGACCCGCCCGTGTGGCGTTTGCGCGTCCTTTTCTCCGTGTAGGCACTCGGGTTTCCTCCCGCATCCCAAAAACATGCAAATTTCACTGGACACTCTAAATTGCCCGTAGGTGTGATTGCGAGTGCGGCCGTTTGTCTCCAGGTGCCCTGCGATTGGCTGGCGACCAGTCCAGGGTGTACCCCGCTTCCTGCCCGTTGACAGCTGGGATAGGCTCCAGCGCTCCCCGTCGCTCTTGTGAGGATAAGCGGCTAAGAAAGTGGATGGATGGATGGATGGATGGAAGAATCTGTGAATTTGCAAATGCTAAAGTGCAAATATCTTGGGTTTTACTGTACATATGATAATATGATGAGGTCATTATTACACATGTATATGATTTTCAGGGATAATGAGGGGAATGATAAGTACAGTGTGTCCTGTGGCAAAAAATGAATTTGACGTGTTCAACATTGTGGGTTTTCTTTCCTTTTCTTGGTCCAGGTGTCCATCCTTCGAGAGAAGCTGGGTGTTTTCGAGGCCGAGGTGCTGAGTCTAAAACGAGCCCTGAATGAAGTCAGCAGAGGAGCCGAGGTTGTCATGAGCCCCAACTTAGCTGCGGCGGGCCTGCTGCCACCCTGGGGAATGGTCCACTGCCCGCGCACGCCCGGCGATCCGTCGAGCAACTCCCTCCCCCCGACGGCCGACACGCTGCTGAGTCTTCAGAGTGACGAAGCCAAAGCCCAGAGGCAGGAGGCTCAGCGGCAGCAGCGCGAGGAAGCGCAGTGGCAGCACCAGCAGCAGCAGCAGCATCAGCAGCAGCGTCAGGACGCCCACGTGCAGCAGGACATGCAGATGCGGCAGGACGCTCACCTCCGCCACGAGGCGCAACTCCGCCACGAGGCCCAGCTGCGCCACGAGGCCCACCTCTGTCAGGAGGCCCAGCAGCGGCAGCAGGACGCTCACTGGGACGAGGCGGGCGAGCTGCGCAGACAGCTGGAGCAGCTGCAGGCCGCCCTGCGCCTCGAACGGCAGCAGCGCGAGCGCCAGGCCCTCAACTTCGACCAGGAGCGACACACCTGGCAGGACGAGAAGGAGCGGGTCTTGAAGTACCAGGCCCAGCTGCAGCTGAGCTACGTGGAGACCCTGCAGAAGAACCAGGCTTTGGAGAAACGCATGAGCCAGCTGGGAAGCAAAGCCGGCGCCGCCTGCAGCGTCCCCGCCACCACCGTCACCAACAGCTCCCCTTCCTCCTCCTCCGGTTCTCCGCCTCCGCAATCCCTCTCGGCTGTCTCTCCTCTGCCGCCTCCCACCTCTCTCCCCGGCCCCATCACCCTCACCCTGTCCCCGCCCTGCGAAGACCAGAAGGGCCCGCCGTCTCTCCACCAGCTCGCCCCTCCTTGGGCGGGACCCTCCCGCCTGGAGAGGATAGAGTCCACTGAAATTTAGCGAGAAAACGTGCGTGGAAACCTTCCCCAACTTGCCCGCTTAAGCACGCTCACCAAACGTCACGTCACATCGTACTGTAAGACGATTTCAGCTGACCGTAGTCATACGAACGTAAAACACAAGCGGGTTGATTCAAAGCTAAAATGTCGGACGACGGAAAATCAAACAAACAAACACGGGTCACACGGACAATGTTTAGGTGACAGTTTATTTCATGCCCGTGCCAAGACAAAAAAAAAATTAAAAAAAAAAAGGACCGAGACAATCAGGGATATTGTCAAAATTGAACACAAGAGTATTACCATGATTATTATTATTATTATTATACGATATTTATTATTCATTATAAGTCTGTGTCAGTCGTATAACGTACAAGTAGAACTAGTGGTCAGAGTGTGTGACGTTAACCTGCATTTTTTTGCCCAGAGAGCGCCTTACTCCATCTTTTCCAGCATGTGTAAAAGAATAACTATGGCTGGGATCCAGAAAGAAAAAAAATGATTTTCAGTGCTTTGATTTTATATATATATATATATACATATATATATCGATATATCTCTATAGGTCACCCGCTTATTCCACATGAGGTGACGTCACGCTGGACTTTTTTTCCATCCAAGTCGGTTTTTTCTTGACATTTCATGCGCCGCGTCCAACATGCATGAGTCAAACGTGTCCTCCAATCCAGCAGAGCTTATATTTTGTAAAATAATAATGCTAAATTCCTTCTATGTTCAACTGATAATAAACCTAATCCAAATAGGATGAAAAGTTTGAGGTTTACCTTCACCTGCGGTGGCTAAAAACGAACCCTAGAGGTCAGTGTTGATCTGTTTTCCGGTGCTCCAATATGACTTTCTTTCCTCCTTAATCCCTCTGTTGACCCATGTTGCATTTTTGCACATGGTACATTAGGGCCCACTTTTCCAGTTTACCGACTTGGCATTTGCCACCATTGACCAGTGTTGCACAATTTCAGTTAACCTGCAACCCCGCCCGGTTAACAGAGGGGTTAAACTGTCCAACAGTGGGGGGGGGGGAAATGAATGGAAGCGCAACATCATAATTTGCGTCATGTCAGGAAATAAATTCCAAAGTAAAAATTAAAAAAAAAATAGAGAATGTATGATTTACAAAAAAAATAGATAAATACCTATAGTTATAGATTGTACATGTGTTTGAATGAAGAAGCGCGAGTGTGTGTGTGTGTGTGTGCCAGTTTATAAAGACTGATGATGATGATAATAGAGGGACTAGTGGCAATATTGCAAGTAAAAATATACAAAGAAAAGAATTATTTGATTTTTCTTAAGTAGAGTAAAATGGAGCCGAAGAGAAGCGGGTGTTCGATTTTTGCGCATCTGTTAATCCGATCATATTTTATTCAGACTAGCGTGGAGCCGAACTGCACTACATCATGTCCGCTTGACATGTACATGAGACTCCAATATGAATATCATGGCTTTTATGTGTGTTCTTCGAGTCAGCGTACAAGGATGTTATCAATGTATCGCTAAGGAATCGCGTAGTATTATCATCTTTGTTACCGTTATGAGAAATATGGTAAGATGGCAAAGAAAACGTGCCATTGACTTTTTTTTTTTCTTTGTTTTTTGTTTTTCTTTTACAGTGTAGATAGCATCTCGGCCTATCGGAACGGTGTAACCGTGACCACATTGTCCTCTCCAAAAAAAGCAAGTGAAAAGATGCTCCTTTTGCTGTAGGTGATAAATGTAGTTACAGTATTGCATTGTTTGGAGAGCAAAATTCTACTAATTTTATACATGTTTTGGGTTTATTGTTTACAGATATGTTATTAGTATTGTTCTGGCTTGATTAAAAAAAACACATCTTTGTTAAAATAAGATGACTGAATAAATGTGACTAATTCAGATGTTCTTGTTGAGTATTTTATTTATGTGTAAAAACACACAAGGATATTTTTCCTCCGGCAGTCGGTGCTGCCCTGGTTTTTGAAGAGACATGTTAATTATTTTGTTTTTTTTTTTTTTATATATCACTAGACAAAATAATGATTTCCATAGAAAATAATGGGGCTGAGTTTTTATAGACAGGTGGAATTAAATCTAAATATTTAGTTAATTTAAATCAACTCTGTGTTTATCTTGCAAGATTTTTGGCTAAGTAGGTAAACTGATATGCTTAACCCAATCACGCATACACTGCAATATTTTATATGAAACCCTTTTCGCGTTTGCTAAGTTTGTCCCTTCTCGCATCCCGTAGCTCTGAGTACGCTAGCTAGCTAGCTAGGTAGCAGCAAATTGGTAACGGCATTTGCATTTATTTGTTCCAACATAAACTAATAACTTTAAAACGGATAAAAATCCGCTTTATGTCGAATAATAACCATCATTCGCTGTCTGCGGCGCGTGGTCTCTCATAAAACTTGGTTGTTATTGTTGTTTCGCTAGCTCATATTGCCATTATTACGGACTTGAATGCAGTGCAGTACTTCCACAAACGCTCATTTGGGCTGTGAATTCATCATGGATATTTCAATAGAATAAATACTTAGTCGACAACGTAGCTCGTTAATTCGTGATCAGAACATCGTTGCCGAGGCGTCTTACCTTGACATGTGTTCATGAAAGGTGAGACTCACTGAGTGTGAACGCAAAATACGAGTGTGAGTCGATGTCGAGTTGTTGAATACAGTACACTGCTTTTTCCTTGACTCTAACTCTGAATTATATATATATATATATGTGTGTTTGTGTGTATGTTTTCTTCTCAGGTTGGAGGACATGGTCGTGAATCTGTGCCTGCCACACTTCAACACAAACATTAGCTGCAGCAAGGTATTCTTTTCAGCCTTTCTTCCAGGGCTGGAGCAATCGAATATTTTTAGGATCAATTATTCCATCGGTTATTACGATGATGAAATATTTTGCGTTGCAATTCATTGCGAAATCTTATTTTCCTCGATGACTCTTTATTAGCCAATTGTATTGCTTAATGTTGAAACAAAAACAGAACAATTAAGCAGTATCACATTAGTGGAAGTTGTCATCCTCGCCAACCTTTTTGAAGCAGATCTACTTCCAGGGTAATAATTATCGTGAATGTGTTTGAAAATGTGATTTTTACACTTCTAAGGCTACTTTAGGTTCAAGTGCATGTCAAACTACGGCTGCAAACAACCATTATTTTCTTAATAAATTCAACCGACGTGGTTTTTTTTGCCATAAATTCATGATGACTTGGTTATTGATTTGGTCCATAACATGTTAGAAAATGAGGAAAATGTGGATTGTTGTTTGCCCAAAGTAAAAGCAGATATTTGCAAGTGTCTTATTTTGACAGAACAGCACCAACAACGAGTCAGTCCGCCTTCATGAAGGACGACACGAGCCAAAGAATTTTTAATGTTGAAAGATTTCAATCGGAGCATTGTGGCATTTTTCTACCACTTTGTAATTCACAAACACATTCTTTCAAATGCTTGGAACTTTATTGATTCCTTAAATGTTTTGTTGTTGTTGTGGCTGAAGCCACTCACGGTGACTGACATCACTGCCCATACACAAGCCTCATAAACTGAACACAAAATTAAGAAATGCTAAAGGAATTTGAGCAAGTTATGTATTTATCATAACACTGAATGGCTCAGTAGGTCTTTTCTACAGGCTGTCTGTGTATCGGTGGAGTGATGAAGTCCCGGTCGGTATATAGATGCAGATCCACTCAAAACACAACTTAAGGCGAACATTTATTTCCATAATTCCATTCAAAACCTGAAAATGGAATTGATTACAGATTCAGGAAACTGTAATTCCTGATGTCCTTGGATTTGATGAACTGGAACCCCACATTTTAAATGTAATAAATAAATACTTCAAATGGTTCCAATTGTGGACCCTGACTCTATAATATAGGAATGTTGAACATTTTAAATGGAATTATGGAAATACATGAACTTTTCTATGAATTTTTGGGAAAAGGTCTGCATGCGATTGCACGATTATCTGATCTTGGAAACTGGCAAACAGTTTGGGTGCCACAGACCACCTGGGGGGTGTTTGTACTTAACTGCAGAGGGCATCAGGAGTTTGTGAGAGGACCACTCTTGATTTTTAAGATACATTTGAAGTAATTATTTGCTTACAACCCCCCGCCCCACACACACACAAATAATGATTCTTATGTCATAATACTGTATGTATGGATACAGTGTATAATGCAGAATTTATATGCCATAAATAGGTGTAAAATGTGCGTGTAAGAGGTAAGATCCTGCTCGGACCACCTTGTGTTTTTTTTTTTTTCCTCACGGGAAATGATGGCGTTATTTGAAGCGCAGCATTTATTTGACGTGCTGATCAATAGAGGCATGGCGTCCATAAGGAGCAGATGCTACTCTTTGTGGGGAATACGGTACTGGTTGTCCCTTTTCAAGACCAGATGTTTGAAATCCATAGCCCTTTTCCACCTCCATTGTACATATGCCTTTCAGTACACAAAGCACTTTCACCACTCTTGCTTCAGCTAATGTAATGACACTCTTGAGGAGCGTCACGTGACCGCATTGACGTTGTTTTGCCACCTTTATCCGGTAAAAGGCTCAGTCCGTCCTCTTGTCAGGGTACAGGCAGGAGTCTTGGTAGACTTGGTAAACCGAGTGGGGGTGGGGGTGGGGGTGGAGGACAAAAGGCCTGAAAATAAAGACGTCGAGGCCCTCGGTTGTGTGTGGGAGACTGAATCATCGCTGGCCTTTTGCTCTCCTATCTCCGCCTTGTCCTATCATAAGAAAAGCTGTGCGTATTTTCTAAACGCGCGTTCTCTCTGCCACCTTGTGCTTGAACTCATGTCTGCGTCGGGTTTGTCACCTCATCCTTGGGCGCTCTCGTGGCACCGGAGGGTCTTCGGTCATTTGAATTGGACGCACGTCATCCCTGTCTCACCGACTAGTTTCTCTTAACGGCGACAGACGCGTGGATTTAAGGGCTTTGACGTAAAGTTGAAGTTAATCAACAAGTGGTATTTTATCTCTCGAGCGAAGCATTATTTCCTAGAATTTACTCTCCAATTTGTTTTAATTCCTGCTCGTTTGTGTCTTTCATTTCCGACTGAAGTTGTGCGCTGATGGGTACGATGTCACCAACCTTATTTCGGCGGACCCCGCTCTGCGGAGGCGGGGCTTCAAGCTGGAGTACTTTTTACGTCCTCCCGTGCAGGTGAGGCGTTGCCGTTTGGCAAGCTTTACTGGCGGTTGTTTCTTAAGGTTCAAATGTCTCATGTAAACAAGAGTCTGTATACATATACACACTGTAATTTCCGGCTTACAGAGCGCACCTGATTATAAGTCTCACCCAGTACATTTGTAAAGGAAACACCATTTGGTACATACATAAGCTGCACCTGTGTAAAAGCCGCAAGTGCCCACATTGAAACATGAGATATTTACTAAGAAAGATGGTACACGGAAAGCGTTTTCAAAGTTTTAATACCTTAGCTGAGCTTAACATAGCAACAACACGGTAGCACGAACTGCGCTGGTTAAAAAAAAAAAAAAAACACGCAAGGACAGCATTTACAGGGCCGGTTCAAAAAAAAACATACTTAAGTCACTCAGACGTGGCAATAACACAGCAGCAACGTACTAGCGCAATCAACACAAGCTAGCTAATATGGCGCTAACAGGGGCAGTTGAAAATAAAACATACTGGTAAAAATCACTGAGCCACGGCAGTAACATAGCAGCAAGACGCTAGCACAGCACTAACGGGGTCGGTTTAAAAAAAAAAACAAAAATATGCCGGTAAAAGACACTTCCTTGGTACATGTATTCCACCGTTCTCACTCTTACCTTTTTTGCTCGAGTGCTCCCTGGTGGCCTTTAGGAAAAAATGCACAAATTAGTCGCATCAACGCATAAACCGCAGGGTTGAAAGCGTGTGCAAAAAAGTCGCAGCTTTTAGGCCGGAAATTACGGTAGTCATTTTCGACACGTTAGGCTGGATTGGCTCACGTCATTCTTGGTGTGTGTACAAATCAAAATGATCCAACAGAACCTTGAAAGAAGAATACAAACCGATTGCTTTGGTTTTACAATCAAGTTCTCCAAAGTAACGGGAACAGAAATAAACACTTTGCGCGTTAAACCATAGTGACATTTTTCTTCACCACACAAGCGCACAATATTTTAACATATTTTAAGGTTGCACTGTATTCTACTCCCGTCATTAAAATGGAAACAAAACCTTGTATTCTTTGCACAGGTCGTTCTGCACAGATTAGGAAACAGTTCTCCCAAAAACAGCTTTGAACTCTTCTTAAGTCACTCCAGTAAAATGTGAAATTTATTCCGACGTGGAAAGAACGAAAGTGAGATGAGCCCGCCGCAAAGTCGCGAGTGTACTTTATTTATCCTCCGTAGCCCCACACCATAACAGTAATGCACAGCAGAACCCACTGTGGTACTTTATGCAGAATTTTGCTGTTGCAAAGACGAACACTTAAGGGGGAAATCCACTCGTGTGCATTAACAATGTATCCAATAGGTCATGTAATATGTACTCCATTTTGACAATGTGATGTTGCGCTGCCATTTTCGCGAGTCACGTGACCTACGTGCACGGATGCGACGCGTGCCGTGCCGCAACAAATGCTCGATTATATGGGACATCATTTATGTCCAGCGGCAATTTCTCTGATTTCTCGTCTGAAGAAGAAAAGAAATAGCAGTATCGGGAAGACGGAGGATTACTTCCATACACAGCCGTGATCGGCACCGCTCACGGCTGTGTATGGAAGTATTCCTCCGTCTTCGCGATCAACCGATCCTGCGATTTCTTCATCGGATGAGGATAAATACAAGAAATCAGCGCTGTGCATAAATGGTGTCCCGTGTAATCGAGCGTTTGGAACGGCACGGTACACGTCACGTACGCCCATGTACGTCATGTGACTTGCGAAAATGGCAGCGCCCCTGAAAATTCATAATTGTAGCTCAAAAGCTTCTCAAAACACTATTAAATGAGAGAGGATTTAACATCTCATTGTCAAAATGGAGTGCATATTACTTGACCTATTGGATACATTGTTAATGCACACGAGTGGGTTTCCCCTTTAAGTGTTTGTCTTTGCAACAGCAAAATTCTGCATAAAGTACCACAGTGGGTTCTGCTGTGCATTACTGTTATGGTGTGGGGCTGCGGAGGATAAATAAAGTACACTCGCGACTTTGCGGCGTTACATCAGGAGAACGCATTTCCCCTTTGAAAATCTGCAAATTTTCTTCCAACGCGGGCTTTTTGCGCAAATTTAGAGGCGTACGTTTGTACCTGTTCCGGAAGTCCTCGTTGCTAACAAGCTGTCGTCGTTCAACAGGTGACGTTAAGGTTCGGCTTCCGGGTGGAGCTGTGCCGGGTGGACGCGGAGCTGTGGCCCTGGGGCTTCGACCGAGGACAGTGCATCAAGAGGCTGGAGATCAGCACCAGCTCCGATCCGCTCCCCACCCGGAATATTGGCCAGGAACCGGTTGACGAGGGGCTCCAGAGGCAGGCCTGTCAGGAGCAGCGCCATCAAGCGCGTCTGTTGAAGGCCCGCCGGGCCCAGAAGTGGGGTGAGAAGAATTCGGTTGGGCCTCAGCCAGAGAGCCAGACCCAGTCAGGCACTCCTGAGGAGGACTTTAAAATAGTGGGCCGTTGTGAACTCAGGGAGGAAACGAAAGTTAGTTTCTCCCGTTCACCTTTTCACCGGCGGCCCCCCTTCGTCTGCCCTCCCCCTCCGCTCCCGGACGACGGTCGCCGAGAGGATCTGCGGAGCCGGGGACACCTCTCTTTGACGTCCGTCACGCAACTCCGCGTGACGCTGCCTTTCGGCGGCTCCGCGTCGGCGCTCGGGCTCAAGGCCTTGGCGGTGTGGGGGCAACCGGCTCTTTGCTGCCCCCCGGAGGACGTTGAAGAGATCGAGCGCGTCCACAAGGCCAGTCAAGGAGCGTTACGTCAACCTGTCCCTGCTGTCAATCCGATCAAATCCTCCTGCCACCGCACACCCACAAGGTAAAAATGTTGCCTTTCTACTGCACATTTATTCTTAAACACATGAGCTGTCTTTACTCAGACCCAGGAAGATGCAGACGTGTGATTTTTTTTTTTTCCATTTGTCGACGGAATTCCGTCTTTTTAAATTAAAAAATCAAAAATTCTCCAATATTCCGACCTCGAACCCGTGCCTGAAATCCGGTCCGACTTTTGCAAGCGAGGTAGAAGATTAGGAACGCGTCTGCTGATTGGTCGAATGTGTTCCTCCTGACCAATGAAAACGGTTGTTGGGAAACCGGGCGGCTCGTGGGGCCATTTTCAAGTGAACAGGATGACGGCGCTCGAGAGAAAGAAATTGATAAATATGCCAAAAATAAGTTGCGATGGGATTGGATGGAAGGAGAAATCTTCCATACCGTTGGAAAGAAGAAGAACTCTGTTAAGCGACTTCATTCGCAAAAATCGATCGAGCACCGCAATAACGAGGGGAGAGTTCAGAAGCAATTACTTGTAAAAATTACTGATAACGACACATGACGTTAATAATGGTTGTCAAATTCATGCGTTTCAATCATTTACTAAAACAAGAAATGAAAATGTTTTTGAATAAATACGATATACACGCTCTGAAAGCACGCTTGCATGCCATGATGCAAATCTGAATTCAATTCAGTCCTTTATTTAGTTGAATTTGTTAATTTTTTGGGGTTAAGGTATGCACCTAAATAATGAACAATCATATTGTGTACGTTTCGAAAACAGAATAGCATTTATTTATAGATGTACCAGAAATATTTCATTCATAATAAAATTTGTAAAATTTGGACGTTCACTTTGGTGACAAGGCTATTTTTCACGCACGCTTGCATGCCATGATGCAGATCTGAATTCAATTCAGTCCTTTATTTAGTTGAATTTGTTAATTTTTTGGGGTTAAGGTATGCACCTAAATAATGAACAATCATATTGTGTACGTTTCGAAAACAGAATAGCATTTATTTATAGATGTACCAGAAATATTTCATTCATAATAAAATTTGTAAAATTTGGACGTTCACTTTGGTGACAAGGCTATTTTTCACGCACGCTTGCATGCCATGATGCAGATCTGAATTCAATTCAGTCCTTTATTTAGTTGAATTTGTCATTTTTTGGGGTAAATGTATGCACCTAAATAATGGAACAATCATATTGTCTACGTTTTGAAAACAGAATAGCGTTTATTTACAGATGTACCAGATATGTTTCATTCATAACACGATTTGTAAAACTTGCAGGTTAAATTTGGAGACCCCAGCCCCCGGCTATTTTTCAGTCTTTTTTCATTCAGTCAAATCACATATCTGGAGATGAAAGGAGACCTGCATGTATGAATTATATCACATTTAATACAAACAAATATTTACTGGATACAATGACGTTTGTTTTGCAAAAATGGCCAAAGGTGACAATAGAATAAATCTATCGGTAAGATGCGTCTGGTTGTATGACTATTTACACAATGACACGTTTCTGCCGTATTTCCATCCGATTCCAGCGTCCAGTCTCTTAATTCAATCCCTGAGGAGTTCCTTGACCCCATCACCCAGGAAGTGATGTCACTTCCCATGCTGCTCCCGAGCGGCACGTCCGTGGACAGCAGCACCCTGGAGGAGCACCGGAAGACGGAAGCGTCCTGGGGGAGACCCGCGAGCGACCCGTTCACCGGCGTCCCCTTCACGGCCGCCTCCCGGCCGCTCCCGAATCCGCGGTTGAAAAGCCGGATCGACCGTTTCCTCCTTCAGAATGGCGACTTCAGGAGGGACGGGACGACGGGGAGACGAGGGGAGGGTGAAAAGCCGCAACCCTCCAGGCTCGTCGGCTCTTTGGCGCCGAGCGGTAATCGACGTATGGCGGCTGCCGCAAGAGAGGAGCCCGCGTCGGGACCCTCGTCGGATCGTGGAAACGCTTCACCTGGCTCGACGCTTCTTAACAAAAACGCGACACTCGAGATTGACGGAGTCAAGAAACGAAATTTGGATGGATCGGAACCACCTGCGGCTGTGCAACTGCTACGACCTCAAAGCAAACGAGCGCGAAGTGACACAACGTCAGGTGAGAGTATTGTCCGCAAATGCCGGTGTGGAGTTGGCATGTTCTCCCCGTGGGCACTCCCAAAAAACATGCAACATTCATTGGACCCTCGAAATTGCCCCTCGGTGTGATTGTGAGTGCGGCTGTTTGTCTCCATGTGCCTTGCGATTGGCCGGCAACCAGTTCAGGGTGTGCCCGTTGACACCTGGGATAGGCTACAGCACTCCCCGCGACCCTCGTGAGGATAAGCGGCATAGAAAATGGATGGATGGGAAAAGCTTTTGCGCCGTTTCCCCGCTTGAGATGGTCAAATAGACAATTTTGAGTGTCCAATTAATGTTGCATGTTTTTGGCATGTGGGAGGAAACCGGAGTGCCCACCCGGAGAAAACCCACGTAGGCGTGGAGAGAACATGCAAACTCCACACAGGGAGGGCTGGGATTGAACCCGGGTCCTCAGTACTGTGAGGCCAACGCTTTCCCAGCTGCGCCACCATGCTGCCCTCCATAATATCCATTCATTATCTTAGCCGCTTATCCTCACAAGGATGGCGGAATTGCATCTCCGAGCTATCTCCGGGGAGGAGGCGGGGGACACCCTGAACTGGTCGCCAGCCAATCGCTGGCATGCACATTCACACCTGCGCACAATTTCAGCGTTTTCAATTAATGAATGTTCGTGCAGAGCTCACGGAGGCGGGGCCGGGATTAGAGCCCCGTTCCTCAGAACTGTGAGGTCGATACTCTAACCTTTGACACCACCGTGCCGCCTAATCCATAATATTGTCCCCTCTAATCATTTATGAACCGAGTGATTATTTTTTTTACCGTTTGATTCCGTGTGAAGTCTCTTCCGGAGGCCGCAGCAGCAGCAGCAGCAGGAGCAGCAGCAGCAGCAACTCGCACGAACAACGTCTGTCGGCCAGCCTGGACGATGCCCTCTTCTCCGTCTTAAAGGGACGACCCTCCTTTACGTCAAACTTGTCCCCGCGGGGGCCGACCCCTCCTGTCGCTGTGTCGCTGGACGCTCCGAGTCCTTGTGAGGCCGCTGTTCCGAGTGATGCAGGTGGGCACCGGAAAAGTAAGAAAACGTCAATTTTACAATCAAATGAGATCCTGGACCAAATACTACTCGTATGATGGTGAAGCTCTGCCGGGGATAGCCTAAAACCCGGTTTAATTAACGCCCGTCCCTGAACATTTTACAATTACCTATCTTCATAATTTAAACCCAAGGTGTGCTTATGATCCCCAAATATTTTGATATACTTTCAAACTCATCGTACAACATTACCCGAAAAAGTAAAACAGCTCGCGGAGGATTTGGTGACGTGATGTGACGGCTCTCCCATAATCTTCTAAACGTGGCTCATCCAAGCAGTACATGATTATTCTTGAACCTAACAGGTCTGACTTGAGATATGAGCAAGAACTTTAAATTACTCTGCTCGCTTCACAGTAAGCAACATTTTGGCAGTGAAAAATCGGTCAAAAAAAGAGCCTTCGAGTCGCTTTCAGTTCAAGTTTCCTGCCAAACTAAGCATAAAACAAACACAGTTGCACATAACTTTGCTTTCAAATCTGCTAGCTTTGCTCACATCCATTTATTATTCATGCTCTGTGAAAAATTACAAATACCAATCAGCTTATTGATTTGTTTACAGTAGTTGTGTATCTCATCTTGAACACATTCTGCATAACTGCATTATACTGCCCCCTGTTGGCCACGGCACGCCCCAGAAGGAGTCATACTGAATTCCCAATGATCCACAAACTTTCGTTCTGTACATTTGATTTTTGTGATTTAAAAAAAAAAAGACGTAATTTTTTTTTTTTGGGGGGGTGGGATTTATTATTTGTTAAGGATTGTCAACTACGATTTCTCTGCGAGGCAGATGCAATCCTCAACACCTGCGGTGCTCTATGAATAAGAATAAGAAAACACAAAAAAAGGTTTGCGTTGTGCGGCAGCGGCGAGTGGACCGCCTCAGCGTCACCTTCAGTCAGGACGAACCCTGAACTCAGCGGCGCTTCTCCTAACTTTGTCCGACTTTTTGTCCCTCCCAGGCGAGAAGACGTGCTCACGTTGTTCGGCGGCGCTCTCCCCGTACCCGACGCGGCCGTCGCCCGTTTACCGGCTGCCCTGCGGCCATTTGCTGTGCCGCGCCTGCCTGCAAAGTCGCTCGGCGGCGGCGGCGGCCTCGGCCCGCGTCCTGTGCCGTACCTGCCGAAGCGCCGCCTCTCGCGCCGACATCGTTCGCGTGCATCACTAGCCTGCCCGGAGACAACGGAAGTGGGGGGGAAAGGAAAAAAAAAAAGAAAATTGCTCTCAAGGCGAAGGTACGGAAAGTAAATGTTTGTCCTTGTTCGTTGCTACATTCTCAGGTGTACGGAGGACGTCAAGAAGTATTGCATAAAACTGATTAGGAAAAAAAAAATGGAACTGTTGTCCTCCCTTTTTGTAGTCTCGCCATTGAGCGCCTCAGCCTTGGTTCAGATGGCTTGTGGACACACAAAAGAAGCCTGAGGACAGCGCGCAGCACAGCCGAGTGGGTGGGGGGGGGGGGGGGGGGGTTGGCATATGCGTGCATAAAGAGGAAAATGTGGGGACCGAAGCCTCATCATCATCATTTTATCATCTGGTGCCACGTGCCCACCGTGTAGCTATTTTGGATATTTGAAAGAATAAATGCAGAAATGATCAGATCACTTTGTCTTTCCCAACCCTTTATTGGACCAAGCCCAACACACCGCTTATCCTCACGAGGGTCACGGGCAGGAGGCGGGGTACACCCTGAACTGGTCGCCAGCCAAACGCAGGGCACATGTAGACAAACAGCCACACCGCCAATCACACCTAGGGGCAATTTAGAGTGCCCAGTTCATGTCGCGTGTTTTTGGGGATGCGGGAGGTAAACCGGAGCACCTGGAGAAAACCCACGCAGGCACGGGGGGGGGGGGGGACATGCGTGGATTGAACCCGGGACCTCAGAACTGCGAGGCCAACGCTTTAACAGCTGAGACCACCGTGCCGCCACAACCGAAGTCAAATGTCGCAAAAAGTTCATTGTGAACCTTCCGCAAGTAGTGGAAGAGCATTTATTTGATCGGTTTATCACGGTACATCAAAGATAGATGAACACACAACCGTTTTTTTTTTTTTTTTTTTTTTGGGGTGGGGGGTAAAGTTAGAGTGAAATTGGCTCGTTTGCCCGCAGCACACAAACGTGCCACGGCACACTTGCGGGAAATCACCGGCAAAAGTCGACGGTGAGGCAGACGCGCCAAATGAAAACTCCAAGCAGCCCCCCCGGCTGAAATGAAGTCCGCTGACTGGCGGCGACTCTGCGGGTGTTCTGCTCCGGAGCGTCCGCTGTTTGTTTTCCCGCTCGGGATGTGCCACTGAGCAGCGTTTTAAAAAAAAAAAAAAGGTGCAAAGTGACCCCCAACACTTTTCCCATTTGGCTTCCGTGTCGGTTTCCACAACAACATGTGGAGTAATCAAGGTCGTGATCCTGCATCCGCTGTGCAAGAACTGCATGCAAAATGGCGCCAGATAAGATTAAGAAAAAAAAAAACCAAAAACGGCCAAACTGTCAGCGACGTGTGCGATCTTTCAAAGACATTTTTGTGCATTTTGCTACGGTCGTAGCCATTTGCTCCTTTAACCTTGTCCGATTTCAAATTCTTGCAGGTCTTTTTGCGTTGTTGGTCGCAAGTTCACTGAACGTTTGCAGCTGTGGCAATTTGCACAAAATCGGGATATATGATGGGTATGACGTATTTTATTTACATTTTGAGATAAACATGCATATCTTAGCAATAATTGCTTGAAAACAGCGACAATAATGCAACGATTCGTACAGGACTCCAATGATGAGCTGTAAGGAAGTACAAACACTTTATTACTTAGTTATTTTTCAATGTTTATGTTTCCGGCGACTGTACTTTTAATTTTTTTTGATGATATTAGAAAATCTGTATTTTGTGCTTCTTAGAAAAGAAAGAAAGAAACATTTGTGTAGGTTTTTTTTTTTTTTTTGCTCCAGTTTGGCCAACTGGTTATTGATCCGTCCATCTATCCATCCATTTTCTTTGCTGCTTATCCTCACAAGGGGCGCAGGGAGCGGTGGAGCCTATCCCGGCTGTCAACGGGCAGGAGGTGGGCGGGGCAGACCCTGAACCGGTCGCCAGCCAATCGCAGGGTAGATAGAGAGAAACTGTCGCAGTCGCAATCACACCTACGGGCAATTTTGCGTGTTTTTGGGATGTGGGAGGAAACCGGAGTGCCTGGAAACTCCACACAGGCAGGTGCAGGGTTGAACCCAGGCCCTCAGAAGTGTGAGGCCAACGCTTTACCAATCGTGCCGCCACTTTAATTTCAGTATAGTATGATTTTTTTTTTTTTGTTTGTTTGTTTGTTTTTTTCAGGACGTCTGCTTTTACCAAATATCTGCACTTTGGCTCAAAGTGCGAGTTCTCATCGCGGTCGCGGTAATGAAACGTCCTCAATTAACTGCTAATAAACAAGATGCCATCTAATCAGTGAGCCGAAATGCAGCACATGCATTTAAAATGCTAATATCATAAAAACAAATCAAAAGGAAGCAATCATCCTGACCTTGAGGTTGCGCCTTAACTTTTTCTTTTTCCGATCGGGCTGCACGGTCACGAAGTGCTTCAGAATCACTTACGAACTTTGATAAGTCGTATTAAAAGGTTTCCCTTGGTGGGGGCGGGTGCTGTGTTTGTCCTTTTTGCCAACAACCTGATAATTGTCGCACGTTGAATACTGACGAAAACATTTGTTGTCGCTGGTGCGGGTAAGTGATGCGCAAACACATCCGGCCCGACCTCTGCAGGAGCGTCTGTGACGTCACTATGCCAGTCGAGGCGCTTATAAGGCGGGCGGCGAGCGCCGGAGCACCCGCAGCCAGCCAGCAAAAGCTCAGCAGCAGCGATGTCTCGCTCCTCCGCGCTCCCCCTGTGCGTCCTGGGACTCGTCGCCCTCTCGTCCGCCTGCTACATCCAGAATTGCCCCCGGGGAGGCAAGCGAGCCCTGGCCGACACTGCGGGACTCAGACAGGTGGGTCTTTTTTTTGTTTGTTTGTTTTTTTGCCAAAGCAAAAAAAAAACAAAACAAAAAAGTCCAATTGTTATATTTTCTGAAATATTTAAGTAGAATTAATTTACATTTCAAAAAAGGTGGTGCACAAAGAGTGATCAACTTTATTTAAAGATAAATATCAAAATTGATGACGCTTACGTAACATTTTCTCATGTTTATTGCAGCTCTTTATTATCTTTATATAATGACAGATTCTAAAAGTCCTCTTCTTTTGTTCTTTTTCCCTGATATCTAATTATTGTTTGCTAATGACAAAGTTCCATTCCATAAAGGTTGGAAAGTTGCAATGAAAAATTACATTTCCAAAGATAATATACATTTTGTTACGCTTCCTGAAATATTTAAGTAGAATTTAACCATTACAAAAATGGATGGGGGGGGTGGGAGTCTTATAGATGATAAATTAGATATTACAAAGACATTTATTGGTGTAGTAGTTAAAAATAATAACTATGACACTTGTTCCATGACAATGAAATTTCATTATAAATTGTAATCAAAAAATATTTTAAGCTTCCTGAGAAATATATATTTTAATGATAAAAAATACAAAGAAAGTTGTTCATGATAAACTAATTTAAATAGCTAACATTTCCCAAAAATTAACTTGAAAAATTTGCGACATTTTTTTATGTATTTATGAATAACAGCATCTTTTTTATAATGACAATCGATTTGGGATATAGTAGTGAAATTTTTATTTTGGAAATCCATATTTTTTTTATGTAGCTGTAACTGTTGCATTAAAATATATGCATTGATATCATTTTGCAGATTTCAAGGTCTATGTTTGCTGCCAAATTACTAACCAGAAAAGTTCTGTGCAATTTTGGTCCAAGTGTAAATCTGTCGACAGATGATATTTAATATTGACTTATACAAACATGAAGCTCAAGCTACAAAAAAAAAATATATAATAATAGTCATAATAAAAGAACAATGGACCATCATGACTCAACGTTGATTTTTGAGCATTTTTCATGCGAAAGATCTGCCTTTCCTCTCTTTGGGTTCGACCACTGATTTTCATAAATGAGCCCAGTCCGGTCCTGAACGCGTCGATTGGATCAGAATGACCCCCGAATGTCCCCGCAGTGCATGTCGTGCGGCCCCGGGGAAAGAGGCCGCTGTTTCGGCCCCAACATCTGCTGCGTGGAGGGATTCGGCTGCCTTCTGGGCTCCCCGGAAACGACGCACTGCGTGGAGGAGAACTACCTGCTCACCCCCTGCCAGACCGGGGGTCGAACCTGCGGACCCGAAGGGGGCCACTGCGCCGCGTCGGGACTCTGCTGCAACTCTGGTAAACACAAACAAAGCGCCGACGTGTTCGATGGGTTCGAGTGACTCCGCCGTCTTGTTTTTCTTGCAGAGAGCTGTGCGGTGGACTCCTCGTGCCTGGGGGAGGTCGAGGCGGAGGATCCGGCCCAAACCTCCCCCGCTGAACTGCTTCTGCGCCTTCTCCACGTGTCCACCGGCCGACTGACTGAGTACTAAAATACCAAGCGCGCCCCCCTCCTCCCCGCAACTTTACTCACTTAAATGCCTTTCAGACCGAAAACCTGAAACCTCCACGCACTTTAGTCAGTGTTTCCCAAACCGAAATCTCACGGCGCACAAAAAAAAATAATAATAATAATAATTATGATCTTATCTCAATTCACGTGGAAATTTAGCTACTCGTCATTACGAAAGTTGACTTGTACCGTCTGCCATCTAGTGGAAGATCGTTGAACTTTTCTGCCTGTCGCTATATGCGGGCCGGCATGGAAAGGTGACCCCCCCCCCCAAAAAAAAAAAATAAAATAAAAAAATAAAAAAAATCAATCATTTGTAGTGTTTCAATCCTCCTGAAAACAAATAAGTGAAACTACAAAGGTGTGTTTGGGAATCAGCGACTTAAGTCACATCCACTTATGTGTGTCACGTCACTTCAATTCTGTCTTTTAATGATGATGATAATAATCAAGGCGCTGGTTACTTTCTGGCCACTCCTCAGCCAATCTGAAGTCAACGAGGTCCGGCGTGTTCGTGACGCGCCGCTGCACTGACTGTAAACTAACTTTGCTCCGCTTCTAATGACGACTTTGAGTGCAGTGTTTGAGCAGTTTGTGTCGTAGACGTGTGACTGATGAATAAAAATAGAATCAGATAATATTCAAAAAACCGTGGGATTGTCTTGTATTTGTCCGACAAGTATTAAAACGGCGATATTCGGGCGTGGCACCCTAACTGTGGGCAATCGAGCTTCCCAAAAACGCGCATTTCAATTTCACATCACGGGTGGCCAACATGGTGCCCGCGGGCACCGACCGGTCCCGACGAGCAACATGAGTAGCCCGCTGGCCCGTTCTAAAAATTAGCTCGCCAGTGATGTCACATTACGATTGGCCGGGGATACCGTGCAAATGATCGTGTAAAAAGGAAACATTTCATGAGATTTATAGAAAAAAAATGTGTTGCACGTTGTTAGCCTTATAGCATCATTTATAGTGAGTCCCTTTTGGATATTTTTGTTGAACAAAGAAAAAAAAACATCAAATTCAGCAAACAAAAGAGTCCAATAGCTGTAATTTAATCTCTATCGTGATCTGAGTAACTATGAATCTGTGCAGACGTAAAATATATATATATATATATATATATATATATATATATATATATATATATATATATATATATTAGCGAGCAAATTTGCATTTTCATTGATCTGAGAGTGAGTTAAAAGCAACTAAGGCAATTACGCGTGTACACTAAAGACGTTATTGATTTATTTCCGACCTGGTGGACTCATCAATGTTTATGATGATTGAGAAAACTCTCAAATGATCAGTGTCTTCGAATAGAAGAATGAGAGCTCATTCATTCTTCATAAGAATATGAAATTGAAGGTGATTTGCGCAAACGTGGCAGCCCCCGTGATTGGCCGGCGGCCACCAAAGTCCGCCGGAGTGGGCTCCAGCTCACCTGATGAGGAAAAGCGCAACAAACGGAAAAATGGACAGATGGAAGGAAATAGATGTGATTCAAATTCTGATTCCTGTAAATGATTTCAATGAGTCACCCGACAAAGTTTCGCTGCAGATTTGTTGCGGCACGTCCGCTCGTTTTGTGTCGCTTCCATCTTGGTTCCGTTGCAGTGGCTGTGGGAATATTTTTGGGGTTTTGTTTTGTTTTGTTTTGGCAGTTAAATTGTTGAATGGGGTCCATTTCGGTGGGAACCGATTCTCATAGCTGGCTTTTATGCAGCTGTCAAATTTTCCAAAAGGCTTTAATCCCCACGCTAAGTGAGTTTTGGACCAAAGTGCGCACAATGTGTTGGTTCAAAAGCAGGAGGACCAGAACCTGAACTGGTCTATCTCGAATCTTTGGGTTGGTTTTTGTCTTGGTCCGGACCAAACAGTTGTCAAGGTAGAAAGGTCATATACAAATACTCCCTTAATGTAATCGAGTACACTTTTTTTTTTTTTTTCAGGTTCGCGGTAAAAATTCATTTTTACTTTTGTACTTCAGTATATTTCACTCTTTTACTTAACTACAGACATTGAAGGAATACTTCCAACAGTCTTTTGTCTACACGTATCTGTACTTCTACCACAATGATAACGCCCTGCGATTGGCTGGTGTGCCCCGCCTCCTGCCCGTCAACAGCTGGGATAGGCTCCAGCGCTTCCCGCGACCCTCGTGAGGATATGCAGCTAAGAAAATGGATGGATGTATCAAAATACAATCCCTCGCTATATTGCACTTCACCAATTACAGAGTCAATGCATTGTGGATTTTTTTTTCATATTCATATCATACATAGATCAACATATTCTGTATTTTTTGTAGTAAAATCAACATTTCTTAGCCTAATACATCAAAACTAAACGAAAATGGGAAAAAAATGTTACCACACACATTGAAAGAAATAAAATGTAAAATGTCTACAATGCTACTGCGCATTTGTCACATCTCAGCAATGCGGAGGCGGACACAAATGCAGGACCCCCAGGCAAAGGCATAATGTTCAGTGGGTTTTATTCTTAACGAAAGAGATGCACAATTACACAGTCCGAGAAAGGACTCCAAACAATGCGTGCTTTTTGGGATGTGGGAGGAAACTAGAGTGCCCACCCGGAGAAAAGCCACACAGGCACGGGGAGAACATGCAAACTCCACACAGGCGGGTCCGGGATCGCACCCGAGACCTCAGAACGGTGAGGCCAACGCTTTCCAGCTGGTCCGCCGTGCCGCCTGGAAAGCTTCACCTGACATCTTTCAAATCCGTCCAATTAATGCCCAAAATGATGCGTTCAATACTTTGCACATCGTTCATCGGGTTGCCAAGGCCCGCAATAAACGAGGGATTAACACTTCCGATGAACCCCCTCTCGGCACCCTCAGCGTTGTCTCTGGCGGGGTTTTTGACACCGCTCCCGTATCGTGAAGACTCGAATAAATCGGTGACCTACTTCCCGATTCGGGGAATTCATCAATTACGCTGCAACCTGCCAGAGCCTGCCTGAGCTCGGCGTTGTTCACCCGCCTCTCTACGCTCGGGAGCGGCGGGAGCGAGCGAGCGTTTTCCTCAGCTGACGCTGCGCGCCGTCATGGACCCGAAAGTGCTTGTGGCCACTTTGTGCCTCGTGGCTTTGGCCGTCGACTCGACCGAAGGTAAACGCCGCCCGCGCTGCGACGATGATGACTTTTCGACGTCAACTTCAAACGTGATCGTAACAACAAAAAAAAAAAAAAAACCAACGTTTAGCTAAGCATACGTAGTGCGCTTTTAGTCTTTGGCAAGGTTAAGAGCTCCAAAAATGTCAATTTTTCATCACAAATCCAGCCGAGTCTTTGAATGGAACGCTCACCATTTGTACTCCGTTTTGAAGGTGGCATCAGCAAATGCTGCATTAAAACCAGAAAGCTTGTCCCCAAACCAGTCCTGATGAAGGCCCAGACCTGGCACACGCAGCGCAGCACCGAGGCCTGTGACATCGACGCTCTCGTGTAAGCTCGACAACTTTTTGTTCAATTGTACTCGTGGTTGAGATGGATCAGCATCAGAATCAGGCCGGCAATATTCCAAAAATGAAATATGCTTCTTTCTCCTCGTGGCTCCGACAGCATCTACGTGGGGGCCCGGAAGAAGCCCATTTGCGCTCATCCCGGCGTGGAGAAAGATCTGAACAGGGTTCAGACCGTCAAGATGAGGATGAGGCCGGGAAAAACCCGTTGACACCTGGGGAAAACCTTCTCAACGTGGCTTTCTTGACTCGGGGGGGAGACGGCGGAGGAAATGTTGCTTTTGTTGGCGCATTCCTATTCGTGACTGGTCCTGCTGCCGAAATAGCCCCCGGCTCGGGCCACTCGCTTGGCTTGTTTTTGCGTGCATGACGCCAAATATTGTCCGCGCTGCTGTAATGTTGTGCGCTATAATAGGGACGCGGCGTGGAAATTGATTTGTACGGCGTGTTTCATAGGGGGCGGGGGGGGGGGGTGACTCGATGCGTTTTACATGATTGAAGGCATTTGAAAACAAAAGAGATAAAACATTTAAAACGGCATAGAAACAATAAAAGTGACAAAGAAAATATTAAAAAAAAAAAAAAGAGACAATTAAAACCGCATACGGTGCAAGTAATATGATCAAAAATTGGAAACGTGAGGAAAAACAGAAGAGTTTTCAACCTGGATTTGGCAACTTCTTCCATTTGTGAGCAGCTTAATAGCTAAATGCTGCTTCGCCATGTTTGCTTTGGACTCTGCCCTCCACTATTTGACCCGAGTCAGTCCATCTCAGAGCTCTACTGGGTCTGTATTCCGTCAGCATTTCTTTCATGTATTCCGGACCGAAATCATTTAGTGATTTACAGACCGGTAGCAGAACTTTAAAATCTCTTCTAAAGCTGACTGGAGGCCTGTTCAAGGACTTGAGGATCGGAGTTTTTTGCTCTGACCGCTTTGTTTTGGTCAGAATGCGAGCTGCAGAATTCTGAACGAGCTGCAGCTGTTTAATGCTCTTTTTTTTTTTCCAGTCAGAAGACCATTACAATAGTCAAGTCTACTTGAGATAAAAGCATGGATGAGCTTTGACACATACAAGGCTTCACTCTAGGTATGTTCTTCAGTTTTTTGTGATTGATTTGATGTGATTGCTGAAAGTCAGGTCGGAATCAATCAGAACACCAAGGTTTCGGACTTGGTCTTTGGTTTCTCAAGGCAGCACGTGCTGTTTTTTTTTTTTTTTTCGTTCTTTTCGACGCTATTACTGGTGTAAGGAATCGGGTGTTGAAAAATGCAGTCGAAGTGTTGGCGGAAGAGCTGAGAAACACAGGAAGTGGGCTGCGTGTTTTATTTTGAAGCCACATTTATCGGGCGGCTCGACGAGCTCACTTCCTCTTCTGT
Organism: Syngnathoides biaculeatus; assembly: GCF_019802595.1. Lineage (NCBI taxonomy): Eukaryota > Metazoa > Chordata > Actinopteri > Syngnathiformes > Syngnathidae > Syngnathoides > Syngnathoides biaculeatus. Next base: position 10,355,133 of record NC_084643.1, on the reverse strand, counting down.
TTCTGACTTCTACGGAGCAAGGTAGGCATTTTGGTCTCCTCCACGCACAAAGTGAATAGGAATGATTTTAAAGTGTCTGCAAAGTGGGCGCAGTGTTGAATTTGTTTTATTAATTCCACACATAAACTCGCTAGCTGGAGACGTTGTCAGGGTCTGCGTGGTGATCAGAGTTTTGAGGGTCTTTGTGAAGAAAGCTCTGTGATTTATAATGCAGGTGTGTGAGTTTATGCAAGTTTTTTTTGTTTTTGTTTTTGTCATGTGTTGTGATGTAAATCGCGTGTTATTTGTTTTGGGGATATTTTACCTTGCTTTTGTGTTTCTGACTTGGACGTGGAAGAGTTTTGAGGGCCTTTGTGAGCATTTGTGAATGTGTCACCTTGAGAAAAGAGAGAGCAGATTAAACCAGGTTGAGACCAGCCAACGTGTGCGTCTTCTCATTCATCATACCAAAAAAATAAAAAATGAAAAATAAATACACAACGCACGACACTGGAATCATTTTATTTGCAAATAAAGTAAGACACGCTCTGTAGAATACAAGGCATGCGTATTTGACTTTGTTTGATACACTTGTGGGGATGGGGGGAGGGTTTGAATATACTTTTATCCACATGTGGGGAATGTTCTGAACATGCCCTTTTCATGCTAATGTCGTATCGAGTTGAGCGTGAATCGGCGGCGCTTCTGTTTGGACTCAGTTTTTTTCAATACAGGATTCGTCAAGTCAAGTCCGCATAACCGCGTCTCCATTGTGGTGTGGCCGAGAGGGGCGTGGCCTGGCCACCGCTTTGGGCGGTCTCATCCCTGACGCGTGTCAACGCTCACAGCTGTTTCGAGGAAAATGTGATTAGAGCAAGTATTTAAGACGGCGTTTTTGTCACCGGCATTTGCAAGTTGGTTGACCTGAGTGAGTGAGTGAGTTGTATTCACTGACAGTAGGAATCTCCACCACTGAGAATAGTGTAGTCTTGAGTCATTCTCGTCACAGTGTTTCTGTGCCACCACAGTTTAGTCCTGTCTTAGTTTGTGCCATAGTTAAGTCCTAATTCATGTTTTCTAGTTTGTCTCCCAGTCATCAAACCTCGCTTCCTGTTTTTGGATTTTGCTTGTAGCCTAGCGATGTTGTGCCTCTGCCTTCTCGGACTGCTTTACATACCGTGTGTGACCTCAGCTTTGAATAAAACTACGCCGAACATCATGCCCTCATCTCGGAGTCCTGCATTTGGGTCCAGCCCCGTACCGTTGGTGCGAGACAGTGGAATAAATAATGCCAGGGCTCATTTTGTCTTATATGCAAAATTAATGTGAGAAACTGTTATGTCACACCTCTCTATCACAGATGATAAGTTAAACAGTTTGAGTTTTATTTTTTTTTGTGTGTTATCATTTTAAACGGTCCCTGCGGACCTGAATCCCCAGGAATCTAGCAGGCATATTCGTATTTGTATTGTTCTTGTTGCCATGTTGTTCCTTGTTGTTGTTGTGATAGCCAGCGTGACAGTGAACAAAACAAAAGAAATCTGTAATAGGCTGACAATGTTGAGGCTCATGCTTACCCATTAATGTGATATCTAAAGAATGTTTTATGGAGAAGAATTGTAAAAAAAAAAAAAAAAAAAAAAAAACCCAAAACGTGCTACTCTTTTAGTTAGAAATAATGACTTTGTAGAACTCTAAAAGGGCGGCAGGGTGGATCAGCTGGAAAAGCGTTGGCCTCACAGTTCTGAGGTCCTGGGTTCAATCCCGGACCCCCCCCCTGTGTGGAGTTTGCATGTTCTCCCCCGTGCCTGCGTGGCTTTTCTCCGGGTGGGCACTCCGGTTTCCTCCCACATCCCAAAAACATGCAACGAAAATTGGACACTCTAAATTGCCCCTAGGTGTGATTGTGAGTGCGGCTGTCTGTCTCCATGTGCCCTGTGATTGGCCGGCGACCGGTTCAGCGTGTACTCCGCCTCCTGTCCGTTGACAGCTGGGATAGGCTCCAGGACTTCCCGCAACACTCGTGAGGATAAGCAGCTAAGAAAATGGATGGATAACCAATTTTAGTAACTGAAACACACACCCTTTTTCAACACCCAATAGAGTTGCGGGACATGTGAAAAATTATCTTTTGTATCTGCTGCAGGCCACACAAAAAAAAGGATGGCGGCCCATATGTAGCCCCAGGGCTTTAGTTTGGATACCACTGATTAAGTGCAAATAATGTCTGCAAGATCGCTTGCAAGTAGTGACAACAAGTGCGGCACAAACTCTATTGAATTATAGAGCAGGTAAAAGTCCTTGTTGCAGATCATATAATGCGCCAAAGCACTATTTTCTCCAACACAAAGCTACTGTGTGTCCTGAGTAAAAGCAGCTCCTCCCCTACTTCAACATTGGTGCGTAAACGTTATATTTTTATATAAGACCTGGCTTGGGCCCAAGCGCAAAATCAATCACTGTCGATAGCAATCCAGCCCTTTCTGTGCGTCGTCTTGGGAGGTTTACCAACCCGCTTCCTCGTCTCCTCCGGAATCTGCCGTCGACCCGCCGTTGAATGTAAAGCTCGCCGGCGGCGACGTGAAAGCTTTCGAGAGGAGCGCGGCATTTCGGTGGCTTCTCCAAGCCTTACAGAAACTGCGAATAGGTGAGATTTTCAGTGAATACAGTGAAAAGCTGAGCTTCACACCCGACCCGAGCCTTGAACTGCACGGAAACATGACTTTGTTTTTCCTTGCGCTTCCTCCGTGATATGATTTCTCTACGGTTATTTCTCAGGAAGAAAAACACTTCCCTGACGACTGTCGCCGTTATCGTCCTTGGCGCTGCGATTGAAATTTGAAATGAAAGCGCGTGGCAGGAATGTGGGACAGTTTTCCGTCGTGGAAGGTGACACATTCGTCTTGCTCAATGAATTCATCACTGCTGCCAAGCAAAAATGTTGGCACAGAGGGAACAAGCCATGACTTATCCATAACAGGTTATAGGACTGTTATCAACGGTGTGTAATATTTGCTGGTCATTTTGTCGGAACCATCCATGTTCTGTTCATATTTACATCTCGTATACTTCTGTGATAATCTCCCCATGTTTCCAAAAATACTTTAAAATAAAAAAAAACATATGTTTGATATATGCATCATCTTTATTAATTGACACAGTCAAAGGATGTGATAGATATCAGATGATAACCAAAATACAGTCGAGTATCTCATAATACGGTAATACATAGGTGAGCAAAACTGGGCAGCTGTACCTAATGTTGTGCCCAGTGAAAGAAAGTCCTTAGCCTTGTGTATGCTTTTTCATTATTATTATTTTATTTTGCTGATGTATTTCACAGTCATAATTCTGGACTCTCCTCCACAGTCATGGGAACAACAGAAGCGAGAATAAAACGATGACGTTAATATTTAGTCAGTTTAAGCTTATCGCGCATCTGTTGATACTGAGCAGGTGAGCAATGCTTAATCCCCCCCCCCCCAAAAAAAAAATATTTGCCACATGTTCATCGTTACAATTCCTCTTCATTTCCGACAGAATGCGGCAAAAGCTTTCTTTTTTTGGCATCTCTGAGGGTGGAGACTACTTGTTCCCAAGCTTCCTAAAATTTCAGCCTCTGAGTTTTGCCATTTCTATTAAATATAAATCAACTTTTTAAATGCCTGTTGCATCAGGTAGAATAATATTGCGTGCATTTTAACGGATGCAGCTAAACCGCTCACAAGTGCAGTTGTTCCCGCACATTGGAGCGATTGTAAATTTTAAATAGGTAAAAAAAAAAAAAAAAACACAAAATGATAATTTCCGTATCCATTTATTGATAACCAACACTGTTATAAGAGTGTACAGCTTGTTAAGAGAAGCCCAAACAATTTTTTTTTTGTAATTGTTAACGTACAAACCTCTACCAAGCAAGCAAGAATCACTCAAGTGTCAGGAGTGTTAACGTGGGAGAGAACTGATTCTAGAATTACACGTCGAAGCTGTTGGTAAATTGTGGACAAACATTATTAATCTAACAATCAGTATATATTAAATGCCATCCTTTTGTCAAACACACACCCATAAAGGCCAAGAGTACAAAAACAACAACAAAAAATAGTTTAGAATCGGGGACAAAAAGTCACGAGGTGACTTCATCATCAACAACTTCCAGTTTCGCCTCGCAGGACATTTGAAAATCCAATTCTTCGAAAAAAAAAAAAAAAGTTTCGATGCAAGAAATCTTTCGAAGCTCGATACAGTGTTCTTATGTAGTGTAGCTTAAAAGACAAAACGCAAAACTCAGCGAGCACTCCAAAAACAGTCGGAGACAAACAGGAGCCATTGCAAGCGTAATCCAACAATTCCTTTAAAACGCAAGTGCTTTCATTTTATAAACGCTAAACCCAAAAATCCGAGAAAACTCAGATTTGAATCATTTGCATCCACCAACCTTTGAAAACTAATTTGCCACCCTTTAATATAAAAGATAACACATCTTGGTTTCCATGAAGCAAGTTCGGAACGATAAACCCTCATAAGATCCGCCCTCTTCTGTGTTACGACTTAATTTAATGTGAAGGAAACAAAGTCAAATAAAAAAAAAAACAACAACAAAAGAGTGGATTACAACAGGGCCGTACACTCGGTGATGTCCTCTCGCAAAACCTCTTGGTGGACACGTATGCCGACCTCGCCCAATCGTAAAAAATGCTTTTAAGTACTTCACTGCTTAGTAGAAAACTTTTTTTTTTTAAACGCGCGCGGTGATGCGACGCAGGTCTGGCGCGGCAACAAGTGACGACGCTGTCAAAAGTGGATTAGGCTTGCAATGCTCACCCGCCGTTCCCGCCAGGAAAAACCTCCCAACTGTCTCCCGAAAATTCTTAAAAAAAAAAAAAAAATTCCTTTCACGACACCTTGAGAGGCGGCGCCTGTCGGACTTGTGAGGCGTAAAACTATGGAAGTAGATCAGTGCCACCGGGATTTGAATTAGAAATGTAAAGTCATCACATTTTCAGCAGTTGCTACAATTCGCGGTCTAAAATTCACCGTCTGCGCCGGCAAGGCAGGGTTACTTCAGGTCGGAAGCCAACACCCGGCCAATCGCAGCTACGCTTTCTTAGTATGTGACGTCACGTGACCAAGAAAGCTTCACCGCGATTGGCTGGCTGTTGTGCCTGCTGGCACGGACGATGAATCCGAGACAGCGAATTGTAGCAACTATGGAAAATGTCATCACTTTACATTTCAAATCCCGGCGTGACTAATCTACTTCCGTCCAAAACCCTGTTAGCATATCTTTCAATCGTATTTACAGTCTCTCACTTGAAAACACACCCTTTTAAAAAACATATCGTCAAAGTGCAAAAGAAAACAACTTGAAAACAAGTACTCTTTGTTCGCCTTTAAAAGACAGAAAAGAAGAGCGACATTCTTCATATCGTTACATCTACCATAGCAGCCTAAAAGGATAAATGGAAGCTGAATAAGGTGCTTTAGCTTGCGCCTTCCTTGGATGATGCCGCGCACGAACTCGCAAACACTGGTCTCAGGTCTACGAGGGGACCTGGACTTGATGACGGTCTAGCGACAGCACGCAAGGGAAGGGAAGGGAAGGGAAGGCGGACTGGGGCTGGACAGAAGTGATTTCCGCCGCTCAGGCGGACAGATTGTTGGCCAGCTCGATGAGCGCCAGAGCGCCGTGGAGACGCTCGCGCTGCTCCTGGAGGCGGCGCTTGGCGGCTCCGCCCAAGCCGCCCTTCTCCTCCTCTGCCGCCCCCTCGTCTTCGTCGTTCTCCTCGCTGGACTGGAGGAACTCCATGGGGTCCCGCTGCTCCTGGTCCTGCGCTCTGGCGATTTTGCCCTGCGCCTTGGCGGCGGAGGCGGCCGGGGCGCGCTGCTCTCGGGTCTGCCAGTACCTGCAGGGAACCGCAGACCGTTTGAACCCCCGAAACATCTTGAGCGACAAACGCGTCTTTGCTTAAGCGCCCGTTGTCTTACTTTGTCAGCCACTCTGCCACCGCCTTGTTGTCCACCGACTGCGCCTTGCCCGTACCCTCACTCGGCTCCTCCCGCCTCAGGCGGCAGAAGGGATGCTTGGGGCAGTGACGGTTGGCGTGCGTGAATCGGTTGCTGCACCCTGCCGACATAACAAAATTAAATAAACGCATTGCCACCATCAAGTTTCCCCGTGCGGAGGCGGCAGTGATCCATGTCAATGAATTTCATTTAGTGATTCTCAGAGTGGTTCGTTGACGCCCTCTAGTGGTTCACAAACAGCCACTGAATTAAATATTCAGACTGTTTAAAGTCACAACGCTTATGCTGTTTGTGTATTTTGTATCCAGTACATTTAAGTACTGATTGTATCTCGAAAGCACAATAGTTGCATTGTACATTTTCCAAGTCTTTTTAAATTATTATTATTATTATTTTTTTTTTTTATTAAACTTGTCCGAAGGCCACTTTATATTCCCACATTTGTGTGGTCGACTAGGCCCGGATTGCAACGCGCGAGCACTTGTGCGTAGCCGGCCGCGCACACGTCATAAACACAAGACAAACAAAAAAAAGTTGCTGCGCGGAAAAAGCCGGAGTTCATCCCGCGATCGGCCCGTTTCACTCACGCGCTGTGATGACGTTCTCGGCGTTCCTCGCGTACCACATTTATCGATTTAGCAACATTAATTAAACGGCATCAACGCGGTGGCCGCACGCGCAATTATGAAGTGGCTTTGACGTTGGAATCATTATTGAGTCAGTATGAGTCTCGACATTATTTAACCACTGTGTTAATGTTAAAAATGAACAACAAAATGAAATATAAACCCTCTGCTTTCTTTTTGATGACCACTTAGACCTATCACGCAACAGCATTTTGATGCCAGTCATGACAGCGGTACTCGGAATTCTTTTTAAAGAGCTTGGGAGCCGTTGGCTTAATGGTGTTCATTTCTACGTATTCATACGGGAGGGATTTGGATTCATAATTCAACAGGATCGGCACCTTTTTCTGAGCAGACGAAGGGCTTTTCTCCAGTGTGGAGCCGCTGGTGGGTCTTCAGCTGACCGCTCTGGACAAAGGCCTTACTGCAGTTTGGGTAGTCGCACAAATACGGCCGCTCACCTGGATGGGGAAGCACAGCAACGTTTACACGGCGCCTCGTTTTTAGAATCGATTTAGAGGCCCAAACTGATTCAAACACCCCAATAAGAGTACACAGGCCTGATCCGAATCAAATTGAATTCAGTTTCAGAGGGATGGAATGTTCCTTTTTCCCAAACTGAACGCTTCAGTCCAAATAGTCAGCCCGCATTTTTTTCTTGGCATAAATGAAAAGGGGACATCATATTTACCGCAGTTGAAAATATGGCAACTTCCAACTGGAGCTGCTTGTTTGTAACGGTGTGTAACTTGTTTTTGGGGATTGTGGGTGGCTGGAATCAGCAAACTCTATGATAAAAATTGGCTGATAAAGATTTTTGACGTGAGACAATAAAAAAAATACTCATAAAAGCACATTTCCCACACCTGGGACTATTAACAATGTCCAGATTTATTGCAGGGACATCAACTGGAGACGGACACAGTGTGGTGCCACTGACAAACTTTGTCCAAAATAATAGTTTAAAGCTCAATTAAAGCAGGTTCCGATAGCAGAGCAGCATTAAGCGATTTTCATGACACTGTTAGTCGTGTCATGTACACATAATATGATGGGCCAGTGAGCCTAACGGTAGTGGGTTTTCCTACCTACAAGGGTCGTGCTAGCACACCAATGTAAATCGCAAATGTTAACAATTTAGGAGAGGTTGATTTTGTTGTCTTAAAATCTGGACAGTATATAAGATAAACTCACTACCAAAACATGCAGTTTATGGATAAAAAGCTGAACCCTCTGAAATGATAAAATGGATGTTAGTAGGTACATTTTAAGAAAAGGTATGTATTTTAGTGGGGGGGCTGGAACAATATCCGACTAGATAGCCAGAGGATAAACAATTCTAAAAAGATTTAGTAGTGACAGCAAGATTTGTTTTTAATCAAGCTGTTGCCTTCATAAAAGTGTTAAAAAAAAAAAAAAAAGCTAACGCCGCCATTTAAAATACACCTACAATTAGTGCGATTTCTGGACTATAAGCCACGACTTTTTTTCACGCTCTTTCAACCCTGGTCTTATATAATGATGCACTATTTCTAACGGCCGCTAGGGGCGCTCGAGCAGAATGAGACAGGTGGAATATGTGTTGAGGAAGACGCAAGTGTAATGTAACTTCGCGCTTTGTACATGAGTAAAATTAGCATGAACAGGTCCTCATCGTGGATAGTGCAAGAAGAAATGACGAAAGATATCGAGCTGGCCGATCAAGAAGGAAACACGTCTGCACGTCAACTTGGCAAAAATGAATCGATGGTGAGACGCCGGAAACGGCAGCGGGAAGAACTGGAGCAATGCAAAAAGGTAAAAAAAAAGCTTCCAGAGGCAATAAAAAACAGGCGGCCCGAACTTTTTTATGAATATAACATGTTTCAATGTGGGCACACGCGGCTTATAGACTGGTGCGGCTTATGGGTGTACAAAATGTTTTTATTCCTTTACAAATGTACTGGGTGAGGCTTATAATCAGGTGCGGCTTGTAGTCCAGAAATTATGGTAAATTGATACATCATAGTAGAGTTGGGCATCTCGCACGCCAGAGAAAGGGCTGTCGGGATTGAACGTAATAGTATGTGCACACCAGATTGGAATACATCAAGTCAGATGGAAATGGTTGCCCAGAGAGAGAGAGAAGAAAAAAGAAAAGAAAAGAAAAAAACAGCTTGTATTGTCACCTACAGACATACATATTCATAAACGCTCACAGGTATTACCACGAGCCACAACTAACCTGTGTGTGTCCTCTTATGGGCCTGCAGAGACTTTTCCCTGGGGAACACCCGGTTGCAGATGTTGCAGCGGATGCGGCTGGAGGACGTCTCCCCCTCGCTGATCAGCTCCCGCACCGTGTCGGCTCGAGGACGCCCTCTGCGGATGCCGTCCTGACCACGTCAACAAAGGCACTTTAAAATCAAGCACCAAAACAGTTCCGATGGCCGTTACGCGCCACCAACTTCCCCATTCCCCATTCGGCAAAACAGGTCCAAGTACTTCCTTCCGGCTCGGGTAAGAACTACAGGAGACCGAGAAAAACACCTGAAGTAACTTTTTAAATGAGATACTTTATTCCCAAGAGCAGTAACACAATGCACACTTAAATGAGCTGCTACAGGCTACAATCACAATCTAGGCACTCCACACACACACACACCACACACACACACACACACACACACACACACACACACACACACACACACACACACACACACACACACACACACAGATCTTAAACGGCGCTTTGTACTTTCTAATCTCCATTTTTGCAGATGTCAGACCTACCAATCAACAGGCCGAGCCCAAATGCCTTAAAGCGTACTTATTGAACAGTTATTATCCTATTATGGTAACCCTACATGGCAAATACTCCTCCATCAATAAAACCATAAAAACGTGTGTAATATTTTGAAAGTGATGTTAGATTTGCATAAACCTTCATTGATACCTATGTACTCTGGCATATTAGTTAGTACCCCCCTGAAGTGAAAACAAGAACAAAAACGTAAATAGCAGGTGAATAAGCGCGCCCTCCTTTATTTAGCTCAAGTGCTAGCCAATCTCGCGAGACGCGCAAAGACGCAGAAAAACGTGATTTGCCTCACTTCCGTATACATTTTTGGCGCCAGAGAAGACGTCATCGATGCGAGCAGCTGCTAAGCAAATAAAGAAAGGGAATTTTTTTTTATTTATTAAAGATTATCTTTGCTCGTGCTATTTGGAACATTTCTCCGTCAAAAGTACATTTTTTAAATGTAATTTTATTCGTTACAGTTGTATCACCATGTGTTTTATTGATTGTTAAATAAAGGTTGAGCGGAGAAAAAAAAACAGGAAGGGGTTTAAATCCACCAAGGCGCACCCTAATGCGCGGGCGTTTCTTTTTTTTCTTCCATTTTTCAGATGAATTAACTTGCTGCCACGTCATATTTTGAATAACTATGTATTTTTTTACGTAGTATTAATGAGCCTTTTAAAAGCAAAAAAATATATATATTATATATATTCAATGCGGTACCTTGTTGTGGTCGGGCGAAGAAGCGGCGTCGGCGTCTCCGGCCGTCCCGCCGGGGCCCGGGGACGAAGCCTCGCTGAGCGAGCCCGGGCTCAGCGTTACGTTGTGGGCGTTCTCTCCCCACTTCCACGGGTACACCATGAAGTCGCTGAATCCCGGGCTGGTGGGCGTCATGGCCTCGGCCCTGTGCGGCTTGATCGGGGTGGTCTTGATGACTGACACGAGGACCCTCTTGGGCGAGTCGTTGCAGAAGATAACGTGAGGGGCCTTGCTGTCGGTCATTGTTTGCGTGTCAGAATTCCGAGGGAAATGGATGAAAATTTCCACTTCTCTCTTGCCGATTTAAAATAACGACCAAAAAAAAAATCGTGCGCCGTGTTTAATCCGGGGTACACGCGTACTTCATTTCCATTAGACGAGAATAATAACGGAGGATCTGCAAAAGTTTCACGAAAAATGACAGCAATCGGTCGTAGTCCGGCGAGGCCAGTCCGAACAACGTGCGCCCACACAAGTGATTGTGCCGTGTTGCAAAATCGCGCTCGAGCAGTGAACGCACCAATCGGACGCAGCGGATTCGACCCGTGTGACGAAGCCGGCCAATGGGACGAGCCAGCCTCTCCACCAGGAGAGTGTCTCGGCCAGGAGCCAGGAAGCCGTGCCGTACTGCGGTCGTGATTGGTTGAAAACATTTCAACCAATCAGGTTTGAACACAGGGCGCGCGCGGTTGTTCACGCGGATTGGCTGACGAAACGGAAGTATGCCTCACGCGCGCCCTCCGTTGAGCCAATGAGACTGAAAGGCGGTTAATTTTATCAGCGCCGAGAGCAGATGGCGCCCTTTTGACGTTATGACGTATGTTTTGTCCATTTAAAGGGATACGCACCCAAACCTTGGCTCCGAGGCGCCCCGGTTGCGTAATCGTTTTCAACCGGAAACGTCGAGAACAAAGCAGGCACGGTCAAATAGTCAACGAGAAATGGGGGGGGGGGGGGGGGGAAGGGAGTTTTCATTGCTTTTTTGATCTTTTATTTGTTGCTGTAATCCGGCTTATTGTTTGACATGGTAGTACGAATGTGATTTGATATTTGCATTTTCAGTTTATCATATCAAAAATATTAATTGCTGTCACAAAGGCTTGAAGAAGCAGGAATGAAATTGTCAGTGAATGAATGAATTCTTTGATGTTTTTGATTGTGTTGCAACAAATGCATTTTTCGTCTTTCAAAGAAAGACTTTTTTTTTCCTCAAACAATCACGTGTTCCAATCCGAGTTACTTCACACATGACGCACATACAACATACATATTTCGACAAAATTACAGGTAGATAGCAGAATTTTTAATGCAAAAGATACATATGAGTGACTGTATTATTTTTTTTTTTTTTCTCCACTTCACATTAACATCTTTACGACTGAAAATGGCAGTTTGCGATGACGTCACGTCGCCCAACTTAATACATATTTATTAGTAGGCGCGGCCTCACGCACGTGCAAACATTTCTAAAAAGTGGACGCGAATTTGTTCGAAGCTTCGATGGAGACTTGAATGGCGACTGGTGTTCTGTTGTCCTCGACGGAGAAGGGAGACCACGGTGGTTTGTGAAATTGTTTGTTGAAAAATAAAGTTTGTAAAAATAGAAATGGCGTTATTAATTAGAGTTTGACAGCGTTAATTGCGTTTTTCCACTCCACTCCACTCCACTCCACACCAGATCCAAGATGCTCCAGGACGCCTACGGCTGCGTCGTGGCCAACCGGTTCGGGAATCTTCCCGACGACGACAGAGACCCGCTGGACTTGATAACCCAGGTGGAGAACGAGAAGGAGAAAACCAGGAAGAAGAAAAAGAAGGAGGAACAGGAGGAAGACGACAAAAAGGCCAAGCAGAAGAAACCCGGCCAGAAGGAATCGCAAAGAGACAGGCGGATGCCGATCACAAAAATGGCGATTCCAGAACCAGATGCAGGTGCGTGACGTACAATGCAACTTCCGTATTGTTGTGACCCAGAACAGACTAGACTGGACCCCGTTACAAAGAGCGCTCACTTTGTTTTTAGTCACTTCCTGCTAGTGAATACTGGCAGGGCCTTTTTTTTTTTTAACTATTTTTTTAAAATGTCAACACTGTGTTGATTGTCCAAACAAGCTTTAGGCCTAATTCAAAGGTGTCCAACCATGCTAAAAAAAATTCTATAGAATTTGTACAGAACACTTCTTTCTATAGAACTTTGGCTGTGATTTTTCTAAAGAAATTCTATATGACTTGGGTTCTGAAGTTCTATTGTTCTTTACAAATGTTCTATAGAATTTTTTTTTTTTTTTTTTTTTAAGCAGGGAAACTATTTCTCATCCGTGGCCACCAAATGAACATTAGGAATCCATCAAGTAGTCGTTTATATACGTTACAGCGGAACCTCTGAATTTGAACTAATTTTGTGTGAACGAATGGGGAAAAAATGACAAATCCATCTGTCATGTTAAAGAATGAGACCGCCGGATATAAACACATTTTATTCACTAACTCTTCACTATTCAACCTATTCATCGAAAAATAGATAGTATGATTAATTTTTTTTTTTCCCAGTCGGATTGGCTGGCTGTTCGGTTCTGACCTGAAGTGACCCTGCCTGGTGGCACAGACGGTGAATTTTAGGCAGTGAATTGTGGCCAGTTGAATTGTTACACTGAAATTGAAATCCTGTTCTCTGTGGCATTTCAAATTCCGGTGGCGCTTATTTACTTCCATAGGGCAGCACCCTCTGTTTTGAATCGAATGGAAGCGACTGACTGACTGACTGACTGGCTGGATGTAAGCAATGGCACCATTTTCTCTTCCCAGTTCCCAGTCAGACCGCTCGAGGCACCGGAGATGACAGAGCGGAGACCAAGAGGCGCTCAAAGGTGGCCGCCTTTGGCGAGCGCGGCGCCAACCAAGCTGTTTACCCGCAGGAGTTCTCTGTCCCCAAGTGTGTCTCCAAGTCTGTTGATTTTTAAGGATTTATATCAGCCAACCTTTTACACAAAGTTCCACCTAAAAAAAAAGTACTACTACAACTAACATTTAACAGTAGCGCAGGTCTAAGTTACTGTAATTCCCGGTCTATGGCGCGCACCTGGTTATATGCCTCACCCAGTACATTTCTAAAGGAAATACCGTTTGGTATATACATACGCCGCAGCTGTGTAAAAGCCGCAAGGAGAAACACGAGATATTTACAAAGAAAGACTGTACACAGAGTTTAACGCTAGTGCCGCTAAGGCTAGCTTCATGCTACCAGGGCCGGTTAGGGGGAAGAAAAAAACACACTGGTAAAAATCATTTAAACACAGCAGTAACACGCTAGTGCAGCGCTAACGGGTCCGGACCGGTAAAAGTCACTTCCTCGGCACATATATTCAACCAGTCTCACGCTTACTTTTTCCGCTTGAGTGCCCCCTTGCGGCCGTTAGAAAAATTACACAAATTAGCCACATCACAGCAGGGTTGAAAGCGTGTGGAAAAAGTCGCAGCTTATAGGCCAGAAATTACGATACTAAAGTGTTTGTATCCAATGATAAGATAAACCACAGTTTGAACAGTAAAGATAGGAAAATTTAAAATGTATATACAAAATTCAATTGTGGATAAGTTGAATTTGCACACAAATGTTTTAAAAAGTTCTTCAAATCAATGATACAAATGTCTTGAATTTAAATACAACTGAAGTGTACTTTAGGAGTGACCGCTACACATTGTGGAATTGTTGAGCGGTAACAAAATATAAAACAATTTTTTTTAATTTTTTTTTTTTTTTTTTAAAGACCTATCAGCGATCAGGATGCTGACCCCCGGAGCAGAGAGGGAGGCAGGGGTAGGAGAGGAGGAAGAGGAGGGTACACAAGGAATTCGGTTAATTTTGTCCTGAGGGGCAAAAGAGAATATGACCGACACAATGGAACGCAAGTCTTTTTTTTCTTTTTTTTTTCATTTTTAAAAATGTTACGGTTTGTCCTTAAGTATTTTATGACCTTTATTTGCTGCCACTCATTGTAGAGGTTACCCACCTGATGAGAAGAGGGGTGGCAGAGGCCCCTGGAACTGGGGCTGTTTGGAAGAACCGGCAAGGTGAGCGTCTCTCCCGCAACAACGCTGACAGATTGCCAAATTGCTAAGTCTGATTTTTTTTTTTTTTTGTTCTTGAAGAGAGTTCATGGAGGTGACACCTGATGCTCAGGTGAATTCTGAAGAAAATCAAGCCCCAGTTGAGGAGAACCAGAGCACGTGAGTACCACATCGCTATCGTCGTCCCCAACCTATTAAATATCTAAAAATCGAGGACATATTTCAGCAAATTTCATCCCGTCATCGCAGCAACTGTCTTATTCTTTCTAGTGTGATGGCAGAGGAGGAAGGTGAAATGTTGGTTCAGGTCGGCGTGGAGATGACTTTAGATGAATGGAAGGCCTTACAGGAGATCAGTCGTCCGAAGGTGGAGTTCAATATCCGGAAAGCGGAGAACGCGATTCCGTCAAAGGCCAAAGTCATCCACAAGTCTAAACGTTTGGAGGTGAATATGCAAATAATTCGACAGACACACTGCATGGCCAGCCAATCAATCCTACTTTGCATCAGCCCCAAACTCCTCCGGTACAGTATACGACACCTCTACACTAGGCAAAATATACCGTAGTTGCCGGCCTACAGAGCGCAACTGGTTACAAGCGTCAGAGTACATTTGGAAAGGAAATACCATTTGGTACATACATGCGCCGCCAACATTGAAACACGAGATATTTACAAAGACAGTACGCAGTTTAACACTAAAGCTAGTCCAAACGCTAACAGGGCCAGTTAAAATAAAACCTAATGGTAAATATCACAGAGAAACGCAAGTAACACAGGAGCAACACGCTCTCACAACGCTAACAGGGCTGGTAAAAGTCAGGGCCTTGGCACATGTATTCCACCCGTCTCATTCTTGCCTTTTCCGCTCGAGTGCCCCCTTGCGGCCGTTAGGGAAAAAATGCACAAATTAGCCGCATCACCGCATAAACCGCAGGGTTGAAAGCATGTCAAAAAAATCGCAGATTGTAGGCCAAAAGTTCCGGTACTAAGAATTGGTTCATGTTAAAATGGTTAACTGAACCTCGAGAACCGCATCAACACTTGATGGGTGAGATCTAATGCATGGTTTTTAAATCATAAGATCAAAGCGTGTGCACCGTATTGATCTGGATGACAAAGATGGCCAAAACCTTTGCTCGATACAGCCAGTATCAATTTATCTTGACGTCAATACCCAGCAAGCAAAAAAAAAAAAAAAACCCCTTGAGTCAAACCCATTTAATTAATTTCTAATCCAATTTTCAGCATCTTAAGGAGCACGTGGAGGAAATGGAGGATGACGGTAATTTTCTCCGCCGGTCTGTGAATGACATCACCTCCCTCCTGGACATCAACTTTGGTAGTCTGGGACGCCCGTCTCGAGGGGGTCGAGGCAGGGGGGCCCGCGGCGGTCTGTCGGGCCACCCGGAGAGAGCCAGACGCACACCGGAGAAGGTGGGCTTTAACGCCATCCTTCCTTGCTTTTTTTTTTTTTTTTGCAAACGATGCTCATTCAGTCGGTGGTTAATAATAGCCCGACTGCTTGCTCGTAGGTGGGTGAAGCTCCTGACCCAGACGACCCGGAAGACTTCCCGGCACTGTCGGCGGGCAAATGAACGGAGTTCACGCTTCATGTAGCTGGTTTGGGGTAATAGGTTGCACTTAAACACCGGCTGGAACAACAGTTTTCATGTTTCTGCTGTTCAAGGTTTGGTGTTTTATTTTGCTGGGGTTTTGTGCCCAGTCACCATTTGCATGAAGCTTATAAAGACGTATGCAAAGGTTACTGCTGTTTTTTTTTTTTTTTTTAAATATACGGTACATAAATGCGGATGATCAGTGTGACTTGCCTTTGTATTTTATGGACACAAAGTAGCGTATTTTCCGCACGATAAGACGCATCCTTCAATGAATGCCCATTTTATTAGTTGTTTTCATATATAGAGGTCGTGCACGTGACATCAACATTTTCACGGCGCCATATTGCCGGTCAAAAAGAGCTGCTCAATACATAATCCTGGAGACTTGTGCTGTTGGTTGCTACAACAGACGAGAGTGATATTCAAAGAGGTCATTCTATGGAATACCAGCTGATAGGCAATTAAATGTGATGGACGGCGCCCGACCAAACTACACACACGCCTGTGTAGCGATCACTTCAGGTAGGAGTTATTCTTCTCAATTTCAAATTCGCAAGAAGTATTTGTAATGCCAAGTTGGCTCATTTGAGAACAATGAGTTTAAAAAAAAAAAAAAAAAAGAGACATGGAGTCGTCTCCAACGTACATGGAAGCGTGTTGCGGCCACACGTTAATCTTCGGTAAACCTCTCCCCGACACACTTTTTCTTTTTAATATGCATTGTTCTCAAATGATTCCAATGCTTATTTAAAAGAAGAAAATAAACTGTCGGCCACACACAAGAGGTTTACGTAGGTTAATGTGTGGCCATATCATGTGTCCGTGTACAGGGGCTGAGGCCTGTCCCAGTTTTTTTTTTTTTTAAATATACATTAGACTCATTTGAGAACAATGCATATTAAAAAAAAATTAAAAAGTGTCACAGAGGTTTAATGTGTGGCTGCAACACGCTTTGCTTTTTTTTTTTCCCAATCATGGTTAATGAATGTGAGTTTGTGTAAAACCAGGGGTCATTTATTGAAATATTGGGATTTGTATTAAAAAAAAAAAGACTGAGTGGCTCCATTGCTATGTGGGATTTATTCTTGATTGAGAACAGATCCAACAATGAAGTATTTGCATGCGTCCAGACTTTTTTTTTTTTTTTTTTACGCTTTCAAACTCATCCGTGTAAATCTCGATGACATACTCAGCAGATCCATGTGTAGATCCAGTTGTCCAAGACAAGGGGAAGCAGGTTAACAGTCCACTTATTGGCAAAAACATCAACTTCAGCATTAAATATGGGTCCTCTATGCAAAGTGTCTAATTTTTCCACGTACCTTAGTTTATTATTGCCTTCTAAATGTTTCATGGTATTGGGCAAAACTCTGGGCGTCGTGCTATAAAAATGTATTTTCATGGCGCCTCCAACCGACTTGGCATTGAAGAATGGTTTGTTTTACCGACACTTCCGGCCAGTCACGTTTAATTGCCCAAATCCGTTATGAGGCGCGTAGAATAGAGGCTGGGGTTACGTTACGCATCCATTAGATGGCGCTGCGCTAAAGGGAATCAAGGCGCACCGTCGGCTCTTGGGTGCGCCTTACAGTGCGGAAAATACGGTATCGGCAAAAAAAAAAAAAAAAGTCAACATGACTTAGTAACTTAGAATTCTGTGCAAACGTTTGTGCAGGTACAAATGAGGAGGGTAAGTAAACAGGGTTGTTCTTTTAATTAAAAAGTGATTACAGCATATATGCTTCATATCAGCCCATATAGTTGAGGCCCGTTTGGACCATTTTACGATCAAAATGGTACAAAAATATTTACATTTCCCAAATATTTACAGTTGTGCAACAGCTGAACATCAATAATGAAATAGGACTGTCCAGGATATTCACCGACTTGACAGAAGAAAAATAAATTCATTGAAATTCTTTCATACTTTCAGTCAGTTTTGTCAGAGGTTAATTAGAAATTAGGACCATGTTGAATAAGGGTTAGGAAGATGCCATCCATTTTTAAAAAATAACTATTGAGTTAGTTGAAAATCTTCTTTCAAGCAAATAAAGTCAAACTTCTTCAGGGTTTCTGCAGCCTCACCGGAGTAAAGGGGCTCTCGCTTTAGGTATGGAGTGACTGTGAAGAAAAACACAAAGGGAAATTGATGGGGGGGGGGGGGGGGGGAAATGAAGCATGACACAAAGAGTTTGAAAGCATTATGCGGACAAAAGATAGTGAAGGAGGCAATAGATACCACAGCTTGGACAAGCGCTCAGATTGAAAAGCAGGGCGAGCTTTACGTCCTCTGGCGGCGGCGGGTCTGTTGTGTGTGAGAAACGAGGGAGAAAAAAAAAATAGATAAACGCCACTAAAGAGTGGGAACGGAGGACGATTGAAAGCAGTGACGATAACAAGCAAGAGAAGGAACCAGGGGTGCTCTAGCCAATCATACTCCAGACAAATTCCTCTCTGGAGGACATGCAAGCAGTGCCGCTGAAAGAAAGTGCAGGCAGACTTGAAGATTTAGCAGGAAAGGGCATTTCTGCTCTGTTGCGTTGGGTTGGACATGGCAGCAGTCCACTATACAGAGTCGATGCTACGTCAGAAGATTGACGGGAATCTGATCGTCAAACTGCTGCCAAAACCCAACTGGAACTAGCAGAGAGAGAACTTGGTCCAAACCAAGTGCATCATGTTGCGCTCCATACGGGCCGGAATCGGGGGAGCTTGCCTGCAAGTGCGCCGCGTTTAAGTTGACGGGATTGCACGCGTTGGTCGCGTCGCTATGGCCGCCGCGTGGTTCACGACGCACGGCTTCCCCGTCGCTGACCACTACGAGCAAGTTGACCAGCGGGGCGCGACATACGGAGCTGGCAGAGAGAGGGGAGGCCGTTAGGTTAGGATGCAGGACTGGCTATAGCCTCTGGGTTGCCTTGTTCGCATGTTCCTGATGGTCTGAGGTGCATTTTGTTCCCGTACCACGGAGGAACTGCAAAAAGTTTTGGGTTTAAGACAGCCCTGACACGCAGTTTTAATATTATGTATGGCGTGCAAAGAACTAGCTTGCGTCGCTGTGTGACAAAACATGGCACAAAAAGGAATGCTTATTTTCTCCCCTACTTGGTTTTATGGTCACTGCTCGAAGTGTTTTGCATACAAATATTTGCAGTAATTGACTTTACTCCTGTATTGGAGTACGTCAAAGGCTGTGTTCGAATTGCCTACAAACCGTATAGGTCGCGTGTAGTAGTGGAAAAACTCGCAACCCTCCGTACACGTTTGTTGCGTTTCTCAAGGGTCAAACTAAACATTCTGCATCACAATTCCAACAACTTTGCCTTTGGGGTTGTCAAACCTGAGGAGCGAACGTAATTTACCCCGTAGCACTTTCTTGCTGCTCTCAGAAGTAAATAAAAGAGAGACTTTTATTAGTCTGTGAGGTTCTACCAAATTCAATGCTAATCATTTTCACATTTTACTATACAGTGGCACCTCTACTTACAAATGTCTCTCAACGAAAAATGGAGGTTACGAGATGCCTCCTCGCCAAAATATTCTCATTACGAAGGAAAATTCAGGATACAAAAGGCAAACATAGATGTTTTTTCGCAGTCCCAAAATTCCACTCAACGTAAACATCCCGTATCTTGCTTTGAAAGTGGCGCGATAGAGGTCGTCTCCAATTGGGTATCTCCTAGCATCTTCCGGGCGAGTTGTGTGCATGCGTACATTCATACATACATGCATATGTTTGCCTCCTCCTCCGTTCCCCACCATGCTTTTAACTTTTCTCATAATCGCCTCCAGGCCTGGCTCCAGAGGTGGGCCAAGGGAAACCATCCATCCATCCATCCATCCATCCATCACCTACCTCTTTTCTGGGTCAGATCGCGGGGGAAGTAGCTTTAGCAGGGATACCCAGACTTCCCTTTCCCCAGCCACTTCTTCCAGCTCTTCCAGAGGGATCCCGAGGCGTTCCCAAGCCAGCTGAGAAACATAGTCTCTCCAGTGTGTCCTGGGTCGTCCTCGGGGTCTCGTTCTGGTGGGACATGCTCGCAACACCTCACCAGGGAGGTGTTCGGGAGGCATCCGAATCAGATCCCCCAGCCACCTCATCTGGCTCCTCTCGACGCGGAGGAGTAGTGGCTCGACACTGAGTCCCTCACGGGTGATCAAGGTTCTCACCCAGTCTCTAAGGGAGAGCCCGGACACCCGGCGGAGGAAACTCATTTCGGCTGCTTGTATCTGGGATTTTGTTCTTTCGGTTAGGACCCGCAGCTCATGCCCATAGGTGAGGGGAGGAACTGATATCGACTGGTAAATCGAGAGCTTTGCCTTTCGACTTAGCTCCCTCTTTACCACAATGGACCGATACAAAGTCCGCATGGGGAACCGTGATCCGATATTTGATCCGGATGCCTCCCTGGTGAGGTGTTCTGGGCACATCCCACCGGAAAGAGACCCCGGGGACAACCTAGGACACGCTGGAGACGACATGTCTCTCAGCTGGCTTGGGAAGGCCGCTGGATCCCTCCGGAAGAGTTGGATGAAGTGGTTGGGGAAAGGGAAGTTTGGATATCCCTTCTGAAGCTACTGCCCATGTGACCTCATCCGGGAAACCGGCAGAAGATTGATGGATGGACCATGTACAAAGCAATTCTACTTATGCGGGGGGAATATCACATTTTGAAAGTCCTTCTGAAGCGTATTAATTTCGGAAGTACAGGTACCACTGTATTGCTTGAGAACACCAACCAGACTGAACTTAATTGAACAGACTAGAGTCAAAATATGCTGAGACAAAAGCAGAATTTCTTTGGGAAATTTCCCAAGTTTAACAGTATTTTAGGATTACATGGAGATATCTCCTCTTCCTGAAGGTGAAAGGCAAGGAACACTCTTGATAGATCAGGGGAAAACTGAATTTCTTTCAAACTGTACCAGTTGGTAAGTGTGGCTTTATAGTACTACTATACTGTGCAAGCGTACCTGCATGCTACGCCAGTGGCAGGCAGGGAGGTTCTGGTCCTCTTCCTGCTGTCCGAGTGGTCAGACAGAGCCAGTGAGTTGACGCCAGTCTTACAGCTCTGTACGCTGGCCTGAAGGACGGATCTGCTGCAGAGGACGTAGATTACAAGCCGACCACCAAATTTTATGCCAGTCAGTCGGAGGGTACGTGATGGGGGATGTATAGCGACGCTTACTTTAGAGACTGGGACGCTGACCTGGTGTGAATCTTATTTTCTTCTTGCCTGAGAAAAGACATGTTTGACATGACTGTAGAGTTGGGTGAAGCTATGCCAGACTTTTCCAGACTTATTTTTCACTCATTACAGTCAAGTGAAATTAGCAGTAGGGTAGACGCTCAGGGTGGTGCTTAGACATCCCTTTTCTTTGCACATAACAGCGTAATAGTCATCTGCCCTGCAATACCGGGCTAAAATATCTGTGTTTAGGAACTTGAGTTAAAAAAAAAAAAAAGACGTTTGCAAAGCTGTGCAATCAAAACAAACGGGATGCTTTTGATATAAAACTAAAGATGGGTACAGACAGTCAACGGCACCAAATTTAAGCACTTTGCCGCTGTCGCAGCAACGTGTAAAGAGCGATACTTCCTCTACAATCAAATGTTAAACACGTTCACTATTTACAACAACAAATTGGCGTGTGGGTGTCAATGCAGACATGGGCTACGACGTCGACATGAACCCGAACGATAGCCAATTGACCCCTCCGTAGAAATTGCGCAATCCGTGTCACTGACCAATCAGAGGCCAGAGATCTGCATAAACCACGCCCCTTTTTTGGGACCCGCACTTTTCTCAGACAACGCTGCGTGGTCTACTATAGCTTCTGTTGGCATTTTATCGCGTATTTGGGTTCTTTATAATAGTGACGACAGGTATCCTGAAAGGCTAGTTGGTGGAGTTCAATTCGTACCCTTTCCAAAACCGAAGACCCAGTACGAAAAATGTCTTTGATGGATCAAACTTTGTGGAAGACGGCATCATCAACTGAATCCATCTAAAATCAACCGGAACAGAAGACAGAATACGAAAAATGTCTTTGATGGATCAAACTTTGTGGAAGACCGCATCATCAACTGAATCCATCAACCGGAACAGATATGTTTGCACGAAGGTAAGCCCTATATTTTGATTTTCAATACATGTCTCATATAAATGAATTAGCAGTTCTTCGCTCGCATAACATAGCTAAGTGTGAATGATTGTCACACTTGATCTGTGTTGAGCGATATTTTGCGATGATCTGACTGCACAAACGTGTCCCTTTGTTCGCGGCTAATTAACTAAGCTAAACCGGACTAGCAGTCCTAAAAGCCTTCGACGTGCACCGAGACACCAAGACTGAAGGAAGGATGTTTGAGGACACTAAAGTAGTGATTGTCGTACTCTGTCGGGACTTACGTAGGTTCGGCACTAATTCAAGAATAATTATTGAGGGGAGCGCGTGACATTACACAAAGAAAACGAGAGAAACGACTCGTAAATCAAGCCTCGCCTTGTTCTTTTCCTTCATACGGCGGTTCACAAACGGCTATACAGATTCTGCACACAAGTGTGATATGTAACGCGAAAATAGGAAACTCAATGACAAATTCGTCTTTGGGTTATAATTTATTATATTATGTGGCTTCTCTGTCTTCCTCTGACTCTGGAAAGATCTCGAGCTAATATCAATGGTTTCTCCGTCGATATGCATGTAAATACCATTGAAAATACCCCTCGCTGAAATTCTTGAAGCCCTGCTGTCTGCTTTTCAACGGTATTTCACTGTTAGCTAAGAATGCGAGTGAGAAATCGGCCGGTAAATCGGACAATTTCACTCTATTCTTTTCTTGCTGCGCCGCCCTTTTTGCTAATTGTTTGTCTGACGTCAGCGCACGTGGCGTGACGTCACTTCAGGAGGCGTGGTTAAGTGCCCTGTACGGAGGGATCAATTAGGAAGCGACCCGAAGCTCACATTGCTGCAGGACCCAAAAAAGCAACAACCTGTACCGTAATTTCCGGCCTATAAGCCGCGACCTTTTCCACACGCTTTCAACCCTGCGGCTTGTGCGGGGATGCAGCTAATTTGTGCATTTTTTCTAACGGCCGCATGGGGGCACTCGAGTGGAAAACGTAAGAGTGAGACCGGTAGAATATATGTGCCGAGGAAGTGACCTTTTCCATTTTTTTTTTTTTTACCAGCCCAGTTCGTGATACCGTGTTGTTATGCTAAGCTAAGGTATTAAAACTGAAAAATCTTTGTGTATCATCTTACTTTGTCAATATCTCGTGTTTCAATGTGGGCAGGTGCGGCTTATGTATGTACCAAATGGTATTTCCTTTACAAATGTTCTGCGTGAGGCTTATAATCAGGTGCGCTCTATAGGCCGGAAATTACGGTAGATGTTTGAGTTTGTATAATGTGAGTCGTAAGGCATTGACCACAATAATAATGGCAAAAGCTGCTAAATGGCATGTAGTTGGCTTATGAGGTGTTATCCTTTCTTGTACTACTACCTGTGCTTTGAATTTTCTAGTATTGTGGATGACCTTTGGCACCAAGACACATCTCATGGGTCAGTTTTTGTACTATCAAACTTTTTTTTTTTTTTTGTGTGGTTTATCGTATTGTGTGTGTGTTTGCCACATATGGAGCATACAGCATTTGTTTTATCTTGTACTGTATGTACATTTTGCAAAATCAATTGAGATGTTAAAAACCTTTGTGTGTACCCAACTTTAGCTACAAGGTATTAGTTATTTTTACAGAAAAAAACAAGAAACCGGACCGTATTTCAAACATTTGATTTGGGTTGGTAGTTGAATAGGGGGCTCACTTACAGCATTCTCTGATAGATCCAGAATGGGGTGGGGTGGGGGGGTGGCCCAGCAAACATTTTTTGAGGGGATTCACGGGGCGGCGTGGGACTCATAGAAATCCTAACCCGTCTACACAGAAATGCAGGATAGGAGAAGGGAAGCCATACACAATCCACCACAGGGCAAGGCTACACAGCAAGGAGAGCGGCATGGCTACCAGCCATCTAAAAAGACAAATCCAACAAGAGCAAACAGGAAAAAAACCCCCCCCCCCCAAAAAAACAAAGGAGGGAATAATAATAAAAACAGGATAGACAAGAGACAACGGGGCGGGACACAAGGTCTGGGATGCCGTTTATACAATGGGACTGGATCAATAAAACAATGGTTATTTTTCAAGAGAAATTTTGGCTTAATGACGATGTTTTTGTAAAGTTAAAAAAAAAAAAAGTTCATTTAACTAATGTCCTGCCAAATTGGTTGATATTCTTTGTACTGGCCATCAAAACCAACCCAATATTGCTGATTTTGTGAAATGGTAAAAATAACAATCAGACAGCAGCAAACACTAAATTTTCCATTCATTATAATCTAATATGGATACTTTGGTACATCCTATTTACATTCACTGTTTACACACCTTGACGCTCTACTGATCTGCTGTATCATAAATCACGTATCCCCAATAAAATCTCTGGTGGATGCAAATTAGAGTAACACAACTAACATTATGCTTGTACTGATCCAGTTGCGGTAAAGTGGGGGTGGGGGGAGTCAGCCCATTTGAACCCCGCCCAACATTTAGTAAAGATTAGACACAAAGACAGATTGAAGACATGTGTGAGCGTGCATGTTCGAGGATGTCGTGCCCGTTGCCATGCATGGAAAGGTGGGGGGGGCAGAAAAAGTGCTTTTACACTGAAATTTGACATGCTCTGCAGTGTTGAACAGGGAAGTGAAGCCAGATGGTGAGTCTTAGATGGTTGGATAGCAACGCTGATAAGCCACTTGGCCGAGAGCGCCCCCCCCAAAAAAATAAAATAAAAAAATAATCTCCACCCTGCCTTAATGTTCCCTCGAGAGAAGGAAATTTGATCTCAGCACAATACTGACTCTCTCACGCTCGTGTGCTCAGGAGTATTAGAGCCACACTGGTGGAAAAGAATAAGACCAAAAACACAAGTTATGAGAAAAACGTTTTGATACAAAGACTTACAAAATTATGACTTGTGTATAAGTTTTGCCAACTTTCTTTTTGTATTTCTTTTTCAAAATTTGCAGTGTCTCAGATTTTCTGTTCTGAGCTACGGGCAGTGGAAGCTGCAAAAGATAGAAGTCGTGCACGTGACGTCACTATTTTCACGGCGCCATATTGCCGGTCAAACAGCTGCTCGACGGTGTGGGAGACATTGAACGGGAGGAGAATATTCACAATGCCCGAGACCTGCTGTCGTGCTGTTGGTTGTCACAACAGACGAGACGGATATTCAAAGAGGTCATTCAATGGAATACCAGCTGAAAGGACCAGAAAATATCGATGGATTTCGGCAATTAAACGTGATGGATGGTGCCCAACCAAAATACACACACGCCCGTGTAGCGATCGCCTCATTTCAGGTAGGAATTATTCTCCTCAATCTCAAACTACCAAAAAGTATTTATAATGCCAAGTTGGCTCATTTGGGAACAATGTGTGCTCAAAAAACGGTCACAGAGAGGTTTACAGAGGTTAACGTGTGGCCGCAATCGCTTCCACGTACGTTCCGTGGAGATGACGCCGTCCACCCCCCCCCCCACCCCCAATCATAGTTAATGTGTGCGAGTTTGTGTAAAACCAGGGGTCGTTTATTGAAATATTGGTATTTGTATTGAATACTAGCTGAAAAGATCCATTGATTCCGGCAAAGGTTAACGTGTCGCCGAACACACTTCTGCGATCATGAGCCGTCAAAACCGTCACTATGTGGGATTTATTCCTGATGAGAAGAGATCCGGCATCAAAGTATTCGTATGCGTCCAGACTTTTATACGTTTTCAAATTTTTCCGTGTAAATCTCGACGACTTACTCACCAGATACACGTGTACGTCCAGTTGTCCAAGAGAAGTGGAAGCGGATTAACAGTCCAATTTCTTATTGGCGAAAACGTCGACTTCGGCATTAAATATTGGTCCTCTCTGCCGAGTTTATCTAATTTTTCCACGTACCTTTGTTTATTTTCACCTTCTAAATGTCCAACGTATCGGGCATTTTCCCACAAGACGAACTTCCGCGTCGTCTCCAACTGACTTAGCATTGAGCAATGCTCAGCTTGACCGGCAATATGGCGACGTAAACAAAAGTCACGTGATTTTATGACGTAGGTGCACAAGCTATATGTGTGTACACTACTAGTTCCACCAATCGGCACAAATTTGGGTGGACAGGAAGTCAGCCATTTTGGTTTGCTGCTGCCATCTTCATCCATTGATGCTAGCGAAACGTAACCAAAGAGGTAACGTGAATAGACGGTCTTTTCAAGGATTTCTTTGATTTTTAACTTTATTCTCTCGGTTTCAATGTGGCTCTAATACTCCTTTTGGAGATCTGGAGATTTAGAATCTACTATGGTAAAGACAATAAAGGGAAATCCCATTTCACAGTTGAGCTGATTGAACAAAAAACGCTCCCTTTCCGAATAGCTCCTTCACCGGGAGCCTCAATTAATGGCACTCCCAGTCTCAAATATTTTAATCTGTTGTGCTGCAGCGAGGTGACGACAAGATACTGTAGCTGTTCGAAAATCCAGCAGAACAGCAAGTCCATTTTTGATTGCATGCGCATCCACGATGCAGCAAAGGCAAATGGGGGAGGGAAATGAAATCAGCCATACGTTTGAACCTAGTTTCCAAAACGGGAAGTGACATGCGCTTACCTCCTTCAAACCTCACATCCATTTCATTCCTGTCCACACCACCACTCTCCCTCAGCTATCTTTTAAACACTGGCCGGAGCGCGCCTGTGAGGCCGCAGCAGTGCATTACCACCTGCCTGGCACGGGGGACAACACAGCCACATGGCAAGATTGGCAGTAGCCAGTCAACCACACCAGAGTTACAGATAATTATGGCCAAAGTTCAACTCGGCCGTTAGTTAATATGCAGGGGAAAAAAAGTCCATCACCCCCCCCCTCTTTTTTTTTTTTTTTTTTTTCCCCCATCCACTCGTTGCTTTTCCGTAAATCTCATGCCGGATCAAGTGGAAGCTGGAGGCAATCGCAGGGCTAAAAGTTTTTGGGCATTGACTGGTGCCAGACTTAAAAATGGTTGTGACGAGTCTGTTTTGCGCTGAAAAAAAAATTGTGTATGCCGGGAATAACAGAGAACGGAACCTCTTATAAGTAAAAAAAATAATAATGAATTTTTTTTTTTTTTTTTTAGATAGGAATGGCGTTTTGGAAGATGCACCTACAAACTATGCAATAAAATTGCTGCGACGTCACACTTCAGGCTACTTGGGGGCTGCTATAATGTTTCGCATTCGTTTTGTCTTTGGAGTTTTGCGTCGGCGACGGCATCTCTGCGGAGAGTATCTGAAGAACTTCAAATTGCATTTTAACATGCGGCACGTGTCCTCGTCGCGCGGCGAGTGAATTGGAACCTGGAGGAGGCGTACGCCCTGGACTGATTGCAGTAATCTCAAATCAATGTCGTACCGTGAAGACACTGACTGGCTAAAATATTTGCCACGCAAACGGGTTTGTTTTCTAAATGAGTTACCGTAATTTCCGGCCTATAAACCGCGACTTTTTTTCCACACGCTGTCAACCCTCCGAGTTATGCGGTGATTCAGCTAACCTGTGCATTTTTTTCTAACGGCCGCAAGGGGGCACTTGAGTGGAAAAGGTGAGAGTCAGACCAGTGGAATATATGTGCCGGGGAAGTGACTTTTACTGGTATATATATATATATATATATATATATATATATATATAATTTTATTTTTTTTTTAAACCGCCCCTGTTAGCGCTGTGCTAGCGTGTTACTGCTGTGTCTCAGTGATTTTTACCGGTATTTTATTTCAATTTTTTTATTAAAATAACCAGTCTTGTTAGCGCTGTGCTAGTGTGTTACTGCTGCGTCTGACTTTTACCTGTTTTTTTTTTTTTTTTTTTTTTAACCTGCCCTCCTAGCGCTTTATTAGTGTGTTACTGCCGCATCTGTGATTTTATTTTTTTTAAACCGGGTCAGGGTTTTAAAGTGGGCGCTTGCGGCTTTTTACGCAGGTGCGCCTTATGTATGTATGTACCAAATGGTATTTCCTTTAAAAATGTACTGGGTGCGGTTTATAATCCGGTGCGCTCTGTTGGCTAGAAATTACGGTATTTACACTATCCACCCTTCTATTGAATGCATTTGCTCATATCCCAAGAGATTTCAAAAAACTCCATATTTGTAGTATGCGTCCTTGTTTCCCCAGAGCGGTGCCTGCCTGACTGAAGTACACAAATGCCTTAACCCTCCTCATATTTGAGTCTACTCTTTCCTGACAGCAGTGCATCAAGTAGCTGCAGTATTACAGGACGGCATGCCCCAAACCTAGTAAGTTTCTCCACAAGGAGGGGGGTGGGGGGTGGGGGGTCCAATGCAACGCAACGCAACAACGACATAAGTGGGGTGCGGAGGTGAAATCCCATTTTTACTGGGAAATAATCACGTTTGAGTTGATTGAGGTGGCATTCGAGGAGAACGGCAGTTTTTCTTTAGTACTCACGATAAGGAGCTTGAAGATCTGGCCTGCCTCTTGCTCTTCAGGGCTCGCAGTTTGTCACCCTGCGTCACGCCATTTCGGTCCTCGTCGTCGTCGTACTGCGGATTTGCCGGCAGAAAACGTACAGTCGAGGATATTTGACGAAGCGGCGTATTGGTTGGAAATGATTTGCAAAAACGTACCAGTTCCGTCTCGCCCTTCTTAGACGCTTTGTTCTTGTTGCTGCCGTTAATGGTTATGTCGTCGACTCCAGAGAGGATTCTGGTCACGGCCAGCTTACCGTTCTTCTTTTCGCTCAGCATCTTCTCCCGGAAGACGTCGCCCTCAGCCCACAGGCTGTTCTGCTTCCTGACGGGAAAACGTCAAGACAACTTCTCAATTAAGGACCTTTTAGGAATGTTCGCGAAAGTTGAATCGTCAAGAATCAGGAATTTGGGAAAAACACTTTCGGCACGAAAATCGTTTACAAAACACAGTTAAATGGTGACCTCTGGTTACTTCTAAGTGTAAATATACGGCAATCATAACATTTTGAAAACTTAAAATATGAGTCCAAACAAGCAAAAGAATTTTTGTCAAACTTCAGACATAAAAATGTAGACTGAGTGAAACACTTTTTTAAGCCATGCCCATCTGACACATTTTTTTTACCCCGTGGTTTTGATCAACTTCCCTGGACCGATCTTCATCTTTTCCCTCCAAGACTTTTGCCAGACTGGCAAACGTGCAGACCGCTTGATAACATATGCGTAAGTATTTGCCGTAGCAAACGGAATGCTTCTCTATGAAATGTTAACGCCAAAATGCTGCCAGAAATCAGGATGTTGTTGTTATTATAAATGCCAAATTTAATGGCGTAAACGGATAGCAATGCCGTTTTCTCGCTATCACAGCTGTGACTAATTTCACGAGCGTTGCCGATAGATGCTGGCGGCCGGTCTTGATCACAGCCACGCCCTGCGTCAAGCCGTAATTTTCTCAACGGATTTACATGTTTCACAAAAATGACGTTTTCGGCTGGGAAAAAAAAAAAAAAAAAAAAAAAACCTCAGAATTCTGCGAATCCGTGGAAAATTCTCATCCCTGAAGAAATCATTTTTTTTGATTAATTGCCTCTTAACCCAATTTAGATTCGTGTGTTGAATTCTTGATGAACATAAAAGCCTGTACTTATAAAAGACGGAAACGGGTATTGTATACAGCTCAATTTAATAGAGATGAAAGTGGACTTTTGTGAAAATACAAATGTGAGCGCATGTGAGTAACTGAATTTCCTTTGACATGGCTCATGATGTTGATGACTTTCGACGTAAATGCGCTCGCATTTCCTGAAGCGGTTATGAACATGCACTTTCGTACATGCTCAGTACGGTTAACTTGCATTTCCTGTTTCCGGGTGAATACCGGTTGTTTTGGAGCATGCTTGTTTAGTTAACGATTATGAAATAAACGAGTAATGTGAAGACCACAAAATAAGCGACGTCTTGAGAGAATGCAAGGGGAGGGGCGTTACTGTTGCTAGTGTTCGTGCTCGCATGTTCGTCCAATGTTGTCAACTAATATCCGGATTAATTTTTGGCAATTTTTCCAGAGGAATTTTCATGAAAATTTGAAAATCTTGGGGACTTTCATCACTGATTTAAGTAGAGAGGTTGAATTCTTGTCCTTTTTTAAATTTCTGTTCAGTATTTATACTAAAGTCATTTTGGCAATGTTGGGTCATGACTTGTATACACCTACTCTTCGACAAAGTTCTGCTGAGGTCCGATGATGGATCCCGGGCGACAGATCCGAATCCAAGCGATCACTTCCGCCGCCGTCATGCAGTAATGCTTCATCATGTAGCAGCCAATTAGAGTCCCGGTTCGCCCCAGACCAGCTGGAATCCATACAAAAAAAAAAAAAAGTGTCATCATGGGATTTTTTTTTTTTTTTAAATTCAGGCTCCGCTGCGTTCTACCTTTGCAGTGGACGGCGACGGCTCCGTCCGCATTCTCGCAGATATTGAGGAACTTTCGGACAATGGCGTCATTGGGCGTGCTACCGTCCACGAAAAACAGGTCATGATGCTCAAAGCCCGAGTCTGTGAAGCGCCTGGCGTCGTACATCTTTTTGTTGAGTCGGATGACGCTGGTGATGTTGTGTTTCCTAAAGTAAGGGATGTAGGCCTCGGGCGCGTGCAGAGGGTATCCTGAGATCAGAAATAAGAGCCGTGAGTGCGACGTGCTACGGTTTATCTTTTTTTTTTTTTTTTTTGGGCGCTTTTCAGGATTAAAATTAAACCTGCCATTCTCTATTTTGCTTTTGGGATGAGGGCCGCTGAACGCGAGGAACTTTCCCGGAATGATCCAGTTCAAATCCCCGTTTTCTGCCCTCTCGTAGTGCTCGTATTCCTCCACGTCAAAGTCAGAGAAGTCCAGCCAGCCGTAGTGCAGGGCCTGGGGTGGGGGTGGGTTGGGGGGGGGGAAATAATCTCGTAAGTGGGAGCGTGACTCGGCAATTGCAGCACGGGCTGGCGTACGGCGGTACCTTGTGGACGGCGCGCAAGCAGTCCAGGATGTTCAGATTGTACATGCACGTTCCAAACGAGGCATCTCTGAGAAACACAATTCCAGGAGGACTTCAACTTCTAATTCCTTTTGAACTCTTTAAAACAAAACCGCAATCTGATTTCTTTCACTTTAATGCCCTCGAGCAGGGGTGTCGAACTCATTTTTGTCACGGGCCACGTTGTACTTGCGGTTTCCCTCAAAGGGCCGTGATGGCTGTGAAATGATAAAAATCTTTAACCGCTTCATCGTATTTACACATGAAATTTATGAACTAGTTTTGGAATCGGAAATCAAAGGTAATGGGTTTTTCCGACTATTGTTGTTTGGCAACACAAACATGCTTGTAATAGCTCAACATTATCATTTATTGATAGGAGAAATTGAAAATTTTGGTACAGATTCGAAGAAAAAAAAATCATGGAAGTTGGTACACATGATTTGCCTCCGTGGGCCACATATAATCATGCGGTGCGTCGGCCCCCGGGCCTTGAGTTTGACACCCGTGCCCTAGAAAATTGTACTTTAAGTGGCCAGATCATTAGGAACACCCGAACACACAAACACACACACACACCGATGGGCAAACTGTTAAACTTGATAGCCAGGTTTTTTTTTTTTTTTAAATCATAGTGAGGAAAGTAAGCACAAAATTCTAATTTGTCTGTAAAAGTTGATGTCATAATAAATTAAATTGCTCATTTTTAAATGTTGTTCATAATGAATGTCATAACTAAATAATTTTTTAATCGATTACTTATAAAATTTCATGTATGTGATTTTCTTTTATATATATTATAATGTGACAACGGAATTAAAAAAAAAAGAGAAAAAACCCCAAATGTTTTTAACCAATTTTAGATGGGGAAAAAAAAACCCTGCAAAATGAATTCAGCAAATATTCAAATGGTGGTTCCATACATGGGCACCCCTAAAAACAACAATACAAAAACTAATCATGACCACCACTCGTACCTGAATGGAATGTACGTGTTGTTCCTTGACACCAACAGACTGTAGGCCTCCTCTGGCATCATGTTAAGGTACATTACCTAAACACACAGACGTCATTAATTATTAAATAGTAGAATAGTTATAATACATTGATTTTTCGACCGTTTGTACTCACTGCGTATGAGCCAATCAGGTAGGCAGCGTTGGCTTGTTTTTTCTGGTCACCGCAGGTGTAAAACACAATCTTCTTCCTTGAAAACGTAACGGACTTTGGAGAGACATCGTACGATTATTACGTGATTTATCGTGACGGGCGCATTTCAATCGCACGATTAACGCGACATATGAGCCCTTCTGAGCGGCCATCATTCTTTTAGCTTTACGGCTTTGTTTGAACAGACGTGGCAAAAATGGAACTTGATGAAAAGGATGTTGAGGTGCGGCGGGGTTCGTGTCATGGGAGATGCATGAGCGCAAAGCAAAAAAAAAAAAAAAAAATATATATATATATATATATATATATATACACACACACACACTCTGCAGTACATAATAAAGAGCAATTACCGTAATTTCTCAAATAATATGCACATTTTTCCCAAAAATATTTTCTAAAGTTAATAAAGCGCATTATATTTAGGTATTGTTGGAGGACGCTTTTTTCCTCCGTCTTATGCCCTCATTGAGCATTTATTTGAGTTGCTTGAGGGATTCTGTTCTGACAATTGCAGGGACCAGGACAAGAGTGTCCTGTGGCCTGTCCCGTGTTGTATAGTACCGTTGTATAAGCACATGCACAATGATTATTATTAATGATTGTTGTACGGACAGTTTTTGAAAAACAATACAAGTACAAACCTAACAAAATGTAAATACAGATAATTCCCAATATTTTCAGCATATGGGTAGCAGCAAATTGGTGGTGCGCATTGTACATTGGTAGAAAGGTTTTCCAGATTTTTGGGGGGTCAACTTTGGGGGTGCGCATTATACATCAGGACGCATTATACTTGAGAAATTACAGTATTTATAGTGGAACAATCCCATAGTATAAGGAATGGAAATTAACTTAGCTCAAATGCAGCTATTGAGTGTAAACAGCCTTTAATAACTCACAGAAATACAATACTTTGGAACCTCAAAAGCCAAATGACGCATCAATTTTTTAGCACACTTGTCCCCATTTGGGTTGGAGGTGAGCTGGAGCCGATCGCAGCTGAAGTTAAGTAAAGTACCCCTTGGACTGGTCGCCAGTCAATTGTCAATCGCAGTGCACATATCAACGAGCAGCCATAAGGAACTGGGTGGGGCTTGAACTCAGTACTCTGAGGCAGACACGCTAACCACTAATAAACTACGTAGCCCTGAAATTGTATCATAAAAGTGTGTGTGTGTGTGTGTGTGGGGGGGGGGGGGGATCAGGAACATGCCTCAAACGTTGTACAAAATTTGAAGTTGCAGTCTGAAAATGTACGAGCTCAGGTGAGGCCTCAGCTTGGCCTTGCATTTATGTATTTGGGATGTTTTTTTTTTTTGTGTGTGTGTGTGGGGGGGGGGGGGGGGTGGTGCACTGGAAGTAAGCAGACCCACATTCAAAGAATTAAGACTGCTATCATGTCAGCTCTTATTTCAAACTCGGTGTTAAATGTTTTTGTACTTATTACATTTGACTGTGTAGCAACTAATGCAGGTTGTGTTAATTACCGTAAGACTTTTTGCTCAGTCATTTATTGTATTTATTTACACTTGCTTGACCATTTTCTAGTTTTGATAAAAATGTAAAGGTAGTTTGACCCAAATTCTTTCTCCTCCCATTTTTTTCCTCTTGGCAAAAACCTTTGAGGTTCCACTGTACGCACTTCCCGTGCTTTGCTTTCACGAGTGTCCAAAGTGTTACCTTGAGCTTCTTTGTCAGCTTGCAAGAGAAGCGATAAAACATGGCGAGGTTGAGGGGGCCAAAGTCTGCATAGAAGCTGCAAGGGAACAAGATTCAAACCAATAGAGTGACTGCTAACGGGACTGGACTGCACACAATTTTTTTTTTTTCTTCCCCTCACCCACCATGTCATGTGCGGTCTTTCCCACATTCTAAAAACGTGTCATCCCTGCTGTAAATAGTCACAGATGCTACTGAAAAGCGCTTTTGACAAAGACGGTGATCCCAAGCCAGTCGAGCCGCAAATGTGAGAACGAAAATTGAATTGCGTGTATTCATAGTTTAAACTGTAAATATACGGCAACTTAATGTCCCGTAACAGTTGAAAATAACTTCAAAGGCATCTTAAATTACTACATCAGGGGTGCCCAGACTTGTTTTTTTTTTTTTTTACCCCAAGATCTGCTTTTCAAGCAGCACAGCCTCTCGCGAGCTACCGACGACGGGGGTGGGGGGGAGATGATGATGCTCCCAAACCGTTTTATGTTGCCTCCTATATTTAAAACACAGAATTAGCTTTTTGTGCACTGTATTGTCTGTGCTTTCATCCTGGATCAGGCTGTGCCAAGGTGGAGTTTGAAAATGACACACCATCTCATCCTGCACTTTCTACTCTGGCCTCGGACCAGACCTTTCCCACTCGGAAAAGAGAAACTCTCGTCCGGTTCAATCACCTTTTCTTCGATTATTCACGTACTACGACAGTCATTGCATCTTAAAACAGCAGCATTTCTTTCTTTTTTTTTAACTTTCTCCATTCATTTCGAAAGTAAACATAAGCGGCATGTCTAGCTCGTCTTTGCTCTACGTTGCCCAGACTGTGTTGCTAACTAAAGCAGCGGTGGTGGACCCTATCCTTATAAAACACATTGATGGGCTGCGTAAGTACTGTAACATTTGTAATTATGAGTGTATGTCTTTAAGAGTGGGGATGAGTGTGACGGAGCAGCGGTCGTTGTTAGAGAAAGTTCCGTGCACAATTGCGGAGTTTAGAGGGAACATTGGCTGACGTCTTTTTTTTTTTTTTGGCACGCCATCCCGCAACCAAGACTGCCTCGTGTTCAACCGACGCATTGAGCACCCCTGCACTACAACAACAAAAATGGCTTCGTTAGATTATTTAATTTTGTTTGTGAATGCAAATGCAGTGGAGACTCTCCGTAATCTCCACTAACAACCCAGGCCAAACTTGATATACAAAGTCGAGATGTTGGTCTTCAAGATACGTACTTCCTTGACGCCAGTTCCTACTCAGACAGGAACTTGGCATTCATTTTAATTGCGGATGTGCAAAGGACTACTGTTATGGAAAAACATGGGTTGATACTTTGCAGCAAAAATTTCAAATCAATGTTGACCAAATTGCACTTTTGTGATATAAATTAAAAAAAAAAAAAAAGGGGGAGGGGGGGTCCGTCCATTTCAAATAACTTTTGGTCCAGTGGGTACGACACAGGGGGGGTGAAGGTTTTGACTTACTTCTCATATGCCAACTCTTCATCAACGCAGAAGCAGTGCCGATCTGTCGTGCTTTTAATCTTTTGGTGAAGGATGGCGAAATACAATTGATCTACAAAGAGGAACTGACAGTTACTTTTTAATTTTTTTTTGGCATGCATGCTCACTGACGTCTCTACCATCCACTTTCTCCTATCAAAAGTCGCCCCTCCGCCCCCGGTGCCATCTTACCCTTGAGAAGCTCAACGCATCGCGACGACACATCATCCGCGGTCATGTCGACGCGAGCTGTTTTTGAACACTAGCAACCTTCTTTCTCCTCAACACACCGCGCGCATGCTCGCGAGAAACGCACTCGCGAAATCAAGTCATACAGGTAAAAAAAAAAAAAAAAATCGTTACAATGAAGTTCCCGCCTCGTTGCTAAAAGTGTTAAAAAGTCCAACTCTGCCGTTCGGAAGTCTTCTGTCGATGGACTGCACGGGTGAGGGTTTTTTTTTTTTTTTTTTTTTCTCGTGTGAATAAAGTGCGCACTATGCTAAAAGTGAGCTCGCCCTTGGCTCCGCCCCGTAAGCATAGCGAAACGCCATTGGCCGAAAGGGATTTAATGCCCAACACCGTTGGAGGAAAACGCCACCGATCCTGCCCATTTTAGTTTAAAGTGCTTCTTGTATTGAACACGATAGGCTGTAAACGTTGCATAGGCGGTTACTCGCGTCCAATCGCAGCCGAGATTTGCACTCGGACGCACCCTCTCTTCCCTCCTACGCCGCCCATTGGTTGGCTTCGTTGCTGCGAAACGTCAGCGCGTCAGCCATATTGGATGTGTCCAATCTGCCCCGTAGAAGTCATCCAAAGGCAATGGACATGAACTTTATACGGCAAAAAAAAATGAATGCCTCACATTAATATATTTGGGAAACAGGAACCTAAAACAAAATATATCACTCGTGATCTAAAAACTGTAGATGATTAGTCCTTAGCGATAATGTATTTTTCTAACGTTGTCACGAGTGTTTACGCTCTGAATGCACGTAAAAATGCTTCTGTAAAAATAAAAGTCACTAGGTTATAATTTTATCGTTGTTTTTCAACTGATTTAGGCCTTTGTCAGGTTTTTACGACAAGCTGTTAGCTGAATAATCAAATGTTATAAACGTTGCTTACCGTTAATTGAAGGGTGGACTGATTACATCACTGTTTAAAAATCAGGACCTAAACATCCTTTTACGTGAATCTCTAAAGCGTAAATACCTAACATGCAAACAAAACTATATGCCCATAACTTCTAAACGTTGAAATGTTGGAGCAAAACCAATGCGATACCAAACTGTCCGAAATGGTCTACGTTTCACACCAGATGGCCTGGCACTTGATGGGAATTGAACCCGTGTGATGTGGGTGAGAGGTCGCAGCGCGTGTCAAAACACAGCTAAAAGGTAAAACAGGAAGACAGTCGCCGCATCTCCAAGCAGCAGATGAAATGATTCAAAAACGGGTTTCCCCACATTCAATATGGCGACGACCGTGACGTAAGATTCCGCGCCGACGGGAATCTCTGTGTATTTTGGCACTTATATGGTCAAAACGGACGAAGGACGTCTGCGGGAGAACATTTGAATTGTCGTTAAACGTCAGTCTTTCGATGAGTGTAACATCACGATGTTAAAATAAATGTGCAAAACTATCACGTTTTTGGCGAGGATAACGGCGATAATAAGAATTGCGGCTGATTGCTTTCCGACTGGGCGGCTAAATGCCAACTGCACAAATCCCGCAGTGCATGAAGAGAATTTAAGGAAAGGACGGCGGTGAAGAAATGCTGCGACGTGTCAAGTTGAGCGGGTTCAATCCGACGACCGCCCTTACCTAAAATCTCAACGTAAATATCCGAGTTTGGCTCCGCCTCTGCGCGGCACTTCTTCTTCTTCTTCGTCGTCTTCCTCTTCCTCGTCGTCTCCGCTCGCCTCCTCTCGCTCTTGCGCTTCATGTCGGCTTCAGGGCCGCCGCGGGGGCGGCGGGCATGGTTGGGATTCTTCCTCCCCGCGCGGGCTCGTCGTCTTTCCCCTCGGGCCGGGCGCGTTCGGGGTGCACCCGGACGTCAAGCGCGCTTTGCGAAGCAGTCTTGTCCTGTCGGGGGCGGTGACGTTGTTGTTGTTGTTGCATGTGACGTAGACCGCGGTGTCGTGCAGCAAGTGATCCCCGCTGCTCACGTCAAGCCTGCCCGAACCGTGAGCGTGCAAAGGCGGTGACGTCATCTGCCGTGCCCTGACGTCATCTGCCGTGCCCTATGCACTGTATGCTTATGGATCAAATTAAATACCGTATTGTACTGTTGACTTGAAAGAAGGAGCATTTAAAATATATATATATATATATTGGAAAGGCCATCTTTGTGGCCAAAAGCACTAATCTGCGTTTGCAACCTATTTGAGCTGCTTATCCTCACAAGGGTCACAGAAGTGCTGGACCTTATCTGAACTATTCGGGAGGGATTTGAACGCCAGTCTTCAGAACTGTGAGGCTCATGGCTCTAACCCTGTGGTGTCAAACTCAAGGCCCGATGCTTGATGTTTTATGTGGCCCGTGAAGGCAAATCATGTGTATCGACTTCTGTGATTTTGGTTAATATCTGACCCCAAATTTCAATTTGTCATATCAAAAAAATGATAACAATGAGATGTTGCGAGCATTTTTCGTGTTACCAAACATCAAGAGCAGTTGAAAAACCCATCAACCTTGATTTCTGATTCCAAAACTGGTTCATAAATTTCATGTGTAAATATCCATCCATCCATCCATCCATTTTCTTAGCTGCTTATCCTCACAGGGGTCACAGGAGTGCTGGAATTTATCTAAACTATTTGGGAGGGATTTGAACGGCAGTCTTCAGAACTGCGAGGCCCATGGCTCCAACCCTGTGGTGTCAAACTCAAGGCCTGGGGGGGCAGATCCGGCCCGCTGCTTAATTTTTATGTGGCCCGTGAAGGCAAATCATATGTATCGATTTCTGTGATTTTTGTTAATATCTGACCCCAAATCGCAATTTGTCATATATCATAAATGATAAAGTTGAGATGTTCCAAGCATTTTTGTGTTACCAAACGTCAGGAGTTGAAAAACCCATCACCCTTGATTTCTGATTCCAAAACTGGTTCATAAATTTCATGTGTAAATATCCATCCATCCATTTCCTTAGCCGCTTAACCTCACAAGGGTCACGGGAGTGCTGGAGCCTATCCCAGCTATTAACGTGGCAGGAGGCGGGGTACACCCTGAACTGGTTGCCAGCCAATGGCAGGGCACATGGAGACAGACAGCTGCACTCGCAATCACACCTTGGGGCAATTTAGAGTGTCCATTTAATGTTGCATGTTTTGGTTTTTTGGAGGGGTTTGGGGGATGTGCGAAGAAACCGGAGGAAAGCCACGCAGGCACGGGGAGAACATGCCAACTCCGCACAGGCGGGGCCGGGATCGAACCCGGGTCCTCAGAACTGTGAGGCCAATGCTTTGCAGCTTCACCACTGTGCCGCCCTGAAGCCAAATCATGTGTATCAACTTCTGTGATTTTTGTTCATATCTGATCCAAAATTTCAAATTTTCATATAAAAGAATGATAACATTGATATGTTGCGAGCATTTTTGTGTTACCAAACATCAAGAGTAGTTGAAAAACCCATCAACCTTTGATTTCTGATTCCAAAACTGGTCCATAAATTTCATGTGTAAATATGATGAGGCAATTTTTTTTTTTTTTAATGGTTTCATGGTCATTGTGGGTGGCCCAGTGGAGCAGCTGGAAAGCGTTGGCCTCACAGTCCTTAGGACCCGGGTTTGATCCCGGCCCCTGCATGTTGTCCCCGTCCCTGCGTGGGTTTTCCCCGGGTGGGCACTCCGCTTTCCTCCCACATCCCCAAAACATGCAACATTAATTGGACACTCTAAATTGCCCGTAGGTGTGATTGGGAGTGCGGCTGTTTGTCTCAATGTGCCCTGCCATTGGCTGGCGACCAGTTCAAGGTGTACCCTGCCCGTTGACAGATGGGATAGGCTCCAGCACTCCCCGCGACCCTTGTGAGGATAAGCGGCAGAGAAGCCCTCAGGAAAACCGTAACTACTGTATAATCTGGCCTGTGACAAAAAGGAGTTTGACACCCGAGCTCTCAGCAGTCTCTCACGCGTTGCCATCTAAAACCTAAATTTGAAGTCTCTTCCTCCGCACCCCCAAATAAATAATTCTCGTTTTACGTATTCAGACCACCAACGATCTACAATCCTCTTTATGCACGCACTTTGTTATTTTAAGATGCCTCGCAGTCAAAAGGATTCGGGTTCAAATCTCAGTTTGTGCTTGGTTTGCATGGCGCCGCCATGTGGGCTTCCTGCATCGTAAAAAAAAAAAAAAAAAAAAAACACGCATGACGACACGGGCGAATGCTTGTTTGTCCCTCTAGACAAATAATTTCACATCTCACCCCAAAGTCAGCATGAATGGATATTGTTTTAATTTTTTTTTTTTTTTCGTGAATGAAATGTCATCCAGAAATAGAAAATATGCTTTATTTAACAAATAAGATCTATGGAGTGAACAATATAAACAACAAAGATTTAAACATTTAAATAGACAGCATTGCAAATGTCAACGAACATAAAACTTTATGAGTTGTGATGAGTTTGTTACACGTATATAAAATATTTTTGTTTTAAATTATTGTAGTAAATGACATTACAGGTATTTTCCAATTTTAATTCACGTGAACACGTTAGATTCAGAATTTAAAGCACAAATAATAGTAACAATTTGTGGCCTATGGTATTTTTAGAACATACCTCGCGGGCGCCTTCTATGGTCCTCGTGGGCCACCATTCGCCCGCGGGCACCGCGTTGGTGACCCCTGGTCTGCAGCCTATTTTTGCCGGGCATTTTCAAGTCGAATCCACATTTTTTTTCTTTTACCGTTCGAACTGCACCGAAACCTAGAATTATCGAGACAAGTAGGAAGTAGAATTTTGGTAATTTTTCATGAGCAGGCCACACAACTATAGTAGTATACTTTGCAAAACAAAGAAAAGTAATGTCAGTAAGTAATAAGTCAAAGTCATATTTCTTATTTTTCTTCCGGTGCCCCCTGTCACAACTTGATTTTGTTGTTGTTGTTAATTTCACAGCAGATAGACATGTGCCTTTAAGAGGCGGGGCCTTGTGGGGTGGCACGTGATGTCTGTGTGTGAGTGTCTTTGCGTGAGCTGTGGCTAACAGAAGCTCCTGAGCAAATGTGCTCATTACGTTGTTTTGTTTTACTATTTTGCGTTAAATAAACGGCCGAAACCACATCACGATTTTGGCTAAAAACAACCAGCGCTATGAACAACAGATGTCCATGACCGGAAAATATGTTCCGCCAAAAAATATACTGTAGATATAAATACGGCGGTATGGTGTCTCAGCTGGTAAAGCGTTGGCCTCACAGTTCTGAGGACCCGGGTTCAATCCCGGCCCCGCCTGGGTGGAGTTTGCATGTTCTCCCCGTGACCCGCGTGGCTTTTCTCCGGGTACTCCGGTTTCCTCCCACATCCCAAAAACATGAATTGGACACTCTAAATTGCCCGTAGGTTGTGATTGTGTGTGCGACTGTTTGTGTCTATGCGCCCTGCGATCGGCTAGCAACCAATTCAGGGTGTAACCCACCACCTGCCTGTTGACAGCTGGGACGGGCTCCGCAACCCTCGTGAGGACAAGCGACAAAGAATCCAGACGGATATATATGTATATATACACAAACACTATA
Source organism: Syngnathoides biaculeatus (assembly GCF_019802595.1). Lineage (NCBI taxonomy): Eukaryota > Metazoa > Chordata > Actinopteri > Syngnathiformes > Syngnathidae > Syngnathoides > Syngnathoides biaculeatus. The sequence goes on along the minus strand of NC_084643.1, from coordinate 10,314,017 downwards.
TATAAAGAGAGAGTCGGTGGGGGTACAAACAATGTGGTACATAGCAGGTGAACACTGTATTGTCCAAAATATGAATGACCTTGAATATCGTACAAAGACATAAAATACTTTTATAGGCGCCCCCCCCCCCAAAAAGAGAATACGCCTCAACCTTTTTGTCAGCAACGTTGTGCGCTGCAAAGCAGCAGAAGAAGAAAACGGGTCCACTTCGGGCTTGCAGGGCCGGCTACACGTGGATGACCTTTGCCCTGTTGCCGAAGTTGAGAGTGCGTTGAACTCCGGCGAGTTGCAGCAGCCAGTTAATCGGCATGTGGTCCAGATGGTTGGTGTCAAAATGGGAGAAATGGACTTGAGAGCCTGGAAAGAGTCGCACCTTTTGAGCATGAATGAGTTACGGCACAGCAGCGGTTCCCAAAGTGGGATCAAGACGTTTGCATTTCATATTTAACAACTGTTTACTTTTCAGCATTTAGGTAACTTTTTCAAATGTGTTATATGTCAAGTACATTTGAATTGAATCATTAGTTGACCAGTTTTTTACCATTTTTTTCTCTTAAGCACAGTGTCAGTGTTCATACTTTGCTTAATCCACACCACAGGTGTCAAACTCAACGTCCGGGGGCCAGATGCGGCCTGCCACATCATTTCATGTGGCCTGCAAAAGAAAATCATGTTCATCAACTTCTGTGATTTCTGATAAAAGCTGTACCCAAATACCAGATGGTCATTATAATAAACAATAATGTTCAGATATTGCATTTTACTGCTGCCGACTCGTTTTGCTTCAGTAACTTAAACAATACTTGAGCAAACTATTCCCCTTGTCTTCGGATTTCAAAACGAGTTATCCCCCAATTTGTTGTGTAACGGTAATAACATGGATTAGTGATTAAACGTTTACAGTCACTGTGATTTGACGAGCACGTACGCGCCTGCGCATCGTCGCACTTGAAAATCTGCACAGTTGAGCACCAAAAATCATGCGCATAAAATTTGTTACGAGTTGAAATGCAAAGGTACTGAAAGATGTCGCTTATTTTGTGTCGTATTGATTAATGTTCCCTCTGAGTGAACCACAGCCTGACTTTTTTTTTTTTAAACATAAGGAGGTGCTGCTCCGCCTACTTCTACTTCCTAGTTTACCTGCCGCCGCCCCCCTCCGCTCTTAAAGGGGTACACTCACAATTACTAACAGAACACACACACCTGCAACTTTATATCTGCGGACATGACTGACCACACCCGTACATTTTTCAAACGTGCGTGACTGCGTTTACACGGTTTCAGTGCACTAACGGCCCTCTGAGGGAAATCATAATTACAATGACAAAAATGAGTTTGACACCCCTGATCTACACAATGGTATTTAAAAATGATGATTGTGATTTTTTTTTTTTCATGTGTAAAACGTTTGGGATCGACTGATCTACAGTGAGAGAAGACCATTGAGGGCTGTGACCTGGTCCTGCAATGATGGCGCCACCTTGCTGATGAAGATCACCCTGGAAGTCGAACGCAGGACTCGTCACGGCTCTCCATATACTCCTCATTTGGCCCATAAAGATCCCGGACTTCACGTGAGGACTTGCTTGGGCTTCGCACACAAATCAAAGGATTCTCACCCACGGCATCAATGCTTGCGACGACTATTTTACTGAGTTCACCTGAGACTGTGAACCTCTCTTCTCGCCTCATTCCCAGTTTACGGTAAATGATCCTCTCGGGGTCGACGTACATCTCGTGAGCGTATCCTGTCAGTGAGCAGAAAGGCTGGACCAAACGTTAAAATCTAATCGGATGCCATTTTACCGCGCGACTTTTAAAAGGACAACAAGGAGAGAAGCGCCAACCTGGATGTGACGGTGAGCAGACTGACCAATGACAACGAGACTAACTTTGGCATCCTGTAGTCCAAAAAAAAAAAAAAAAAAAAATAAAAAAAATTTGTTGCCTGTAAATGTATACTTACTGCAATTTCCAGCTTATAAACCGCAACTTTTTTACACGCTTTCAACCCTGCGGCTTATGCGGTGATGCGACTAATTTGTGCGATAACAGCTGCAAGGGGGGAACCCAGTGGAATATATCTGCCGAGCAAGTGACTTTTACAGGTATGTTGTTTTTTTTTTTTTAACTGGCCCTGTTAGTGCTGCGCGAGTGTTAGCGCTGCACTGGCGTTAGTGTTGCGCTAGCGTTAGCGTTGCGCTAGATTGTTGCTGCCGCGACTCAGTGATTTAGGTATCTCTATTTTTCAACTGGCCTTGTTAGTGCTGTGCTACCGTGTTGCTACACTGAACTGGTCGCCAGTCAGTCGCAGGGCACACTTTGACACGGACAACCATTTACACTTAGATTCACCACATTCATGGGAACTGAATCCAAGCTCCGCGCACCAAAGTCAGGCGACTGCACCAGTACACCATCAGTGACTTTGTTGAGTGGATTTTTTTAACTTGTGATTAAAAAAAAACAACAACAACATTTTGGGGCAGTGGCCGGAACAGATTAGTTACATTTCCATCCATTTCAAAGGTGAAATCTGATTTGAGTTTGGTCCCGTTCACTGCCCCGGTCGTCATGGTAACGAATATGCAGGCCTCGCCATGTTGGTCTAGTAGTTGATGGGTCACGTGGGTAAACAGTCGCTCAATCAGGCCGATTTCAGTGTAATAATTTGAGAACTTTTTAAACCGAGGGGAAAAACACGCGCAGTTCGTCATTCACACTATTATTATTATAATTTGGGAGTCGGGACTCACCTCCAGAATTTCTTTGGGAATTTTGCTCAAATCATCCACATATTCTTTGCAGCTGTAACACAAGAAATTCTGTGGGGACATTTGGGAGGATTAAAAAAAACAAACAAACAAAAAAACAACAAACGCAATTGAGACATTGTTTACCCAGGAATCATATTTTTGCACACGTATCAATGTTCAGCCCCATGTTTCCACTAATGCAGAGGAAAGTTTATTTTGTGCGCGTTTAAAAAAAAATATATTTAACGGCGACTGGCAAATTAGATGGATGGCAAATGAAAAGTTTGTCCCTACCCGCACGAAAACGAGGATCGACTTCCTGTCTTGATACAAACTCTTGAAGGGAATGGAAGTTCCGTGGCGGTCGTAAACGAAACAATCCTCCACGTTTCGGAGGTGCAAGTCGACTGGATGAGAGCCACCGTCTCGAGTTATGTTGCTCTCGATTTGTCGCGTTACGGGCGAGTTGACTTCTGCCATTTTTTTTGCTCCCCCTTTAAGGCTATTTTTAGACGTTCAGCCGAGGCTGCAAAGCCACGCCCAATGGCTCAGACCTCGCCCGAGCTGCTGTTTGATTTATTTCGTTTTCAAAACACAGTGTTTGTTTAGCTTTAAATAAATTAATACGTCATTTTAAAAAAAATCGAGAAAACTTTATGTTGGTTGCAAAGATGACACATTCTCAAGACGTACCCAAAATACAACAACAACAAAAAAAAAAACCTTGATGACTCGTTAAAACACAATAAATTCCACATACAAAATTCAGAGAAGACATAAATATGTAACATTACAATACAATATATCACATACTATAATAATAGGCGGTGATGCAGCTTCAAAGCCTTTGCCTCACAGTTCTGAGGACCCGGGTTCAATCCCGGCCCCGCCTGCGTGGAGTTTGCACGTTCTCCCCGTGCCTGGGTGGCTTTTCCCCGGGTGGGCACTCCGCTTTCCTCCCACATCCCAAAAACATGCAACATTCATGGGAAACTCTAAATTGGCACGCGGTGTGATTGTGAGTACGGCTGTTTGTCTCGACGTGCCCTGCGATTGGGTGGCGACCGGTTCAGGGTGCACCCCGCCTCCTGCCCGTTGACAGCTGGGATAGGCTCCAGCACTCCCCGCAACCCTCGTGAGGACAAGCGGCTAAGAAAATGAATGGATGTGATTATGAGTGCGGCTGTTTGTGTCGACGTGGCCTGCGATGGGCTGGCGGCCAGTTGAGGGTGTACCCCGCCTCGTGCCCGTTGACAGCCGGGATTGACTCCACCATTCCCGCGGCCCTAGTGAGGATAAGCAGCTCAGAAAACGGATGGGTATTTTCTATCCCAGATTGCCAAAACTTCCTCGGCTATACATTGTTGGTAATTTCACAATCAAGCTCAGGAAACGATTCCCCAAAAATGTGAGTGCATTGTAATTTATTAAATATTCTCCGTTTTTGTGACTTTCAATTTGTCCAGCTGCTTTCTGTTTATAATTAGTAATGTAATTATATTTTTTAATGTACATTTTTTTACTTTTTTTTTACACATTGTATTGTATGATATCGTATTATACACTTAAAAAAGACGCTTTGGTCTCAAGGGGTCTTTCTGTTCTGATTAAATGACTGACTGAACAGGAAAACTCCAGCTAGAAAGGCCAGAGTCAAATGTCAAAATTCTAACCTGTGAACTGGGACACAGTTCCACTTTCCTGCTGCATACTGGCCAACAGTTTAAAAACAACAAATATATAAAGTTCCGTGTTCCACAGACATAAAATTTAGACCACTTCACATTGCTGCTTCTCTGCTATCCCGTTATTACAAATCCCCCCCTCGTCGGCTTCCGTACTTTCCCCCACGGTACGGAAGTGTCCTGACTAGCCCAGCTTGAGCTGCCGCTGTTTAGTGTCGGGCGCTGCTAGGCTAACGGGGCTTTTCCGCGTCCTTGTTTTCCTTCGACGAGGCGGTGTCAGCGTTGATATCGAGCGGCCAGAAGGCGACTATTATGTGAGCTCGGCGGCCAATCGTGGGTGCACCGTGCGAACTGGTGAGCGATGTCCGCTGTCGTCGCTACGGCTAGTTTGTAGCATTAAGTAGAACGAGCGAGCTAGCCTGGCAGGACAGCTCTTAGTCGCATCTTTATCACCCATTCAAGCTTGCAAAGATACACAAAAATGTCAACTGATGACGCACCGGTTAGCTTTGCAAATACTCGATCATCACCGAAGACTTCAAGTGTTGCTTGGTCCGGGGATATATCTCGTTCGACCACTTGTTCTCTTGTTTACACCCTTATTATTTTCATTCGGTTGCCTCCATGCGACCATTCCTTTGCAAAACTGCAGTGTTGCTGTTTTTATTTTATTCGTCGCCGATTCATCCAGGTATTATCCCATGAGGGATAGACATCTCGTCCTCCTGGGAGTCCTGGCCAAGATGCACTCAGAAAGTTTTATGCTCGAAAAAAACCCAAAACAAAACAGGCCATACAAAAATATTAACATGAAACGAAAGCATAAACTAATAGGCTACGAGTGAAACATGATCAAATTTCAAGTCAACAACAGTATCAACTTAAACTGACATTTTTCTTGAAGGTCTAGTATCCCTTTAGAGACCCAGTAGGGAGTGATTCTTGACAAAGTTGCTCTTGAAACTCATTCCATTAAAAAAAAAGTTACATGGCAAAAGAATGCGTATTTGCCAAGCTCCGACTCCTCAACAAACAATCAAACTGTTTGCATGTCATCTGGTCTTGAACGTGCAGCTCAAGTGTCAAAGAAGGGATGTCTGGAGATGTACAAAGCATCCCGTAGGTCCCAATTTAAATAGGAAGCCACTGTGTAGAAAACTGAATCAATTTTTTAAGTAAACAGCGTTGGACTGATTCCATTGCCTGCTTTGTGCTCACAAAGTGAGTCAAATAACTACATTTCGTTTCAAGATGTGACATGCACTTGTTCTGTAAACATTTCATGGTGTAACTAAACGGGGAAGGTTTGTCCTTCACAAATATTCAAACTCATTCCATTAAAAAAAAGTTACATGGCAAAAGAATGCGTATTTGCCAAGCTCCGACTCCTCAACAAACAATCAAACTGTTTGCATGTCATCTGGTCTTGAACGTGCAGCTCAAGTGTCAAAGAAGGGATGTCTGGAGATGTACAAAGCATCCCGTAGGTCCCAATTTAAATAGGAAGCCACTGTGTAGAAAACTGAATCAATTTTTTAAGTAAACAGCGTTGGACTGATTCCATTGCCTGCTTTGTGCTCACAAAGTGAGTCAAATAACTACATTTCGTTTCAAGATGTGACATGCACTTGTTCTGTAAACATTTCATGGTGTAACTAAACGGGGAAAGGTTTGTCCTTCACAAATATTCAAACTCATTCCATTAAAAAAAAGTTACATGGCAAAAGAATGCGTATTTGCCAAGCTCCGACTCCTCAACAAACAATCAAACTGTTTGCATGTCATCTGGTCTTGAACGTGCACCTCAAGTGTCAAAGAAGGGATGTCTGGAGATGTACAAAGCATCCCGTAGGTCCCAATTTAAATAGGAAGCCACTGTGTAGAAAACTGAATCATTTTTTTTAAGTAAACAGCGTTGGACTGATTCCATTGCCTGCTTTGTGCTCACAAAGTGAGTCAAATAACTACATTTGGTTTCAAGACGTGACATGCACTTGTTATGTAAACATTTCATGGTGTAACTGAACGGGGAAAGGTTTGTCCTTCACAAATATTACAATTCATAGTTTGTGGTGCACTGACAGGGCTGCTCCTTCAACTGGATGTTATTGCAGTATTGAGCTCTATTTTGACTGTTTCAGTCATTTAGTTACAGGTTCACTAATGGTTAGGACGTTTGCCTTGCAGTTCAGGGTAGGAACCTTGCATTCCAAAAAGCATCGATTTTACGTTTACTGAAGACTAAATTCCTCATAGCTCTGTGAGTGGTTGTCTATACGTGCCCTGCGATTGACTTGTGATGACCAGTCCGGGATACGCCCCGCCCTTGGCCAAAAGTCTCTCGAGCGCTATAGAAACGGGATGTTTGAGGGTATAAATACTAAAGTGGATATGTTATCAGCTGCCAGTTATGGTATAAAGCCTCATTTTTATAACTGTAAATGAACCACATTTGATCCTTTTCCGTTCCAAAGTTTTCTCGAGTCATCTATATGGGCCATCTTCTCTCGAAAAATGGTTACCGTCTGAAGAAGAAGACACGCAAGCAGCATCACAAAAAGAAGAAGAAGAGGAACTGCTTCCTGCAGGGGCCTTGCATGCTGTGCTTCATCATCCACAGCGGCAGCGGCAGCAGCGGTCTCAGCGAGGACAGCGACCCTTTGGAGGCCGGCGTCAACGGCAGCGGCTGCTGTCACAACAGCGTCACCGGCATCACCGTCCCGGGCGTCGGCGCGGTCGGGATCAGCGCGGCGGCTGCGGCGGCCTCCAAGCTCGCCGAGCGGTACGCCACCCTCGCGTCTCCCGAGGACTGCTCCAAGTTCCTGCTCTCCCCGCCGGAGTTAGCGATTTGGGAGGGGCAGGGGAGGAGCCTGTTGGCGGCTGTCCCGGCAAAACTCATCACGCCGCCGGCTCTTTTTCGGACTGGCGTTTCTGTGACTGTGCCCATTCCCGTAACTGTGCCTGTGCCTGTGCCTGTGCCTGGCTGCAGCAGTGACCACACCGAGATGGTAAGATGCTCATGAAACGTGCATCTCGGGTTTGCTGATAAATAGCATCTCTGATATTTTGAATTTTCATTTGTTTAATTATGTTTTCATAAAGGGCAATATTATATAGAGTGCTATTTTCCTTTTAAAAGAACACAGTACATTTTTTTGGGGTGGTGGGCTTGAAACGGATTGATGGCATATCCATTTACCACAATAAGGAAGTGTGATTTGAGTTACAAGCGTGGTCAAGGACTTCATTCAACTTGTATCTTAAAGCACAAAGGTATTAGTTGTACACATGATCTGCGTTTGTCCGTGCATACAGGTATGTAAGAGGAAGTGTTCCGAGGTCCAGAGATGCACCCCTTGCAACAAGCAGCCCCGCTGTGCCTTTTCTGACCCCGACGGTAGCTTAGAGAATGGAGGAGTGGGTGGAAGCGTCGCAGAGGCGTCTTCGAACTCCCAAACCGGCCACTGCCACCTTCCCATCTGCCCGCTGCCTTCCTCCTCCTCCTCTTCTCCATCCTCCTCCTCTTCCTCGACAGCGGACGACGGCTGCTGCGGTCCGGCTCTCCAGGTCGACCCGACCCACCCCTCGGACTCGTCCCCCACCAGCCTGCAGCGCTGCGATGACTGCCAGGCCAAAGCCTCTGACGCTGCTGACCCTTTAAGTATCAACCACCTGCCTTCTTCTATCCTCCTCAAGGTCAGCAGTTCTCCAAAGCTTGGCTAAAGTTTTATTATTATTATTATTATTATTATTTTTTTTTTTAAAAGATACCTTACTGTCATCACCTACTTCTGCCCGACTACAGGTTCTCTCACACTTGACGGTGAAGGAACGTTGCTTGTGTGCCTCTTTAGTCTGCAAGTACTGGAGGGACCTCTGCTTAGATTTCCAGTTCTGGAAGCAAATTGACCTCAGTGGCCTTCACCAAGTAAGTCAATGGAACTGAAGATATACAGTAGGAGCTTTGCTCTTCATGGGAATTCAGTCAACCTCCACTGCTCGAGAAGGAGAGCCCGAGCCCTTTTGAGAGTACCAAAAAATCTGCCTGTATTTAAGGACCCCATGGTTATTGTAATTGCCTATAGTTGCCACAAGGTAGCGGCAAAAGACTTTAAAAAAGATTGGCTCATAATTAAAGTGTAGTTAATGTCTCCAGACATTCCGCTGTTGGCTGAAGTTAAAGGATAATAGTATTCTGTTTTGATGGATTTATTTATTGTTGTCTGAAACAACACAAAGCAAATGGATCAACCCCATTCATCGAACGTGCACGATCATGCACTCCATCCCTCCATTTTCTGAGCCACTTGTCCTCACTCGGGTCGTGGGAGTGCCGGAGCCAATCAAAGCTGTCATCGGGCACACCCTGAACTAGTTGCCAGCCAAGGGACCTTTCTGACTGACGATTTTATGCTCCGCCCCCCCCCCCCCCCCATAGCTACAGTTGCCATGTCCCACAAGCTTCCAAAATGGCGACTGAACAGAACAGGTTAAAAGTCGATGTTCTAACGCGTATTCCAAATTATATTGCGGTATGTTTTTTGCCAAATGCGTCAGACTTGTCCAGGAGAGTTCTACAGAGAGGTCTCGAGTATTTCACGCAAGGATATGTACTCAGAATTAAGATTTTGGACGGAGCAGGACGCAATGTCAGAGTTATAGCAAAATGTTGGCTCGTCGATGCAAAAAAAAAAAAAAAAAAGTTTTGACGCCTCACAAACTTCATATTGAAATCCAACTGGATGAAATAGTGGAATCGTACTGCGCATGTAAAGCAGGGTGAGTACTTTATACTTGGCAAGATCACCAGAGAATAGTGGAACTGTACTGCACGTGTAAAGCAGAGTGAGTACTTTATCCTTGGCAAGATCACCAGTAATATCATTGTAGTCTTAAGAAGTGAGTTAGGTTCGATTTTATACATTTAAACAATGGTGATGAACTCAGGCAGTACCGTAGTCACCAGGTGAAAAAGTTTGTCTTGGCTCGTAATGGAACCCAGTGCTCTGTCTTGAAAGTCTGATGTGATCCAAATAGGCAAACAGGCATTTCTCTTGCGTGACACATCGCGGATTTACATATCACTAACCCGACTCTTGGGCATAAAACATGACACACTTCATTCAGCAGGTCCGTGATACGCTAACAAAGTGAAAGTTGTTGTTTTCCTGCAATGTATAAAGCACTGATACTAATGAAATCAAACTCCGAGAATATACTTCTCCCTCACTTACCTTGGAACATACAACATCCAGCCTTGTTTTTGTTGATATTGTCCACATTTAGTTGTACGTGCGCTCTTCCCCAAGCATAATCCATCGTAGACACTTTGTCAACTGTGTTTTCGGCTTTGGAAAATGAATCAAGTGGGCTCTTTGTAACCTAGCCAGTTATCTTTTATCAGAATTGCACGTTCCCCAAGCGCATCTGAGGACCATTTTCTTCATGACATGAACTTTTCCAAGCGCACGCTACTGACAACCAGAATTGCTTGTGGGACAATACGCCGAGATGGGCGTGTCAAGCCAGGGGTTAAGACAATGCGGCTATCTGATTGGCTATGATTGTACGAGTGATTGACAGGTTGGAAAGGTCCATTGCAGGGCACTTGGAGATTGACAACAGTGGCACTCACGATCACACCTATGTGCAATTTAGAGTCTTCAATTAATGCATGTTGTTGGGTTGTGGGAAGAGACCTTAGAGCCCAGAGAAAACCCACCCAGGCACGGGGAGAACACGCAAACTCCACGCAGGCCGGGGCAGGATTTGAACTCCAGTCCGGACCTATGAGGCAAACTCTTCACAGCTGCACCAATGTACCGCCAACCATCCGGTCATTTTACATCAATGTATTTAGTGTACATGCAAACCACTTTCACATGAGGCACACCAGTAATGTTACCTCGCATACCAGCCTAGATAACATACCGGCATAAACTGAATAGCATTTTACACAAATTGCAAAAGTCAATTTAAAATTTTGGACTTTACACACGGTAATCACTGTTAGGGAACGTAAGTGAATTGTAGCGGCAATGTGGACTCTACACAGGCTAGAGAAAAGTACAAATCAACTTTGACATTGTTTATTCCCCGGCACAAGGCGCATTCAAGGAGTGCTAACAAAACAGGACATGACAACAAAACACCATCATTGAGTTCCAGTAAATTACGACAAGCTAGTAATATTTGCATTATTTTGGCCTCAATTTAAAAACACATAATTGGCGAGTTTTTCGCCAATTAATGGTGTAGGTTGACAAACCGTGTTCCTCCCCTGCTTTTCCAGGTAAACGATGATCTCCTGGCGAAAATAGCCTCTCGGAGGCAGAATGTGACGGAGATAAACATCTCGGACTGCAGGGGCGTCCACGACCACGGCGTTTTCTCCCTGGCCTCTCAGTGTCCTGGCCTGCAGAAGTACACGGCGTACAGATGCAAGCAGCTCGGGGACATATCGCTGGCCGCCTTGGCCGCACATTGCCCTCAGCTGGTGAAAGTGCACGTGGGCAACCAGGACAGGCTGACGGACCGGGCGCTGATGAAGGTAATTCATCAGGAGACGTGGCTGGCTCGCCTTGTGGAGAAAAACCAAAGCTCTTATTTCCGCTGTTTTCTGTTGGCATCAGCTCGGAGAGTGCTGCGGCGAGCTGAAGGACGTTCACCTGGGCCAGTGCTACGGAATCAGCGATGAAGGGATGGTGGCTTTGGCCAAGGGATGCCCCAAACTGCAGAAATTATACTTGCAGGAGAACAAACTGGTTAGTCCTGCTTTTTGTTTGAACGCGGTGTTGCTGCCTCACTTCGTTGTCATAGTTTTCTGTCATAATGGAATGTCCTCAAATGATGTCCTTCCTTGTACTCAATGCAATGCTATTTATGTGTTTTTTTTTTTTTTCTTCTTTCTGCTGGATTTTTGGATCTTTTTTTTTTTTTTTTTTTTTTTTTTTGGACTAGGCTATATTCATCTTTGAGGTCACCGGGCAGCATTTCTGATGCTACAGACCTTCAGGGAGTTTTTCTTTCTTTTTTTTTTTTTTTTTTTTTTTTTTTAAAATATATTTGTTCACTGACACGCTGAGCTTGGATTTATTGATCTTCTTTTCCTCTTACACTGATTTTATTTTTTCAAATGTGTTTTAGTTTTATCCGCCAACACAACTTAGTGATGTTTTAGGCCACTCGTGCATGTTTTATGTAGACTTTTCACCATGAATATATCATCACCAATACATACTACTTCTACGATTAATAATAAGAACTTTGATCGATGAGTTAGCGCTATGCGTAGATTTAAAAGTTAGTGTTAATCTTCAATAAACCACTAGATGAGGCTATTTGACTCTTTTGGTCCATAAATGGCCGGCAGTTGCATTCTTCCCTCTGTCACAGATTGTATATTCACAGCGGTGCAGTTGAGTGTTTCTTTGCCAAACGGCTATCACGGAACCTCTTTTAGTGGTCATTTGGCTCCGTGTCTCTGGACTCTCGCATAGAAATAGAATATAACTGCTCATTTGTCACGTCGGCTCCCAAATTCCTTTCATCTGTCTCTTCATTCCGAAGTATAACCATAAAGATCTTGATGAATTAGCCCACTTACGGTTGTTAACAATAGCTCAGTTTGTTAAAAGCCCATTCATCAACTTAATTGTCCAACATATTAGGGATAGCCTCTTGCTGAGAGATGAATATTGTTTCTATTAACATCTCAGCACAGCCGTTTTTCAGATGCGGGATTGTGGCACTCATTCTTTTTGAGTTTAGATAAGAAGTTCGACTGGGAATTATTATGTCTGGGCTCTCTGGCTGCTTAGCCAGGTTGTACTCGCACAATGAAAACATGTCAACGTTGCAAAGGAACCTTAAATGAGATCATCCTCTTTATGCGATCTGCTTTTAATGTGGACGACGTGCCTTAACAATATTCTCCTCTTTCTCTTCCTTGAAACTTGATTAAGCAGAGTGCCACAGGATGTTTTCCGTGTGGTCTCCAAATTGCCTCTTCCCTTCATTTTTCCCCTCCTCTTTCCTCTTGTCATCGTTTGTGTTTTTTGTTTTCCACGCTGGAGGGGCTTCTTCTCTGTATTTGTAGCGTGTCCAGCTCCTTTGCTCATGTGACCTTGAAGACATACCAACTCTCATCACTGCACACATCATTAGGTAAACCTGTCGTGAATTTAATATGTATAATTTGATGTGGTGTATTGTGCGGGTCTTCGGGCTTCCTTCCACACCCCCAAAAATACATATATATATGGTAGGGTAATTGAACACTATATGTACATGCACATAGGTAGGAATATGAGGGTTAGGCGTTGTTTCTCTGAGCGTGCCTTGCGATCTGATATATGCGCAAACTGCCTCCCGATTCGGCCAACCTGGTTAAAGCTCGGGTGAATTGAGAAGGGAAACGTTTTAAAGACACATCAAAGTATGAATACATGAAATAGTTGTAGCCAATGTTCCTTTAATAATTTTTGACGTGTCTGGAGCAAACACACTAAGGCCGTGAGCGCCCCCTTTTGACCACTGTGAGCGACATCAGACGTATGCACTGCGGTCTAGCAGTGTCATCCATTGAAGTTACATGGCTCATGAAAAAGTTCAGATGACATTCCCATCAGAACATTTTTATGAAGAATTTTGTGTTTTTGGAAACACACATTGAAAATGTCCACAAACAAAAAAATACATTACAATACAAATACATACCAAGCCAACTGTTAACTATAAATTAGATTTTTTTTTTTTTTAACCCACAATGATATTCCCGTCTGTTTTTCTTGGTATAAAACGGAATTATTGCTTGCAGAATATCTTTTGCAATGCATGTTGAAAGCTGAATGATGCTCCCAAACAGTTTTAGGATTAACGTTATGTTGCCTCCTATATTTACAACACAGAATTAGCTTTTTGTGCACTGTATTGTCTGTGCTTTCATCCTGGATCAGGCTGTGCCAAGGTGGAATTTTAGCATTATACACTATTTCATCCTGTACTTTCTTCTTTGGCTTCAAACCAGACCTTTTTTCAGTCAAAAAAGAGAAAATCTCATCCAGTTTCACCACTTTTTCTCCTATTATTCACATACCCCGGTGTTTGTAATTATGAGTGGACCCCTTTAAAATGGAGGGTGACTGTGTCAGGTAAACAAGGAAGTAGAGGGTGTGGCACGGTGTGGCCGAGCAGCAGCTCTTTGTGAGAGGCAACGTGCTCTCCCGTGTTTAAAAAAAACAAAAACAAAAGAAAAAAAACCAAGACATCAGGCTGTAGTTCACTACGCTGCATCTGTTTTCCTCTGCGCTGAGAGTCCGCAAATGCAGCTTAGAGGGAACATTGGTCGTAGTTGACTTTGACGAAAGACACCTGCCATTAAACAAACGTTTTTTTTTTGCAAGTTCGACTTCAGACATTCATGTAATCAACTCTCGGTTTGATCGTTAGCGACGGACTCACAGGAAATCCGATATTCTGTGCTTTGTGTTGTAATGTGAAGTTGACTGGTCCAAGAGTAGACTCAAATACTCCGCATCCACATTTAAAGCTTGAAGTCAACCAACCACTCGTCACATAATTTTGGGGACTGGTCCTCCAATCGGGTAATTTACAGAGGACTGCAGCACTCTGATGAGCAGTAAAATGTCCTGTTAACAAAGTGGCAGTCTTTATACTTCTGCTGAGAAAAATCTGTTTTGTTTGAGTAAAACTGCATGTGCAGGAATCCAACTAGTTACCACAACTACGTCCAGCGTAATGGTGAGTTGTAATTAGATTAATAAAAAAAAATAAATAAAAATAATAATTCTTTGCCAGTCATTTTAGGGTTTAGGGTTAGTCCAAATTCGGCTGGGATCGGCTCCAGTTCAGCCAAAACAGTAATGACACGTGTGAATGGATGGATCCAAGTTGATGTGGTGGCAGCGCAGTGAACCTGGCTGTTACCGTGTCTGCTTTACATTTTTGAGGTTCGGGGTTTGAATCTTGGCCTCCCTGTGAAAAGATTGAATGTTCTCCTTGTGCTTGTGTGAATTTTTCTCAAGGTTGTCCTCTGACATGCCAAAGACACGCATGTTTTGTGAGGGCCATTGAAGACTCAAAATTGTCCACTGGTGTCTGAATAGTTAATTGTCGACATGTGCCCCGTTTGGCGCGCAGCGATCCGCTGTGATTGGCTACAGGACAGCCACCAATCTTACGAGGACTAGCATTGAAGTAAACGAATGGGTGGTAGTTGCTGTGGCAGTTTGACTTTTGAATTATAAATGTGATTTTCTCGATGTATTGCCATGTTCAGAACATGTCCAGCTTGACTTGCTGGTCGACTGGTGACCAACAGTTGAGAGTGTCGTGTTGTCCGACAAGCGTGTTGCTCTGTAGTGTCTCAGATAGTTGGCTGCATTCCTTATTGGTGCTTATCCGCTATTTATGTCGCACTCGCTTTTACGACACTGCTTCCCTTTTCAAGTCTTGTTTTCATCCTCTGAAGTGAGCCCCCATGCCCCCTCGCCACCACCACCACTTTTACCCATTCTTGTTCTGTCGTCGCCCATCACCTGGAAGGGAAAAAGCTCAGTTTACTACAGCGGCGGAGCACAGACAAGAATGAAAGTTTGGGCGGATAAGCTAAAAAGTGCACAATTTAAGCCTCTTTCTGCGTTGGCAACTTTGCTCTACTGTTCTTTTTTTTTTTTAATTAAATGCTATTTGCAATTGGCGGACATTTTTGCCCGGGAAGCACTTTTCCTTTTTTACCGCTCTTTTAAATTTGCTTCATCTGCCCTCCTGTCTTGTTAAAATCACAGAGCGTGTGCTTCATTTTCTTGCAACGGTATTGAAAAAAAGCTTCACACACGTGCACACCTACATGCGCACGCACGCACGCACGCACACACACACACACACACGTACACAGATTATTTACAATTTTAATCAGTCCAGAATGTGAGTGGAATTGCAGAAGCCCCTAACATAGATTAGCATGTGCCCTCAATTTGGGGCTAATTACTACTTTGCATTTTCAATCACAGCCTGTGCTGCTTTTGACACTAACCCCCCCCCCCCCCCCGCCCCCCCCCATCCCCGCTCCTCCCCACATCTTTCTCCGACACTTTTCAGACTCAGACAGAGGGAATTTATTTCTTTTAGCACAAACGGTGTGTGGATCGACATGAAACGGCGATCTGTCGAAGAGCAAAGTGTTTCTTGGCCGCCTCTGGTCTGACGGCCCGTCAGCGATCTACTTTCTGCGGGTGTCGGAATGACAAGCGAATCTTCTGACGGCCCAATCAGGCAGATGAAATTGTATATTGACACTTTCAGATTTAATTAACCGGATTATAAGGCCATCAGAGACAAAGGAAGTGCTAATGATAGCCGTCGCTCATTATGGGATCGGCCTTTTGACATATACCAACACACAGGCCTCGGTTGAAAAAACAAAACACGTCAGGGACACGCTCTTGCAGGAGCTTATGTCGTGAACAGCTGCCAGCTGCACTGGAATGTCCTGTGGAAAGTTTATTCACATATTTTGACTGTAATTACACATAAATAGAAGCCCTCTGAGCTCACACACTCAAGCGCACAAACAGTGTATTGTGTCACGTCCATAGATTCTTCAAAGGCTTGACTTTTTTTTTTTTTTTTTTATGTCAGATGATGGCAGTTGAGCGCTGCAAATTTTAAACCACACCTTGATAATTAATCAGTTTTCCCCCAACGTTTATTTGGCTAACACTACACATTTTACATGTGAAACATTTCACAGAACACAAAGAACTAACAAAGCTAAATACTGCAGTACTGAAATAATGATGAGCTCATCTGGATTTACTCACAAATTGACTGAATGTAAAGGGTGGGCTTGTTTAATTGAACAGAATGTTGTTATTCACAGATGATACACAGATCAATTGTAGATTCTGTAAAGTGGAAGAGCATATAATTATTACATGTCACTATAAATATCTCAGGGGCACAGGCAGATGGAAAAAGATAAACTATTTAGCTAACAGATCATTTTCGGACCATTGAAGCAAAATTGCCTCATTTCTTGTGCACACCTTTCACAATACATCGGAATTCAAAAGCTAATTTAATGTTTATATAGTTTATTCATGTCTTTTGTCGTGGAACTGTAAATATCTGACGGCCGTTATATAACACAACAATGGCGGCCTGCATGGAAGAGAGAAGGTGCTCAGGACAGGGGTGGACATTTGTGTAATGCTTGCTTGAGTTATGTTCACATACTCGCAAGCCATCAACAAAACATTGCGTAGCCTCGTAAGCTAGTGCTAACGCTCATGGTTGTGTGCAAACATGCTCCCCGTTCTATTGAACACATGATCTCACTGGAGCAGTGGGTTCCTACCTTTTTGGAGCCGCGGCACATACTTTGCAATTAAAAAATCTCATGGCCCACCGACAAATGAAAATGTTCCAAAAAGTCCACATATTAATTGCTGTATGTACTTGCTGCCATCTAATAGAAGACCATTGATTTGTTCTGTCGCTATGCCTCACTGGTTTAAATAGATGGGCAAAGATACATTATTTCTTGTTAATATATATCTTTTGAACAATTGAGTACACAAGTATATACAGTAAACCAGCAGGTCATATAAATAGTTCAGTTATGTTTTTTTAAATTAAAAACTTTCTGATTGGCGATCGGCCCCAAAATCGTGATCGTTTGAAGCTCAATTATTTTTTTTAACTGTGCTTTGATAGGTCAGGCCTAAAAAGCCTGCATTTTCCCTTATCTTTATGTGTTTATAGAAGAATGAAAGCTGATACATATTTCCAGTGTCCATGTTTATTCTAGTATTAGAAAGTTTTCCTTGAACCCCTGACACACTTGAAATTCTGTGAGTGTATTGAGAGGGAACAGCGCTCTTTCCTCTCTTCGGTGTCCTCCTTCAAGTGCTTTTGCATCGATCTGTTTCCTCCAAAACGCCTTTGTGTGTTTGCGTGTGCGCCTTTGCGGCCGTTGCCGTTTTTTTGCCCGAAGAGTAATAAGATGCATTAATGAGCTCCGGCTTCAACTTGGACATCCAGCTCCACTCAGACATGGACACCGTCGATAAGTTCCCTCTGCCGGTCTGCCCGCGAACAAAACAGCCTTTAAAGTGGAGGGTGATAAAAAGAGAGAGGAGAATTGGAAAAGGCTTTTTTTTTTTTTTTTGTCTGCGAGGTATGCAGGGATGTTTCACCTTGGCGGTTTAGCTTTGACGTTTATGCTGTGATGAGACTCATGATCAACATATGCACAAACGCACAGGTGAACCGCTTTATGAGAAATGAAGGTGAAGACCGGCGTGGCCTGGATTGTTGCTTGGAATCGGAAAGTCAGGAGTGGGAGTAACGTTGCCGAGTTTGTCGTCTTTCTGTCAATTGAATGCCACAAATGCGGGTGGCGAGATTGGAAAAACTGGTCAAAATCTTTTAGTTCTACAATTGTGTCGAAAAATGTCAATATCACAGCTATGCATTTGGCGCAACACACATTCAATCCTTGGCAATACAGTAGTCATCCTTCTCCATACTGTTCCCGCATTTTGAGCCTGAATTTTGATTCTATACCCATCCAAATCCTTTTTCAGCAGGAGTTTCTATTCATCAAATGTCTGTTACTTGTTTTTTTTTTTTTTTTTTTTTTTTGCTGGAACTTGTCTTTTTTCTCAACCCCAGGAACCGTCAGGGTCTTTGCGTTGCAGTTCTTATCAGCCTCCTCCAGAGGGCGTGATAAGACTGCCTAGTAGCATTTGCTTCATACTTCTGGGATTCTCAAATGGTCATTCAGTCATGTTACTACAGAAAAAAAAAAAAAACAAAACAATATCCAATGTTTATTGTAATTTAAAATTTACCGTTTTATTATCAAAGTTTGGATGCACACACCTGCACAATACATTACAAGAACTTTGTTGAACATTATCTTCAAAAATATCATCCTGCTCAGTTTTGATTTGATTTGAGTCTATCAAAGGTCTTAGCAGTTCTTCAAAACTGTACTGCATCGCACTGAGAGCTGTTTCCAACGGTGGTCTCGTTACCTTGCTACACGAGTTGACACAATATCAGGAACACCTCTCAGGATAATGTAGCAGTAGTGGACAACCAAGAATAATACACACAAACGTCCTGCTCATTATGATTTTTGTAAGGTCCCAATTGTGAGTACAGCTCTCGTATTGGACTTTATCTGGTTCTGGAATGAAAGTGTCTAGTACATACACTATGATAATCACAATCAAGGAAATCTGTGCATTACAGTGGCTAACAGTGCATTGATTGAATAACCACCATAGGTGAAATCAATTTGGTATGTGCAAGTAAAATATCAGTCTAATTATAATTATGAATGAGATACAGAGTGTATTATGGATGATGTGTAGAGGTAGTCATTGATTCATTTTTTTTTAATTGATATGAAAAGAGGAGTTTCCCCCCCCCCCACATAATTTGAAATCATCCCTTGCTACAGCTTCTGTAGTCTGTGTAAGATAAGTGATAAAACATTCAGTGCATCTGTTTTATTTTATTTTTTTTTTAAAGGGGAAATGTTCATTTCTCTTCTCTGATATTGTCTTTATAGCAGCAGTAAGTTGTAGTAGTAGTTAGCCGGTCTGGCTCACAGTTGAGACATCCAGGGTTCAAATCTTGGGTCACGACTTTGCAATTGGTTCGTCACGCTTGCTCGGGTTTTCTCGGGGTGCTCCATTTTGGAGCTTTGCAAAAAATTGGTTGCAAAAATCCACGGACCGCTTCACAGGTCAAAAAACACATGGTTAGCGACAAGTCGGCGTTAAGCTCTGAGTACGATTGGGGAGCACTGTAGTCGACGAGTAGATAAGTCTGTGCAACCCCGCTACATGCCTTGAAGTTAGCTGGCGTCCCCTTCAGGGTTCCGTGGGTTGCGCCCCAATGTCCTCTAGTTTCAATTTGCATTGGTGGAAAGCGTCCATAATGCTGCGGGCGTTGAGAGAGGCCTTCAGGGTGCAAACGTTAAGATGTGAGCACGTCTTTCACTCGTGTCGGAATACCGTATATGGCTTTTACGGCACTGCCATTACCGTATTACTTCACCTGTGAGGTTGGTGCGACGCCGCCTCGAACTGATTTACTGTCGCGTTGGAAGCACTCACTTAAATGTCGTATTTCTCCATTTCTTAACCCAGCCTTCCTCGACCGCAACCTGGTTGACCTCGACGTTTAAAGAGTATTGCGTTGTGTGTTTATCCAGCTCCAGATGGCGGCAGCTCATCTGACACCTGGCCCGGGGATGTCACCGTGATTCATGGCCCTGTGTGACGCGGTGCCGTGTGACGGCTTTACTCCTCTTAATCCTTTTGCGCCTCTCTTCTTTCGCCCACTCACCGTCCCTCTCGGTTTCACCCCTGATGACGAGCTTCGCTTTTTGTTCGGAGAAGGGCAGATGATGTCATCGCTTCAAAAACCCGATTGGAGTGGCGGGCCTTTTTAGTCCAGTGGACATCTACGAATGCACTGTGATGATGAATCGTTTTCAACGAGGATCCGGTTGTGTCGTGTGTGTTGTTCGGAGAGAAAAAATAACATGCAAAACTAAACGAATAAAAAAAAAAAAAAAAAAAAGCTTTCTTGGAACTAATTACTTTACTAATTACTGCCAAACACAAAAGATTGTTGGCAAGAGATATTGTTTTGGTCTTTGGTCTTTTGTTGCTCAGCAGATAATGAGCAAAAGCTTTTACTGAAAAGCTGTAAAAATAAATGAACAGTTATTTTCTGTTTTTGCAATTTGAGTCACATTTAAACCCCCCTGGCTAAGTATTTAAATGGTAGAGTCCCGCGTGTGCAGTCCCGACGTTTTAGGGCCGTGATTCTCCAAGTGTGGTAAAGTACGGGGGCTCCCCTCTTGTGGTCTGTGGTAAAATTCTTAGCGACGATGGACGAAACCATTCCATCTCACCTTTACATGGATACCATTCTAATTTAACTTTTATTTGCAGCACATTTTAATCATTATTTTTTGTCTATTCAAGCCGTGTTGTTTAAACTCTACATACGTATTTTATCCAGTGCTGTACAATCCCCCCCCCCCCAAACTTTACATGTACAGTACGTGTACTTTTTTTCAGTACAGTTGAATTTAGGTGGATTTAACTTTTAAGTGCTATACATTTGCATATAATCTTTCAGGGTTTATTTTATATGTATCGTTGGGTACAGTTTTTATGTGCCTTGCATTTGAATTGAATCATTATATGAGTACTTTTTTTTCATAAACCTGCAATGTTAAAATACTAATGTCCAAAATGGTTACAATGATATTCAATTTTAGGAGTTAAACCTTTCCCTCATTTTTTTTTTTTTTTTTTAGGGATACGTGTATGGCGGTATTTGGAGAGAAAGTATTTTTTTGAGGTGGTGCTTGGTGGGAGAAGTTTGAGAAACACTGTTTGGGCTATTCGCCATGAAGTAGAAGCTAGGCTGCTCACACACACAGAAAAATGAGGGGCTTCGTGATTTTGAAAATATTTCAAAACTAAAATATTTTCCTTGTAGTTTTAGTCGCAATGGAATAATTTCCCCATTGCAATATTTAAACGGTTGAGTACACATTTGAACCATTACCCTGTCCCAATGTGTGAATGAACGATAGTCATATTCATCTAATGTTATTTTCACATAAAGCCGAAACTTGCCCGCAATATTTTTTTTTCTTACTTTTCAATTTTCGTAAGTCACGGTGTAACCATGACCCCATCGCAGCCCCTTGAATGGTTAAGTCCTGTTCACTGAATCCTAAGGCCTTCTGTCAATTTGTCCATGCACCAAAATGTCGATACCTCGAAAGACAAACCAAAATGATTCCTCATTATTAATCATTTCATCATTACTCATCTTGCAGTCTGGCATGATGGAACGAGTTCCTCTTCCCATTGTATGAACGGTGGAGCCTTGTTCATCCAGCACATTCTTTTCCCCGTGAAGTCGGCAAAAATTGTGGCGTCTTATGATTTAGTAGAGAAATGTGATAGAAGTCTTGTCACCCACCCGAGAATAGAAAATGGTATTGTCCAGTCAAGTTATGTTATTCTCCATAAACCAGACATGCCTTCTGGGGAACAAACATTTTTTGATGATTTATTTTCCCTCATTTTTATTGATGCAATAGATTTTCCTGATTTGTAGTTTGCATCATCATGGAACCGTTTCTTTCTCGAAGATTATAAAAATGGTACAGCCCCGTCGTCATACATCATCCTTTGTGTACCGCACATTTTTCTCCCCGAGCACCGGGGGAGGTTGTGACTGCCCTCTTGGAAGGGCTACACTATTTCAACGAATGAATTGCCTCATCGTGTGCTTCAACATGTTAGAAAACTCACCAAGTTTTGGATGTGGTGTATCCCGATAAAAATGTATGCATATCTATAACTCAGTCAGTCATGCCCCCCGGAACGATCGGCAGCACTATGACCGATCAACATGAAATTGGGAAGACAGCCCTATCGTTGAGGGTATCATAGATAGATGGGTGACATTAAATTGTTGGGGGTGAAGCTTGTGGATCATTTCAAGGATCTGTTACGAAAATGGGCTGTTTGTCACGTCTTGCAACTTTGTTACGTTTGTGTTTATTTCATTTAGTTATTGTTTATAGTGTTTTAATTTCACGTGAGGGATTAACTGTCTTTTCGCAGGAGCGAAATCCCTTTTTCTTGAGTTTGAATTTCAAATAAGGGCCATTCTTTTGCTGCCTCAATCTCATCAGCGTTGATGCTTTTGACAGTAGAAACTGGTGCTACACCCCCCCCCCCCCCGCCCCGTATACTTTCTTGAATATTTGTCTGAGGTCCTTGCTCCACTATTGTAGTTTCCAGCACTTTTCACGCCCCTCTTTCAATCACCCCCCCCCCCACCCATCTTCTACCTGCCACCTGTCTGTCTGTTTGATTGAGAGGCCAAACCCGCTCTCATCACTGACTTCATTAGTTACGATTGATAAGCTGCGAGGAGGCATGTGTGCACACGTATTTCCATGTGAGTAACATGTTTTTACCCTCCTTCTACTTGTTTTGGGCTCGCGCGCTTGCCTACCAACGCACTCCACTGTGATGCGTTCGGGGGCCGGCCGGCAACAGAGGTTCAATATTCGGAGTAATGAATGTGTTTAATAAGCGCAGTGGGTCGATGGGCTTAATGAAGGTGTGACAGAAGATGGTGCTCGCAGAACGCCTCCTGTAAAGAGACTTTAACAAGCCTCCGGGGTTAACGAGGTCAGAAACTATATTGGTGAGGGGATCCCAATTATGGTCTTTCTGTTTTGGTTTTCATCCCCCTCACCGGCTCTCCTTGCCGGACCTCCATGTGATAGATTTTATGGTATCATCAGTTTTCTTTGTCCGTCACACTGGACACTTTTTTTTTTTTTTATTTTTATTTTCTTTGCAGCCTGTCAGCCTCCACTCTGCAAATAGTCAATCATCAAAAATTCTCAGCCATATACTGTATATATATTTTTAAAGGACTTAATTAGATGATAATTATGTACTCCATCCAACTTTCTACCCTTAATAAAACATGTAACTTGTATTTAAAAATGTACATCATAAAGCCTTTATGCAGATTTTTTCTTTTTTTTTAAATTGTCATTAAAAATTTGGAAAATTAACTTAACCAAGTAGTTAAAAATAAACCTTATACATTAACCTAATAACAAATATGAAAATAAGCATGATGGTGGATTAGATCTCTTATTTTCTTGTGATTTTTTTTTTTTTTTTTACCTATATTCTGTATTCTTCAATCTCACTTTATAGTGTGGTCTTTATTATTAATATTAATTATTAATTCTAACATTTTTCCCCTTACGGTGATTTTTAGAAAAAGCATTTGTTTTAGATTCAGCTCATTGCATCATCACGTACGTTTCATTCATTGCCCTGGTTGAATTTTTTTCATTTTTTTTTACCTGAACAAAAGAAAATAGCAGCTCTAATTGTTGGTACTTGGGGACCTTAAAGTTTTTTCCCACATTTTGGAGGCAGTCGATGCGGTCAGTTGTATAGTGTATATTGTATGTGCTTTATCCTCCTGGGCAGGAAAAGAATCAAAAGAAAAAAAATTCATAAAGTAAAATGTTAAGTTCATTACGTCTTGATTGTTTTCTGGTCTTGACATAATTTGCGTTGGTGTACAGCATTGTATTGTTGTTAAGTGAATGTTTATTTAGTGAATTACTCAGCCGATCTGCTTAATGTTTATCTGACGTATGAAGTTCTCGGAGTTATGGAACAAGAATTAACTCATTCATAGTTTTTTTTCCCTATTCATTGTGGTACAGTGCCATATAGTGTATTTGTGAGCATGGGTAGGAGCTGAAATGTTTCTGTTGGATAATCATTTACTGCTAGCACTTTTTTTTGTTTTTTTTTGCAACTGTAGCAAAAACGAAAACAAAAAACAAAAAGTGGCATCTGTAGGAATCACCAGAATAACATTTTTATTAAGCATGTCATTTGGTAACGAGTGAGAATGACTGTTTTCATTTTTTGTGTGTAGTTCCCAGCCTGGTTAGAATTACAATGAAATCCACTTAGTTTGTATATTTTTATGCCTGATGTGGTGTTGGACAGATGTTTTTCATACGGTGTTACATTTTCAATAGCAAACAAAAAAAGGACAACATTTGAACGTTGGAAACAACTCGAATGAGTTTCTCACAGAAATTGCAGGAGAGGTTTCTTTTTTATGTTTTTTCTTTTCTGCGCATTTGTCAGTCCGCACAAACGTCTAGTTGGTCTGGATTGGGATTGCTCATCTTTTGTTTTTTTATTATTCCAAATGTAATTTTGATGAGTTATTATGTGGTGATTTTGGTCTCATACCCTGGCCGAGAGACATTGTTCAGGAATTGGAATGGAATCTTCCACTCTGAATCCACACTGCTCGATTCCGAAGCCAAATAATAATTTCTTAAAGTCCCCCATTAGTTTCACATAAAAATATTTAGTACCAAAAAAAACAGTTCATGATAATGACAAAAGAACTATCCAGAAATAAGGAAAAAGAAAGTGAATGCATTGTTTTTAGGCTCAAACTATGGCCATCATTAAACCTTTATGAAATGAACAGGCAATTTCTTCGTATTTTAACATTTGTAAATTTCCCAAAGGTTAACCACTCGTCCTTACGCTTTTTGGATGTTGGGCAGATGTAAAGAACTGGGGACGAGGAAGATGTTTGCAGAATAAAACTGACAATGTTTTTTTTTTTTTTTCTTTCTAGCATTTAAGTGTTGCATAGTGAATAAGCTTCTTTGTTTTTTTTGGCGTGTATGAATATGGTATGATTAGAATATGTGATATATTTACTTAATTTCAGGAAACCTATTTTTTAAACTAACAGATTTTTTTTTAATGATTTGACTTCACCAATGTCTCTTCTCTCCCCCCAAACCCCCCACTCCCCCGTCGCCGCCATCTGTTTTTTCCTTGTGTTTTTGGACATATCCAAGGTGTGTCCGAAAAATGTCCAGGACTGGCGTCATCAAAGATATATTTAAAACCCAAAGCACCAACTACGAGTTTTCCCTTGTAATCACTCTGGAGTATAGAACTTTGACCTAAGGTCTCTGCAACCATCGGACTCTCCCCCCCAACATGCTTTTATATACATTTGATGTCAATTTGTCATGCCATGAGTAAAGTGCGTGATGAAGAGACCGATGAAACCAGACCCGCTAGGGAACGTCGTTACCGGTGATGATTCATGGACCTTTGAGCACGACCCGGAGAGCAAGCGCCTTCTTTGGAAGAGTCCGACGTGGCCAAGGTCGAAGAAAGCGAGACGGTCCAAGACATGTTTAGCGTGTTCTTCGTTGTGAGGGGTTTTGGGTCAGGTTATCAAAGCGTCTCCGAGCCAGAGCTGGCGTCTCTGCATTATTCCTGTTCTGTGGGCCGCTGACTTGGTTTCTGACCACATCTGGGTAACATATTCTTAGTATGTTTTTCTAAGCAAGAGTTTATAAATGTTTGGATTTTTCTAGTGATGGTTATGGTTGTTGTTCATGTTTCGGCACCATGCAGTAGTATCAGTTTAACAGTTGAGTTGAATATGAGTATCTATAATCCGAGCGATCTGGTTGATGAAGACCAGATGTTTTTCAGACGGTTTTCGTTAGTCCCTCGTGTCCCCCGTGTACGTGCTTTCCGACATAGCTCGTACAAAAAGTATAGTTATTGCATGATGAATTACTTGTCAGCATTTTGACTAGTTAATGGTGAGAATTATGAAATGTTAAACCTTTGCACACCCCCACAACTTAATTGGCCAAATTTCCTAGCTTTTGGGCTCACACAATTTGAGTGGAGCATTTACATTTCAATCAGTGTTGTTAGAACGGCATGCGGTTCCACACCATTGCACAAACCTGCAAATTGACTGTATATTCACATTAGCTCTGGTTTCTCCGACCCATAAAGTCAACCTTCCAATTCGGCATGTATATCACGTGCATCCACTTTCCCAGATTTAGTGTTTCCTTTCCCACTCCCGTCTCTCCAGTTGAGAAGCAGCCATTCATTCCTCTCACTTCAGCGTCACCATTCCAGCAGTGGCAGGCAAACAGCGTGACTTCCCGCAGCTCATTTCTTTCTCTGCTGTTGCCGGGGTGCCAGCACGTTAGGAGATGTCGCATCCAGACAACCGGTCGATTAATGGCGCACCTCGCCTGTGCTAGTTAGCACAATATGTAGAGGTGTGGAAAGCGTCAGATGACCCTCGGCAACCTCTGACGCGTAACGCGCTTCACATTGCCAGGGCTCTTGGCGTATTCGACGCCATGTCCGTAAGCTGCGGTCAACGCAGGAACATCGAGGTACTTGCTGGGGCCCGAGCACCAAGCGTTTCCGAGGCTTTCTCTTGAAATCACTTTATAGTTGTGTCAAATGAATCTCCTTTCATGGGACCTCAACATGTCTTGTCAATTCACCAATTTTTGGAATGCTATCATGATAAAAATTTATTATTATTATTATTATTTTTTTAATTTGGACGTCTCAAGAAGGCACCATAAATAAAAAAAGGGTAAATGAGCATATTCACAGTCATGAAAAATTGGAGTGTGTGGGCATGTAGTGTTTTAATCACATGGAATTAATTGTGCTTTCTGCCTGACAGATATTTAGTGTGTAGCTTAAAAATAATAATAAATATTCAGTATTTATTATTAGTTACTGCCTCATTCTGAGCAGAACACCAAACACTGATTGCAGAAAGTGTCGGCCACCAAATTTTGCTGCTTGCATCTTTCATAAATAAACATAAATAAATAATTCCTCTCGCGTGAAAAGAAATTCAGATTTAAACAACCACATCAACACTGGAAGCTAAAAAGCTCTTGATTTGAGCCTCATCACTCATAATACAAAATCTCATTCCCCCCCCGCCCCAAAGATTAATTTCAATCAAAAATTGTACACGCGTATGCAACTCATACCTAGCTAGCAATTATTAATCCACAGGAGGTTAACAGTGACAATATTTTCCCAATCAACAAATACAGAGGGGTCGTCTGTTCATGACAGTACCAGCATATGATATTTTGATATTGTAGACGGAACACTACAGAATAGTTTGCCCGGTAGTATAAAACTACGTCTTACAAGTAGGCACACTCGATTACATTAGTTGTAATTTGTTTATTGGATTTTTATATTTCTGGCCTTGCGTTTTTCATAGTCTGTCATTAATCGACTTTTGTGTTTCGAGTGACCTACGAATTGAGTTGACGGAAACGACGGAAACCCCGAAAACAACCAACAGCGATTGAATACTTGTTCTCAAACTCATTAATGATTCTGGTCTGACCAACCATAACCCCGTTATGCTCGGTTGACATGATCTGGAAACCGGATTGCCGTGGATGGTTATGAAACAATGAGGGATGGAACGGGATGGGCAAATGTGACAGGCCGGGATGGTCGTGGATGCCGGGCCATATTTTTCAACTGTCAAAACACTTGCCACGGCCGTCACGGTGCAGATGAGAAGTGGAGTGAACGCTACTACTTCTTCTGTATTCTTATGTTGGGATTACATTACACGTCATCGATGGTGCGCCGTTGGATTTTGACCATTGTTTTTTTTCTGAATGCGAGTTTTTGTTTGAGTGCTGGGAAAATGGATGGTTTGGCGTCCTGTGGCGGCTCCTTGGTGGGCGGGGCCGCAAGGCCACTGGGAACATCATTTTCTCCCGATCAAAGGAAAACAGCTAACTGCTGACGCATATCCTGCTTTTGGACATCCACAGTACATTAGTTGTTGCAATTGTTGTGTGCGTAGAGGTGCAACAGAGAAGCGTAGTGATTACCTGACAGCACACCAATTGGATTTGCAGATGGGGAGAAATGAATGGCTTTCATCTCGGGGTTAAATTCGCATCAACAACCTTTGTAACTAATTCAAGATTACGTCCTGTTTTCCGTTCTGTCTTCCAAATTGTTTACCTTTTCTGAGATTACCTACCATTCTAACCCCCCTTCACAGCACGCTCAGCAATGTGTGGATTTGCCTCAGGTAAATTTGCACTCACTTAAAAGTGAATTTGGTGGAAAGAAGTGGTCCTCGAAGGCTGCCCCTTAAGGGTGGGAGCCGTCCTAGAGCATCCTGTTGTTCGAAAAGTAAACTGCACATGTGAGTGAAAGGAACTGATTTGCATTTAGATAAATCGTTGGGGATGTGAGAGATGCATACGGTGGCCCCCTACTCAGACCCGACTACCTCCGCCATAGGATCTGTTTGTTTTCTCAGAAAAGGAAAATATGAGCCGTTCCTGGAAAGAAAACACAAGTATTCGTCTATTCCAAATTGTGTGGCAGACCTTTTTAGAAAAAGTGTGGGCACAAATAATGACCAATATGAAGTGTCAGCACAGGACCGGTGGATGCCGAATGCAATCGGACAAATAGATGCTTTGTTAGAAGTGGTGGAACTGCTCAGGATGCCGTCCGTGATTCGATTTCTACATCTGTCCTTCATCTCCCATCACGAATAATGACACAGAAGTATTGCCCAGGAACTTGCTGTAGTTTGGTTTTAGAGCCTTCCCAAGCCTCCGCAAATTTGATTCTTCTCAAGTGAGTGCTTGAGTTTACTGCTTTTTCCTACGAAATATGCCAAAGCACGATATCTTCATTCTCACATCTTTTTAGCACTCAGTAGGGTGCCTGCGTCCGCCAAGCCACGAAAAATAATGCCAAATAGCAGTAAATTCCTCCCTTAGGGCTGACTGACTACTGTTATAATTTACATGCGAAAAACGTAGAGCCGGAAACAAGTAAGAGTGGTTGTAGATTTGAACAGTTTAAGGTTGCGGCGGGCAAATCTCCACTCCAGTCCCGTAGTGGAGTGCAGCCAAGTTACAGTTTTTATGTTAGGGGGGAAAAAAAAGCACATAAACAAAAAGTGTATGTACTGCTTTAAAATGGAAATGCTGGGCACACTGTCGTAAATTAATTACTACAGTATATATTTGTATGAAAAACACATTGCTTTGCCTATTAACCAATCAATGGGAAAACAAAGTACAACAGTGCTTCCGCTGCGTGTTCTTGCGGTACTGGTTAATCCCGTTGGCCATTTGAAATGTCTTTTGTCAGAAAAGAGTACATATATTAGTCGTAACATAGATTCCTTCCAAGTGTTTTGCGCTCGACTATAAATTAGGATAACTGATGGTTAGAGCAGCATCGGATGCGGTTTTTGTGCTTTCGGCTTGGAGTGAGTGAGGAGAGGCCACTGTTGATTGACAGCGAGTGCTGACTGTGGGCAGATGGGATGCAGAGACTGTAAATATGAAGCCAGCGTGACAGGTGAAGGTCAGCTAGCGTGTGTGGCAGAGGGAAAAAAAAAAAAAAAAAAAAAAAACAGCTGCTTGTTTTTGCTGTGCAGCACTTGTGAGTCTTGGTTACGCCTGATTTACAGGATTTTCATTTGTACTGTACATTTTGAAAGTAATTCACAGTGGACTGACATTACTGTCAGTGGTCAGGGTGCTCTGCAGACAAACCGATACATTTTGAGATTCATGAAAATTGTTGCAGTGAAAT
Source organism: Syngnathoides biaculeatus (assembly GCF_019802595.1). Lineage (NCBI taxonomy): Eukaryota > Metazoa > Chordata > Actinopteri > Syngnathiformes > Syngnathidae > Syngnathoides > Syngnathoides biaculeatus. The sequence continues at coordinate 10,284,464 of NC_084643.1, read as the reverse complement.
CTGTTTTTAACACGCTAATTAAAATTGGGATTATTTGACTTTTTTTTTTTTTCCTTTTCGTACAGTTTGCACCAGTTTTCCGAGCCGTACAAATTGGTATTGGCTCTTTAAGTCTATTAATAGTGATGTGGTCAGGTTGAATGTTTAAGGTGAAAGCAGATATTTGCTGAATCACCTGGAGAGTTTTTTTTTTTTTTTTTAATCCATAGCTTCTCGTTTCTCTCTATCGATCATCTTTATTGATAAGCATAAAGTGACGAGCTCAGAGTGTCAGAGTGCAGGCCTTCCTGTCTCTGCTGGAGCCGTGCTGGTCTAACATGGAATTAGGCTGGTGGGAGACAAACAGATTTATGTCCCGGGAACATGATGAATCCACAGTGCAAACACAGAAGCACACAGCCAATATACGTTCATGGACACCCCTGCTGGATCTCCCTGTGGGGCCTTCTGTATTTCCACATGTGGTAGCCCAGGGAGTTCATTTACTCATCCTTAGAGCAGAAGATAGGTCATTATTTAGACAAACACATTTTTGGAACAATATTACTGTTGGATTGCAGTTCATGTCAAATGAAACTGGAGGGTAAAAGAAAGGAACTACGCTTTTAGAGAGAGAGGCAGTGAAACATCAAGAACGGAGGCAGACTAGGTGGAACCAAAACGTGGTCTTGCACGCTTGAAAGCGAACACGTCAGTCTTCTGCAGACGCTGTCCCCGCATAAAGTAAGATAACACAGGGAACTAATGCACGAATATGGTGAGACTCGTCACTTCAATTCGTCAGAGAGACCGTTTATGTACCACGTTGGGTGCTCCTGTTTTGATGAGCAACAGAGTGCAGCTGGCGTGTATTAATAATTGCAGTCACTACTCGGGAGGCATTCATCTGGAGACTAAATGGAGAATCGTGTCCCTTGGAGGGAAGGTCACTATTTGAGGGGAAAAAAGCAAAACAAAAAATTGTAATCAACTTTCATAGCCTGATTTTTTTTTTTTTTTTTTTTTTAAACCGATTTTACAGAAGTACAAGTCTAAAATTCGACTTGAGCGAAAGATCTCCGGCAAGTCAAACAAACTCTCTTATTGTATTTATTCGTGTAACCTTTCTTGTGTGTATTGTGTTGCACCACATTGTGCAGGTGTGCCCTGTGTTGTTTTACGGTTAATGTATATTCCCGCATGGAATTGCAATTTATTCACAAGTGTCATCAGTGTATTTAATGTTATTAAAGATACCGTGCAGCACTCGTCTGTCTTTGCCAGAGGCATAGTATATGTACAGTATATGATGTGTATTTTATCCTACACTGGGTAGAGGTTCTCATTCTCCTTTGTCAGCTGACTGTGTTATGTGATGGGGGGGGGGGGGGAGAGGCTTGCTGACTGGGGGAATTGAAGAGGTCCCTCTCTGCTGGATGATGGATTCAGTAAGATCAGGTAGCACGTGTGTGTGAGTGTGTGTCTGTGTGTGTCTTTAAGGCTTGATTTTACTTCGTCCTCCACCACTCACCTTTCTTTGTATTTCCCAGTAATAAAGCAGAGTATTTATTTTAGCCGATCCGGCTCTCTGCTCTCTTAAAGGGTGTCAGAGACGGCCATAATATTAGACAGTATGCGTGCGAGTGCACGCTCATGCACGCTCACTGTCTGCTCGTCTCATCACCCATCCCAGACGTACAGTTGTGTCTGCTCGCATGCTAACACAGAGATTGAAAGTTGCTGATTCCGAACCGCGGGGACTCGTGGAGGAGAGGCCTCTGGCGGGGGCTGATTGAGCTGTGCTGAGCCGAGGTAGAAAAAGTTACGGTAGCGCGCTATTACCTGCCAGCGTCGGCAGAGTTTATTAGCCTTGCAGATGCGCCGTGGCAGCGCCTCAGTGCAGCCAAGCAAATAATTATATGACACCAGTCCACCGGGGAGTTAGAGGCTAAAAAGGTTTGTCCGATTCCTGTAAACAAGACGTGGACTTGGGACATTTTTCAAATATATGAGCGTCCCCTTAGATTTCACTTGAGTCAATCATTCTACTGTTATTCAAGCATTTTCCTTTTACTGGAGAGCAATTATCGTGGAAACCGCTAAAGGCAAATGCCCCATCCGTTCGTTTCTGGATGACTCGTCTGCATTAGTGTTGTGGGTGTGTTGGAAATTCCCAGTTTGGACTCTGGAAGGAAGCTGGAGTACCTGGAGAAAACCAACGAAAGTACTGGGAGGTCCGACCCAAGATTCGAGTGGAGTGTGAGGCAGACGTGCTAACCGCTAATCCAGCTCATGCTCGAACTACCGTAGCACCGTAATTTCAATTCCAGCATAGTGGCAGAAATGGAAGTAATTGCCATACAGGAAAGTGTTTTGTTGCATTGTACAATATGAGATATGTAGTCAATTTCTCAGTTACATTTACAAATTTTACTAAAAGATGCTTCTGGAAATGGCCTCGTTGCCACTGAATATCTTCTTCTTTCGGGTTGTCCTGTTTGGGGTCGCCACAGTGTGTCATTTCAGATGAACCCACATTTGTTTGGCACAGTTTTTTTTTTTTTTTTCTAAACGCCTGACGCAAATCCACACTACACATATCCAGCAATAACCATAAAAGTACCACAAGGTGAGTCTCGTTCACAACAAACATTTTTGGGTTCCCACTTTTGCTGGTATCTGCTGGAAACCTCGCATCTCCTAAGCATGACTTTTCACAAAAAAAAAAAAAAATACACAGACAATAAACAGTTTGAACTAATTTACTCTAGAATATTTCCTGTGGGGAGAATTGTTTCAAACAATGCCACAGAATCGCAGAATTGATTGTTTTGTTGAGTTGATGATCTCTCATTTTTTTTTTCATATTTTTTTTGTTCCAAAAGTCAGCAGAGCACAGACCTGCTTTTTTTTTTTTTTTTTTTTTTTTTTTTTTTTGCCGGTGAGTTAGCGCTTCGCACTTATGGGATTTTGGCTGACAGTTGGCACAGTGGATGATTTATGACTGGCCAGTAGAGTCAGAGATGGATGAGGACAAATAACTTTCATCAAAGTTTTCCGCTAGCCACAAAGGAAAGCTCATCCTCTGTATTGTTGTTTTTAGTACCCAGCAGTTTCTAGTTCCCTTCTTTTTTTTTTTTTTCCTCAGTCCAGTCGTTGATCATCACGCACAAGTTGTCCGTCCACTGCTGTTGTATCAATATTTACTTGAGATACAATTGCATTACATTTGTGTCAAGGTGTCAGTGTCACTGCATTTTCTTCCCCTTTTTCATTTCATTTTGATGTAGTTATTTTGTAGCATTTTATTTCTACATTTTTCCAAATCATGATATCAAAGCAAGTGCCCAATTCATTTCAGTTGTTTTGATACATAATTGGAGGAATTAGGAGTTGTAATTAGTGTTCCTTATCAATCACAGTTTTACTTGTCTTTCTCATTTTTTTTTAGTGTTATTGTTCAATGTCTAATAACCTCATTTAAGGCCTGTGACATGATAACATATATTGGGTAACTGTGTTTGAAGTTTCAAGCATGTTCACGTTTCTTCTCGTCATACTCATAATTCCCTGGGACTCTTGCTGTATTTTAGTGCAAAAAAACATTGGCTTTATATCTGACATATGCTATACAGTGCTGCCAAAGTGTTTGCCCTCTTGTGAAGGATCGGAATCATCTTTATTTTGCCAAGTATGTCAAAAACACACAAGGAATTTCTCTCCCAAGTAAACAAAGTGCCGTTTTTAAAACGGTATTTTGTTTTTTTCTTATAAAGGAAAAAAAAAATCCCGTTCAATGCTAGCAGGCCCAGCCCTGATATTTACAACTGTTTGATCTGAAACAGGGTGGCACGGTGGATGGCTAGTTTGCCTCACAGTTTTGAGGACCTGGGTTCAAATTCATGCTGTGTGGAGTTTGCATGTTTTCTCTGTCCCTGCATAGGTTTTCTTCGAGTAGTCCAGTTTCCTTCCACGTCCCCAAAACATGCCTTGAAACCTCAAAATTTTCTGTAGGTGTGAGTGTGAATGGTTGGCGACCAATTCAGTGTGTACCCCACTTCTCACCCAGAGTCAGCTGGTATAGGGGAAACTATGCAAAATTTGAAAGGGGAGGAAACCGTTTCACAACAATATATGTAGAAGGGGGCGGAGATCAAATATAGGGTTGAAATGTTCTTGAAACGCTTCTTTTAAAACCTTCAGCAAGGACCGTCGTCATCGTAAATGGTATCGATTCAAGGAATTTTAGCTATCAGAAGGCTGTCGTGGTTTTGGTCTTGCACACGGTTTGTGTTGTGGTCTTTCTCAAGGTTTAGACGTTGGGTACGTCGATTGCACTCACGTGGCTTTCCTGCTCAGTGTGCGTCCATCCTTGCCCGTATTCTGGCTTTCGACGGCTCCTACCTCAGTCGTGGGAAGGGGTTTTGTTCATATTTGCCCTCCAGGAAGGATTTGCAGCCCTGGTCTCTCAGGGCAGTTGGTACATGTTTTCCAACTTCAGGCGTCATGATTTGGTAAATGTTACACTGAAGCGTTGCGCCAGACTTAACTTTTATGTGTGAGTGATTCAAGAGTGATTTCATTCACCCTCTACAATTGTCATTTACAATTACGTACTGTAGCTGACTGAAAACACACTTGCTATCAAAAGGGGACGATTTTTACTGAAAAGGAATCAACTGTTTTCTCCAATTAGAATTTAGTGAATTTTATGTTGCTCTCGATTATTCTTTGCTGAATCATGTTTGTTTAATGGTCCTAAATATTTATAAACTAGGGATGATAATCGCTTAATGGATCATTAAGAACACTGTCTTTGTGTGGAATTGATTCGTTGATTAATTGTCTTGAAGCAAATGAGGCTAACGGAGACACAAGAGACACTGTTGATTCAGGTAAAACTAGTATGCCGTCTAAAAAAGTAAACAATGTGATGTGGCGAATTAATCTATTCACGTTTACGGAATTTTATTCATAAAGCATGATTATCTCAACGCACTTTCCGCATTGAGTCGGTCAAGTGCCACTCTCTTTGTGTGTTAAGAAAACCAGTTGAACCGGCACCCGGTGACAGTGGGATTGTAAAACTATTGTCCGCCCCTGGGAGAGAAAGGTTTGAGTGTCTAGGGGATGCAAGTTAGAACAATGGGCAGAACAATGCAGACATTTTAAGGACAAAACGCTGATATTTCCCCCCTGCCCAAATGTTTTTCTTCCAGCGAAGATGCTTTCGAGATTCTGTTCTCTGTTCTCCTGGCACAGACTCTGTTGCCAAGCCATTTCCCATCTCTCCTGTCCTCTGTCGCATAAGACCCTGGCTAACCTGACACGTAGACAAACATTTGCCGCCTCTCACGCCTCTCGCCACCCCTCCCTTGGCGACCCTTGGCTCTCCCTCCTCAGCGAGAACTCAAATCTACCGTCCAGACACCTCTGTTGTCTGGACCTGAAGCACAAGCAGGTCCCTTTTGTTTGGACTGATAAAAGGAGGAAAGCGGGATGAGAGAGGAGGATTAATTTGAGAACCGACCAGATGACACATCTGCTTGCAGTGTTGTCGTCTCTCCCTTCCCTCCCGTGGCTTCACTTGCAGTCGTTCTATTATCTTGGGTAAGAGTGAAGGATATTGGACTGAGATGCATGGAGAACTCTCAGAGATGAGACACTCCTCTAATATGCTCTCTGTTATCTTTTTGTCCTCCCGCTGTCTCATTCAACCTGATCTCACTTCTTCTCTTCTGCTTCTTTATTTTCATCCTGTATCTAAGGATGACCTCCTTAAGGAAGCAGAAATGGTTACGACTCCGAGGCCGTGTTCACACACATTCAACTAGGTGAGTTTAAAGGAACTCCGGTGCGATTGCCCACCTAATATGCTGTGCGGTCCGTCAGAACACTGATGCTAATCAAACAGATCACTTCACGTGGTAGATTTTGGTCCTCTTTCAGTTGAAGAATTCTTGGTCCAGGTCCCATTATCTTAAGCGTGAACTCTGCATGGAACAGCATAAAATGACGCCAAGGGTACACCAAGGGCCCGATTTATTAAGATCCCAAATCACTGGTGCTAAAGTCCACCTTCACTTTTAACACAGTGTGCGCTCCTGGTGGGCACGTTGGGTGTGATCTAGGAGGATCCTGGGAATCCTTTATTAAGATTCCAAATTTCGGGTGCTAAATTATGTGTTCATTCACTCAGGTTGGCTGTGCTGTTGGTAGCAGGTGTAAAATTGGTGTGGACTGCCATATTTCAAATAAGGTTTTAGTTCTACAGATGGCACTGATAATTATCACCGTGGAACACTTGCGAGAGGACCACAAAAGCAAAAATTAAGTTTGAAGTGATGGTATTGGGACTGTTAGTGGAAATCAAATCTGTTACTGAATTATCGAAAATTGCTTCGTTAATTTTAGTGGATCGAATAACTGAAAACAAATTTTTGTTTGATTTGAACTTGTTTCAGAGTGCTGGCCCTATGTTACATTGCGTTCAATGCTTTGGGCCTCCACACCTGCAAATCTGCTCAAGGAGAGGCCAATAGCAGACAAAATGTCACTGAAATGAAACCGTTGCAAGGAATGAGAGTTGAAACAAGTTTTCCTTCTTTTGACTGGCCTTTGAACATTCCGAAGCTCCAAAATTGCATTGCTGATTGGGAGATATTCCGTGACAGATTTTTGTCCACGGGATTTCAAAACTGTTTACACAAATGGAAAATATCGATCGCTGCTTTTTACTTTGGCTCCTCATCATGGGGCCTTTCAGATGCAGTATAAACCTTTCGAGAATCAGGCCCCAGGTGTGAACACAATCCATCCTTGTTAAAACCAAAAACCAAGTTCCCCCCCCCCCCCCCCCCCCCCCCGCTTTTGAGCCCTCATGCGTATTGTCGACTGGTTGGACCTTTGTGTACGTCACCTCCAACTTCCCTTTCACTTTGACCATTTCTTTCTTTTGTCCTGAACCTTGAGTCACGGTCTTTGGCCAATGTCACATATTTTAAGGCGTGTGCTTGATACCTTTTCTGCTGTTGTGACAGTTCTCCGGCTCAAAGTCCGGAAGAGATTACATCTAAAGTACTCGTAGTGCTGCTCTTATTTTCTATTAATGCGCGTTTAATTATTTGATTTTCACTTGCTGGTTGCGTAAATGTTAAAGTTTTGCATGTGGTTGACTTTCAAATTCATGTATGGATTTGGGTCAATAGGGGCACGCAGAGGCAGCGACCTTTAACCCTGATCTTTGTCACTTTTGGTCGGTCACGGGCAGTGGAAACAGATCTAAAATGTCTCTGATCAGAGGAGACAGGAACTCAGGCCAGCGGGTGCACCTCCCTCGTTTCCTTGGCCTCCTGCCCTGCCTATTGTCATTCTGCGAGACCCCCGCTCCTGCCTGTTCATTCCGACTCATGCTCAGCACCCCACGCCTACAGGACCAATAGGGAATTACTGTAAGAATGAATGCGAGCGGTTGGAGTCGGAGGGGGGCCGTCTTGTCTGAGCTGTCACTTCACGCTGACACGGTGTAAGCCGGAGTGACACTGAGCTCCAGCCAAGTGTCTGGGAGCAGTCTGACCCGGGGACTGTGACCCGTGTGACCCACTCCCCGGCCGCTGGGATCGACAGAGGGCGGCCTTTTGTTTATGTTGTCTAAGCGTGCTGGGAGGAATGGGGAACGGGGAAAGAAAAAAAAAAACAAAACAGCTCAGCGGAAGCCTTGTTGCTAGGTTTCGATAGTAAGGATTGAACCATATTTAACAAAGGGAGGATCGATGAAAATATAGCATTGAAAAAATTGCTCTATATTCATTCCCATTTTTTTTTATGCTGGGAACGTGTTCAGACTAAAGCAGGTAGATTCCAGACATTTCTTGTGCTACATAAGAGGTGGGGGGGTCAAAAACAGTGAAATCATTTGTCTGCAATCTCCCAAAAAGTGTTTCGTTATGCCTCTGACTCCTCGAAAGTTACCATTTAAGGTATTGATCAGTTTAAGGGTGCCATCACCACTTCCTCTTTCAAATACTCAACAGAAGAGCAGAGAATGGAAACCCCTTTGTTGTCATTGCACAGCGTACAACAAAAATGTAGAATTAGCTCATTCATCCAATTGTAATTCAGTTTTAATAATCCGAAGAATAAAGAATGAGCCATTTGCACCCCCCACCCCCTCCAAGTTTTTTTTTTTTTTTAAACACTCCTCTGTCAAGGCTTAAACATTTTTCACATACAAAATTAACGAGTGAACAGTCTCGACCGTCTTGACATTTAGTTCTTTGGAAGGAATTGTGGTTATGATTAAAACTTCACTTCCCTTTAGCTATCAGGATCCTACATAAGCACAAATAAATTACCGCCTGATCCAGTGACATTTGACAGAGATATGTTATGGGACATTTTGGGATTTCGTTAAATGTTAAATTCTCCAGAAGACGTCGGGTTGCTGTCTGAAGAAAAGCAATCTTTCAGTTATTCTTTAAAATTTCCATTTGAAGTACAAACATGTTTTTCCATTTTGGACACAACAAAATACGGAAAGGTATGCCTTTAAATTCTCTTAAATTTAACATTTTTCAAATAGATATTGATAAGCCATTGCGGCCTTGCTTTTTTTTTTTTTTAGATAAGTTTTATATTTTGTTTTTTGTTATGTTAATATTCATGTTAAAATAATTAGCTTTTTTTTTTTTTTTTATTTGAATCCTCATAGCTGTGCTCTACTGTACCTTCAAACTCCACCACGAAGTTCAGTCAAAAAAAAAAAGGCTAACTGGGACACTTTGCGATGTCAGCTCTCTTGGTAAAAAGGGACTTAGGGTCACCGAGAGGTACCATCTATGTATATGAAGCGCAATGTTTGTATGTACAATATGATGACACACTCAGCCATTTTTGAATCTGAGTGTCCATGAGAGCAGACGGCGCTATTTGAAGAAAATGCGTCTTTAGAAATGTATTGTCTGCCGCCCCAAATCGATGAACATAAACACAATCCAAATCCACAGGCCATGTAAAAATAATTCCAGAATATGGAGCGACTTCTTTCAGGAAAATGGCATCCAGGCTCCTGCATGGCCCAGTTACTTGCAGCCATACACTTGGAAACCCCCCGCTGTGTCACTCCAAGGGAACGTTCACTGGAGTGTGACAACCACAATGAAAACGAGGTTTTTTTTTTTTTTGGACACCGGGTTGTGGACTAGCCCTAACAATGTGATTATCATGCAGCATGTACGTTTATAGTGGCGCCATTGTTGTCCCTTTACCTTTGTCTGTATTTCGCTGTCAACTTGTGCTTTTTGTGGGAGCAGAACTCGACTGACAGTCTCACTTTTCTGTATTCACGGCCTCAATAACCTCAAGTGGCTGTCCGGCTTTTACCCCCCCCCCCCCATCAGTGAATTAAAAATGAGTGGAAAATAATCGAAACCAGGGTTACTTATGTGAGAAAATGCTAATGTATTTCTGTAACAAGCAAAGCGGGCCACTCTGTAGTATCAAATGGTTTGACTCATTATAAAGTTAAATACAGGAGAAAAGTACCTTATGTTGTTTTCGCGCTCTCTCGCTCCTTCGTCCGGCCTTCAAACTTCACAAGTAGTGAGATCCTCTGAGGAGAAAGCACGTCGCTGCTTCAGCGCCATCCATTTCATGAATATACAAGCTTCGTTAGACCACTACACCGAACGTTTGTGTGTGTGTGTGCGCGCGTGCGTATAATGATGCGTCCTGCTTAGGCTCAAGGTAAGACAAATGGCATATCCCCACCGTACTTGTTTGTGTAACTCCCGGAGACAAAGCGGCGACGTTAGAGGCTTCCAATTACCGGCACAATATCAATGCGAGGCTTTAGCGCAGAGACTTGACTCCAATTACAGCTGATAGTTCTGTCTCGGAAGGTCTTTACTCTTCCTCCTAATATGTTGTCTCGTACAATTGAAGAGTTGACACGACGGCGGGGTGCTGCTTCTGTACATGCTGTCTTTCTTTTGTCAATAAATGTATCTTTGGGTTTGATGGAAAGAGTCAAGCCTGGGATTTCAGCATCCAAATCTGTTTTTGCGTAATGACATTAAGGAATTACAGTATTTGTGCTGTTTCATATGGATGGATTCTGACTCACGATATGCACTTACGTGCTTGCTTTTGTGGCGGCCTTCTTTGAGATTCATGCCATTTTCTGCTGCGTATATCAGCTGAAATATTCTTGTCAGGGTCTCTGTTTTTCCAAAGGTAACTTGAACAAAAGAAGCAAAGAAACACTGGGCATTTGTAGCTTGCAAACAACAACGGAAAACTACATAATTATACTTTCTGTGGTCTGGTTTTTGCGTAAAAAAAGATTCACTCTAAATTTTACATAAGTTTGTGGAAGTGAAACTTGTTTATGTTTGGGGCTTGCAGTTGCACTTCGAAGTTAAAGGAGGTATTTCTAGATGTGCTGTTGCTGTTTTTTATGGTTTTGAAAATGGATCTCGACACAGTACTTAGTCTGACATACTCACAAAACTGTTAAACCTTCACATAAAAAAATCACATGGTCGATGTCATTATTTTTCACAAATCTATGTCATTGGTCAGTACGTACATGGTTCTGTTTATTTTCTTTTTAGCACATTATTAATTGTCCGAATTAGGTTGCTTTGATAACAAAAAAATATTTGCAATTGAAAAACATTTCCTGGAACATAATGGTTATGGCGCTGTGAGGATTCTGCCAGACAGCGACGATACGTAAAATTAGCGTACACGGTAAAATTATTAAGTGAAAAACTGTGCGTAAGGAGTTTCTATAGCTTCTTAGTTTAGATAGTTTGTATTCCTGTCTTTGTTGTCCCATCGTAATAAACGTGAAAAGATATTAGCATAAACGTTTTGCACTTCGATGACAGTTACAAAACATTTCCTGAGCAGTTGACGGTTTTGTGATGGCCAACATTTTTAGCCATTTTGATAGTAGGCTGTGTGTCGTATATGCGTTGATTTCCTATGAATCTCAAACGTGGCAGCGCGCAGCGGTGTGGTAGTGAGTGGCACAGTGTAGCGGTGGTGTTCTGGGGCTGCGCTCTTCGAGTGGAAAATGGACCCCGTGCACCGTCAGACCAATTAGGCAGCAGAGCAAGACTAATGGCGGCGGATCACTTGGCCTCTGAAGGATGGAGCTGTCCCATTTGGACCGCCTCATTATGTGATTGAGTACGGTGTGTTTGCGCTGGGCCTGTGTGTGTGTTTGCTAATGTGGAGCGGGGTTCTAAATGATGACAAGAAGATGCCTGCAGCGAGCGCATCCACGCAGGCGCTGGCCTCGCTGCCTCCCGAGAGTACCAAAAGGGGACTTCTTACTGGCCCACACCTGGTTACACAGCTGAGTGTTCTGCGGTGAGGAGAAATAAGAAATGAATTTCTATGGTACCCTTTCTTCTGAAGCCAATTAAGCACCATGTATGAGGGCGTGTCCATCCCGGGGTGCTTCTGAAACGGCTCAGTCGCAGATCCGGCGTGCTTCTAATGGACGGGAGCTTGAGCGTGAAGGACAGTGACTGAGTAACCAGAGACCCATGTAGGGAATGCGACTGAAACCTCCCTCCCCCCCCCCCCCCTCCAAGGTGGACGACCGGTTTTGTCCCGCACCACCAGGGGGCAATCGCTCCAGGAATCACAAGACTTTGGTTTTGGAGCACATGCCTGCACACCGCTGTTGTTCCTCGGCCTCGCCTTCATCTGGATTTTCCATGCAGTCTGGCCGGTGTTACTTGCAGACTGGTCGGAATGCTTTTAAGATTTGTAACAGCTGTGTTGCTCTTTCTGTCAAGCTGTTTTAAGGTTCAATGAATACTTAACCCTTAGATTTTAAATGTGGACGTTCACACTGCACAAATTTTGATCCTTCATTGGATTAAGAAATGTTGGATACGCTACTGTATCCCAGTCCACAACGTAAAAGTTTTGTTTTTTTTTTTGTTTGTGGAAGAAGTTGATATCAGGGATTTTTCTAAAAATTATCAGTCAATTTAACACAAATGAAGTGGTGCACCATCAAACCATCCATGAATTCAACCATTCATTCAGCTGTCTTCAATACGGCTAACCCTGTTCAATGCTGTAGAGAGCTGGAACTTATCCCAACTAACATTGGCAGATCCCGTCCTGGACTTAGTACCAGTCAATCACAGGGCACATCCCGAGACAGGCAACGGGTCACACATACATTCACACTGTTGCTGAATGGTAACTATGCCGTCAGTGACTTTGGTGAGGCATTTTCATCCTAATCTGCAAATCAGTCTTTTTACTTCTAGTCACTGTATATCTGTCGCCACTTTAAAAGAGCGGTGAGAGTCATGAATGGACACAAAATAATTTCACCTTTTCATTCAAGGAAATGGTTCAGAGGCCCTGTAGCTCAGTGGTTAGAGCACTGGTTTGATAAACCAGGGGTTGTGGGTTCAGAGCGGTTGTTTGAACTCAGGGTGTAAATACATTTGCCAAGCATTACCGCGTACGTATCTTTGTAAGTAAATGTAGATGTGCACTAATTGGAATTCAGTACCCTTCCCATGAGTGAGGCCTGCTCACCCAAGCCCCGCCTACTCCTCCTCTGCCTCGTCGTCATCGTTTCCTCTTGCGAGCACACTTGTGTGCCCTCCAACCTCACCTAAGTGGCTCTTTAATTTAAAAGTAAGCACATTAACTTTCTCAAACATAGGGGTAGGTAAAGCACATCTTGCCAACAGATGAATAAACAGCGAAATAAATGATGCTCTATTTGGGTTAATTTCCTCACATGCTCCCGCTTATATGCCAGCACACACAAACAAACAAACGGGGAATCGATAAACAGTGGTATTGAGGCATCTCTTGAGGTCTGTGTCCTGCTCAGTGCGATGGTTGATTTATTTGTTCTTAGCAAGAGGCGGTAAATCAGTACTTCCCCCTCAGGCCACTGAAGCTCTGCTCAGACAGGCCAACCTACTTAGTGTCACTCCTCAGCCCCGTGGGGTATGGCATCTGCATGAGCTCTTTATGTTCCCGTTTATTATTTATCATCTTTATGTTTTCACGTTGCCCTTTGCCGACAATGGCTAAAGGCAATTGGATGTATGGTGAGAGGGTGAGATGCAAAAAGGTACGGTCTGTGGAAGATGCAAACAATGCTTTCTGTTCATATTTGGGAGAAATTTAAAGATTACAGAATCAGAGCCAGGCAGGATATTGCCGCAACTGTTTTGTGCTTTTACACAATGAGGCAGAATCTCGGCATCAGACAATAAGATGTGACCAAATTCAGCGTCTGCTGTGACGTATAAATTCTTGTCAGACAGTGACGTACGTGGCTGGAGTCATCAGATGCGTAAAAACTCGACACCCCTTAACGCAGGTGTCGTCCCAGGTCTGTGATGTTACGACCACCAAAGACAGATTTTGTTAGAAGGACTTGGTCCACCTGTTCTGTGCCATTGCCGTTAATACAGGCAAAAAAAGCAGATAAATCCTTGCTAGAGCAAGATGCATAAGAGACTGCCTTCTCTCATTTACGTGGGACTGTTTTTACTAAAATGTAAAATATTTTTCTGGCCTTTTGTTAATAGGACTGCAGTTGTTTGGAGACTGAAAATGCAAACTTTGGTCTCTGTCTCAACACTGTATAGCATCCATCCATAGCTTCAGCAGGGATAGCCAGACTTCCCTTTCCCCAGCCACTTCTTCCAGCTCTCCCGGAGTGATCCCGAGGCATTCCCAGGCCTGCCAAGAGACATAGTCTCTCCAGCGTGTCCTGGGTCGTCCTCGGGGTCTCTTTCCGGTGGGACATGCCCGGAACACCTCACCAGGGTGACATCCAGGAGGCATCTGAATCAGATGCCCCAGCCACCTCATCTGGCTCCTCTCAATGCGGAGGAGTAGCGGCTCGACACTGAGCTCCTCCCGGATGACCGAGCTTCTCACCCGTTCTCTAAGGGAGAGCCCGGACACCCTGCGCAGGAGGAAAGTCATTTCTGCCGCTTCTATAACATTTGTCTTTCAAAATGGAGGTCATACACATGGATTTATTCACTCGGTTAGTCATTGATAATTTACAGTATTTTCTGTATATAAAACTATAGTTACAGTAGTCTCTCAAAAAATGGATTCCAAAAGCTATTTTTGGGTGTCTGGAATGAACTAATTGGATGATCAATTATATCCCACGGGAAATATTGCTTTGGTTTTCGTTCAATTCAATTTAATCACGAAAAACGGGGTTCCACTATGTATGCACAATTAAGGATGACAGAAAAATGTTTCGGTCTAACCGGGAGGACACTCTGTTACTGATCCAACCTGCTTATTCGAGTCCTTTCCGTCATATTTGCAGGATGACATGGCCACTGATGATTTTATCTCTTTTGTCGATAAGTGAAACTTTTCAAAACCCAAGGAAGCATTGCCGTTAGAAAGTGGGATGGGGGAAAGAAGACGGAGAGGTGGGAGGGACTGAGTGGCGGATTAACCTTGCCCCGGGCCTCTCCCAAGGCCTGACGCTGTGTGTCGTGCTCCTCGGCTCCTCAGTGGCACTTTGCTCTCCTTTACCCTTCTTTTCTCTTTTTTGCCCTGAGACATGGAGCCAAGCTGTCCTCTGCAAACTCCAACTGACTCGGTTGAGACAGAAGGCACCAGTACAAAACCCTCTTTGAAATCTCTTTCATCGTACTCCTGACCTCTGCGCCTTCGAGGACAAACTAGTTTGTTTAGTCCTGTGCTGGCTTTCAAAAGCAACTTTTCCATTCATGCAAACTTTTAATGAAGATTTCCCTCTTTGTTGGTTCTCCAGTTCAAAGTAGCACAATTCAAGACAAAGTCATTTTTTTGGTAACTTTTAATAACTAACACAAGCTGCCAAAGTGCTGGGCAGGTGAGCTGATTGTTTTTGGCTCAAGTGGAATCTGGCGTGAACTGGGAGCCTCCAGTGAGTACCTCTATATTGGGCATGGGGAGTGTGACACAGCTAAGCATCAACAAACCGGACCTGTTCTTGGCGGGCTGTTCTGATTTAAAACACATCACTCGCCTTTGAAAGCGGTAATCCTTTCCACAGTTTTTTTTTTTTATGACCAAGCCTTTAAACCATTGCCACTATTGGCCCCAACATCACATCATAGAAGAGGAAAGCAGCATCAGCAACTAGTCACCTAAGCGACCACCCTATAACAACACCGTTTTTTTTTTTCTTCTCCTCTTTCCAATGACAAAGCCGCCTCTTGTGGTTTGTTGAAATTTTGACTTTGGTCTGCTGACACGCAAAGAAGACTTTGTTTTGATAGAGCCTAGACAAGTGCTGAGTGCTTGAGACAGCCACTTTTGCACTATTTACTGTAACAGTATCAGACAAGGCCTGCTATTTTTGACCGAGACATTTAAAGTTTTTCCTTGTCTGTGGGTAAATGATTAAACGATTGTTTCAAAGTATTATTAGTAGTGGTATTAGTAGTACTAAGTAGTATAAGTATTACATACACTAAACTCTTTTTACCTTGCCAATGACATTGATCAGGTTAATGGTCCCTAGAGGTCTGTGTGGCTGTAGCTCGGTGTCTTCTAAAAGATGTAATGTTGGGTTCTTGACAGCAGGTTCAGGAAATGTCGACCAAATGTTTTGTTTCTATTTTTCTTGCACATCCGCACGATTGCACAAATGTGGTCTCAGTATGTCACAATGTTGTCCTTGTGCAAGGTGTTTGAAAAATCTCTTGTATTTTTCATCGACAGACGTTTTTCAATGTAGAAAACAGGACGTACAGTATATAAATATGTGTTCTATACTGAAACGTCTTTAAATTGGAAGAAGGTGGATGTTTGGATAGTTGACTACAATAAATAATTTTGGTTGTTCAAACACTCCATTTCTGAGCAATTCTCGATTGGTGCCCTCAAAATGGCTGTGGCTAACAAACCATTTCAGAAATCACAATATTCACAAACGTTTTGTAATTTTTTTTTTAAATTCGGAGACAGTCATAAAATTGTTTCATTGGTAACGCTGTCGTCTGCTGCGCAGGGGTAGGAAAATGAGGCTGAGCCCAAAAATTTCCTGGGCATTTCTTGGATCTCGAGCAGCACACAGGCCTTTTCTCTTATGTCTCGAGAATGTGATCTATTGGTTGGGGCTTTGCTGTAGCACGGCATTATTTACTCGGGTGTTTTATGTCTCTGTCTGTCTGTCTGTCTGTCTTTCCGATTTTTTTGTGCCACTTCTGCAAATTCGGATATTACAATTGGACAGTATAGCTTATTGAAACTGAAAGTTGTGCAGTTCTCAGATGAAAGATGAAAATCCCCTGCTCATCTTAACCCTTTTTCAAAGAGCCTGTCTTGTGATAGACCTTTTATTTTACGGGCATATATTTGACTTTTTAAGTGTCTTCCAAATTAGAGGCACAACTTAACGGGAATTTAATATTCTGTTTAGATGCTCAATTAGATTTGTAATTACTCCTCAGGCATGATTGCGTTTATATTGGCTAAGTTCATTAATACTGTGGGGCCCCGGTATGTGGCGAACCACGCAGTAAAAATGAAATTAAACTCTGAACACGAGGCTCCTGCGGGGTCGCGAGGAGGCTGCGCGACTTTAGTGATAGATTAGGCTCAGGCTGTGAATTCTTACTTTCAGTCGTTAACATTTTTATACTGTACTGATTTCTGCTCGTTGAGATTAATGTGACAATGTCATGTGGCGGAACCTTTGACTTTGAACCCAACCGATTCGACAACACTGAGCGAGCTCCAATTTGATAACTGCACCCCCAATGTTGACACGTGTGACACAATGGCAGTTTTGTGCTTGAGGGAGATTTTACTGAACGTTTGTTTAACAACAATGGAAAATTACGCAAAGTTATTTCGATTGCATGAAAAAAACTTTCAGGGTAAACACACTATACGCAGCAGAATCCGATCTATCCGGCTCTTCTTTTCCGCTCTTTCTTTTTACTTTTAACTTTCAGTGTGTGCATCCAAAGATGGCTGCCGGTCCAGCCATTGCACCCTGGAAGTCCGAGACGAGACCCAGATGCATTGACAACTCCCTGAATAATTTAGTCATGCATTCCTCCGGTGCGGTTCGAGGTGGGCTGACTTTCGTCTGTCCTCTTCTCTCTGGATCATTCGTTTCCTGTGGCACCATGTTGTCTCCTGGCACCTTGTACGGGAGCCCAGGTGGTTCAAGTCTTGCAGTCCATACTTCAAATCCACCGTAACCACTTTCCAAGGATACAAGCGTTTTCACTGCTTAATGGCTTCAAAAAATGAAATGAAATGAAATGAATGGACGAGCCCTGCCAGTACAGTCACGCCAGCGTGGCGGAATAATGGACACATTTGGTGTAAAAATTACAACTAGACTGCACTAAAAGCTGGTGATTCGTCTTAAATTTGCATTAAATTTTTCTTTCCCCTTTGATTCACATGCCCACTTAAAATGCCAAAATTATTGAATCTTTTTTTTTCTCTTCTCTTACGTCTCTTGCAACTAATTTTCTTGGATTTTCCTACTGGAGTCTCTAATAAGAGAAGCTTGTCATGAATTGTTTGGCTTTTGTCCCGATTCTAATCGCTTTACAGTCTGTCGCCCCTGTCAACAATTGATTCTCTGGCATTTAACGACACAACAATCTTCCACTTTGTAATAATTTAATGGAAGTGTTTCTGTGTATTTTTTCTCAAGGTGGCTGGTTTTTTGTCATGATGATGACAAAAGTCAAATAGAAAAATGTCGCATTGAATAATTAGTTGAGATGCTCGTTTATTCCGTTTATTTGCCTGCCAACTGCCAATGATGCCAGTAAGCTGAGCCTGATGCCGCCTGCCTGACAGGACACGTCTTCGTGAAGTAGCCAGTTCCTTTTAGAGGATGCCTCTTGCTGTTTTGGCTCGTTGAACTCCAGATGTCTTCAAACTATTACATGGAAAACCTTCATGTCCAAATGTTTTCACAAGTGCTAAATGCATTTCAGAATTAGCAATGTCAAGGTTAATTCTTCAAATACTGTCGATGAGGTTTACTTTCTTTTCCCCAGATGTGGAGAAGTGTGAGGAAGTGTTTTGTTTTTGTAGTGGTCGGGTGTTTTTGCTTAGAAAATGGCTTATTTTATACTTGACATACAAACATCGCTGTTTGTGGTGAAGATAATTATTATAATTTTTCCTGCAAATGACCGGTTTAGTAAGAATAAAGTTCATACGTTTCAGCACTGCGTTTATTGTGTATTTCCAGTGGATCGTTTAGGATTTTGCATTTTTCGTAATTCCTTCCGGAGGGGTAAGGGTCCAATTTGTGACCACATGGTATCCAAGGAGGCGACTGTGTACAGTGGAACCTCGGAGTTTGAACATAATTTGTTCTTGTGAAGTGTTCAGCCTCCAAAAAATTTTTCCATAGCAAATAATGTAAATGAGTTTAATTCGTTCCCACCCTCCAAATGGTGCATTCTTATTTTAATTCCCATTTATGTAAAAACCTGTACACCCTATATTGATACAATAAAAAGTGCATCAACCTAAAACACCTTTAATCTATATCAGGTATGATACCGTCAGAGGGACCCGAGAGGGAAGGAGGAAGTGTTACGTCCAAGTCACCCTCCATGATTTGACTCTGCAATTCTCCAGTACCTTCTCCGGTTCTTCTATTATTTATGGCCTTTGCTTTGAAATGGTTGTCACAGCTATGGCAACACTAGCTGCATTTTACTACGTATTTATTCTTTAGGATAGTCGAAAGAGTTCATTTAACCATATAATTCTAGTTAACAAGAGCTGTAACATGTACCCGCACCACCCATTTTTGTACTTAGCGATATCTCTTTACTTAAATCCACTGTGATTCGCTCAACTTTTAATTTTGTCTTTGGGCTCATGTCAAAGAAAATACTGGAAAAATCTCGAGAAGCACTCGCGAATGTGTGCGCTCACTGCTTGAGTTTGACCGGCTGCTTGAGTCAAAGTGGTCAGCGTCTTATCTCGGCACCGACCCCACGTGTGTTCGGCATCACTCGGCTACAGGTTGAAAATGGGTTGCCTGGGTATTTGGACACGGAGAACCGGGTCGAACACCGAGGCATTTTCATGCAGATTTTTTGGGTTGAAATCCGATTTGTACAACCCCCCCCGAGGTTCAGGTGTCGTGTAATACACAAGGATTCATGTAGATGCAGTGGGGGAGTCGACATTACTTTTTTCGCATAAGCAGACCTCACCCGCCACTGCCGATGCATATTAATCGTTATTTTTACAGCTATTCAGCCTGCGGCATCGAGTCAACGAGTTTTCGAGTGCAGCGCTAGAATGGGCACACTGCGCTGCTTGGCACAAAAACCTTTTAGCTGCAAATACTGTTTTTCAAGGAGATGACAATAAATACTCAATAGTATTGGTTCCCCCAAATTGACAACACCCTTTGTAGAATTAACAAATTGTCTTGGTTTTTATGCTTTTAGCAATATATACACATACACTCACATACACTGTATATAAACAAATGGTGAGGCAACACAAAGACAGACAATATAAAAATTCTCACAGGCATATATATATATATATATTCTTCATCTGCTGGAAAAATGACTAATAATACAGGCGTTACTGAATCACTTACAGTAGGTGTGAGTCTTCTTTGTTTGTGTATGAGTATGAATGATAATATTTAATTGCCCCCGGTGGCCAAGTCACACACACCAGTAGGAGCCACAATGAATTAATCATGATGCACGGACTAATTCTTTACATTATATATCATTACTATATGTTTCGTAAAGTACAACACAGAACTATAGAGTGCAATTTTCTCGTCAAAAACATCACAACAATGTTTTCTTTGTGGGAGGCAGGAATGGCTAAATGTGGCATTTCTCTTCATCTTCATTGGGAAAATATTAACGCTGTATTTGTCTGTCGACATGGTGGAGGCCTATCCAAGGTTATTTTTGAACAATTATGTGTTTGTGATCGCAATACTGTGGAGAAGGTGTACTACTGAAGATCAGGTGTTCTTGCATTTCTTGTACGTGTCGTGTACAAAGACAACTGCTGGTGTTTCACAGTATTTATTACTGTTTATTCGGATTCTTGATTTGCGGGGGGTCGTCTTCGTCTTCATTGATACATTGTTTTGTAGTTGAATTCTTGGCCTGGTCTACGACCACCGCTGTGGGTGAAGTACCATTAAAGTTTAGGAACTCGTGCTGTCCACAAGAGGCCAAGTAAAACAGACCCGAGAGGAAAGTCAAACTCAAAGGTTTTTAGTACCGTCTTGGTTTTATGAACTAGCTTTTATAGGTCGATGTGTTTTGGGGATTATTGTATAATGTACCTGTTTATGTATTGTGCAAAGTGCGAGTACTTAAAGAAGTGGATGTACTTGTGCCTGGCTCTCTTTCTGTCTGCATTCATCACATCTACGGCTTGACATCATCGGGGAGGCGCTTTTGTGTTCCTTGTCACGTCAGCTGTCAATTTATGTTAATTCTCTGACCTTTTTTTTTTTTTTCTTTCAAGGCTCGTTTGGCATTGCAGGTTCTTTTTCACGAGAATAAAGAGCCACTCAGTGAACAAGCCCAGTGACATTTCATATTTTGAAGCAGCTATATTTTCTGCAGGTTTCCTTCAAGAAGGGAGGCCCTGACAGAAAGCTAAATGAAGTTTCGTCATATCTGCCCTAGGAGGTCCGTCTCATTAACTTTTTTTTACTCGACGCTTTTCAGGAGCTGAGTCACCTCATGCATAATGCACACACAAACGCCGGTTTTTATACAGGCGTGAACCAATTTCTCGTATTTCCAAGTAGTTAAATATTGACTTCCTCTATTGGTTCTTTGCTCGTTTGCTGACATTATTTGCACTAAATGTCCCTTTCTTTTATAGTCGTATGTTTGAATATGAAACTTTGCTCTTGCGACTGAATCGGCAGACAATCCCTCTGCAAAGTGACTCAGAGGCACAAAAACACAAGCGAAGGACGTCTGATGCCAAATTGTCTTAATTACCTTTAGTCACCCTGAAAGCAATTTCTTTGAAAAGGTAATGTTGCAAGATGAGTTTGAAATAATATTACACTGTTTTGGGGTCACAGTTTGTGGTCTTTTTGTAATTCAAATTACTAACATCAGCAATTATAAACACCGTCAAGTTACTCATCGCGTCAAGGATACAGTATCGTACTTTCTCAAATGGAAAAAAAAAAGGATTTTTCCAAATTCAATGTTCCACACTAATTAAAACTCTCCCCTGAATAAAGGCATAGTAGTCTTTGCATTTGAGTAAACAATTGAACTATTCCCCATCCGAGAAATATGGTACATCCCGATTGAGACGTGTCATAGCGGCAAAAGAAGACACGGAGTCACAATTCGAAGGCCTCGAAGCAAAGGAGCAGTCATGGTCCAAAGCTGATGTGAAGTTTTCCTTCACAGGTCAGTTCCGCTTGGCATTAAGCAAACCAGCATCCCGCGATGGATGGCCACACACAAATATAAAGGCGTCCCACACCGCCGCCAACATAGCGCACACTCATCCCACATGTCACGGACCCTTAAGGCTCAATTAGACTCTTTCTGGTCTCAGTGGCACCGGCTGTATTTTCGGTGTCTGTGCTATGACTGTGAGGTTTCTGTATTTATAGTTTTGACATCATTTCTCACATCACCCCTCTGACCTTTTTTGATAACTTCATCTTTCATCTTTTGGGATTTGAGCAGCCCCAAGTGGTGTCTCCTGCAGAGCTTTTGGGCGACACGAATGCAGACGCTGACGCCAATTCATATTTTTCTTAGAATCACACCCTTGGTTTGCCACACTCTTGTGCAAGTTTGTAGCTATTCAGCTTACCTTTTGTCATAAACTGATTGCTTAACATTTCATTGATTGAAAAAAAAAAAACACACACACCAAAATCGAGTGATTTCTTACTTGACTTAGCTGCCACTCCTTCACAAAATCCTTCAAAAATGTTTTAGTCGTGTTTCCATGATCTAATGAGCAACAATTAAGTTATGACTAGCTGTATACCTTTTTTTTTAATTCTAATTGAACTTTCCAATTTAAATGCACATTATGAGGATTGCTCATCTCATGTTCTTGTCCTCATCTCTTCTGGGTTCAATCTGCCGTCACGAATAACTTCATCAGTAAAAAGGATGACAAACGTGAGGTTAATTTTTTTTTTCCCTTGCAAGAGCTGCAGGTACAGTCAATGCTCCATTCCGCCTCTTCCATTCTGGTTCCTCTCCATCCACTTCTGTGTAATTGATTTGGAAAGGAAAGATGTGCATGGGGAATGAAGGCACCAAATCATCCCCAGGTCTCCTGCTTTTAATTTAAGCCCTATTACTTCCTTCTTTTCATGTCGATAATTTGCTGGGGAGTAAAATCTCTTCCGTTACGTCTTTGTTTTCTGTTGATCTGGAGCCGCATCATTCATGGAAGACCGTCTGGAATTTTACCAACACGTTCCAATAGAAATTGAGAACAGTATAACAGGAAACAACAGGTTACAAAGCCCTTTTACCAAGCACGGATTTGTGCTCAGCCTTCCTCTCCCGTTTTGAACACGATAGTGCTATGTCTTTGAGTAGGACTGCTACCCATCCTTCCACCGTTTCAAGGTGGTTAAGTAATGGATTCTAAAAAAAGAAACAAACAAAAACAATTCAACTCAAAATGAGAACCCAACCCTGGTTTTGAGAACCGAAACTCTCAAAGAAGATAAACGTTCCTCTTTTTGTTGTTGTTTTTCTGTTCGTGAAGTGTTCCTTTTTCAGCAGTGAACCATTCACAAGTCATTCATCTGTTGTCAAGGTTTTCGTCTTTCATCAAAGCAAATCGCCATCACAAATTTGACCAAAGATGTTTTTAAGGCAAAAGTTCCACAATGTCCAATTTTCAGCTGAGTCTTTTGATTTTGAATGCATGGCGGACGCACTGACAAAACCATTCACAGCAGTCCTCCATTTCATTTTTTTTTCTTTTTTTTTTTTTGCTTACGTTGTATGCCGAACTTTCCGATTTATTCACATTTTTAGGTCTTGACACTTGCATGTTATTTTTTGTGTGGATATAAAATGATTTGATGCTCCTTTGAAGATTGCCACCTCTTCACATTTGTTTTAAAAGATTGTTTTAGTGACCTGCATTCCAGCAGAAGTACTCACTCAGCCACATTTCAGTCTTGTTCAGACGTTGGACTTGAACCATGCACAACAACCCGCCACGCACACCTTCAGTCTCACGTTGTGCTTGTCCATTTCCACCAAAGTCGGTGGAAAATATGAGGTCCTCGTGCCAAATAGCCCGTTGACCAAATCGCCCCAAAAATGGACCAAAAAAAAAAAAAAAAAAAAGGTCTCCATCAAAGTTTCCGGCTTGTTGGCAAAGTGAGGCAGTGGTGTTTGGAGGTCATTGTTAAAAGCCCAAAGGAAATACCCCTTTGCAGCCATTTTCAACCATCAAGTGTGTACGACTGAGTTCAGGCTTTATTAAGCTTCAGCGGTGTTTGGACAGCCGGAAGTGAAGCACTAATAGGACAGGACGGCACAGAAATGGACAAAAAGCCCCCGCTGGAGTTCTTGAAGCTAATTTCCCTCTTCCCTTCCTTCGAGCCTCTTCAATCACTCACTCACTCATTTTTACTTCTGCCTTTTTGTTCCTCACCGTGGTTCTGCCTGCTCAGTCTCTAGCGCGGACGGAGCCAGTGTTGCCACACACATTTTTCACATCCTTTTATTCCTGCAATTCTGCCATTTCCCAAAAGCACTTACAGTCAGCGGGGGGAAGCTTTTAGCCACTGATTACTGCTACATGGTAATTTCTCCTTGTTTAGACTTTTCTTGCTCGTTTGTCTTTCCTTCATTTCCCCCCACTTCGTTCTCCCTTTTCGCTCTCCCACTTCAAATGCACTTTGCAGTAGTTCCCAGTCTTGTGATGTATGGCAGAAAAGGCCTTGTAGCGTGTTAGTCATTTAACATTTCACGGTGGACAGCTCGAGACTGGATACTGCAACGTGGGACGACAGATAATTTAAGTTGAGTCCATCTCCCAGTGTGGCTCACTTGGCTTAGGGTGCTTTTTAAAATGACCGTATTTAACGTTATTTTTGGGTAACCTGTCGCTAGAGGGACCTCAGTGATGTCCTACATTTAGTTTTTTTTTCACAAGGTGAAACGTGTCTTTGAGCAGTACAAGTTGGTCTTTATTAGTATGATGACATTATATTCTCATAAATACTCAAAACAGACAGTTTAAAGGCTCCAATTTTTTTTTTCTTATTTCTCGGTTCACCTACTCTACCCATTTTTGACAGTACCCCCCCCAACGTATTTGCACAGTGTTATCTTGAGAGTGAAATGAACCAATGTAGAAATGTTATGAGGTTATTTGGCTGTTAGTATTTAGTTTATTTTTATTGCTTTGACTTGCAACTCAACATTTGAAATATGAGCTCTGTATGATGAATTCAAATCACTTCACAACAAACTGCAGTTTGGAAAATGCCGAACATTTCTTCACAAAACGAGCTTCAATCTATTCCTTGCCACTGTCAGTTGACGTTTATTGGAAAACTAAAGAAAAACAATACATGTGCATTTAAAACACCAAAATAACCTTTCCTTATAAATGTTTTGTTGAGCTTAATGCTGACCCAAAAAAAAAAAAAAAAAAAAAAATGTCAGGGACGGGCTAATGAATAGCACCAGTGCTGCGATGTTGACGCTTTAAGCAGTAGATATTTAAAAACCAACAATGGAGCAACACATGTAGCCGCATACTAAAACAACACTCACAGGCACAGGCATATGTATTCTTTATTCTCTGCAAAGAACGCCGAATATTTCTGTGGCTCACTGAGTTTTGGCAGGCTCCATCTTTATCCTAATTACTTTATTATACTGCCCCCAAGTGGTGAATGCGTGCATAACAGAAGGAGCACCACAATCTCCATTGAACCAAATAAACGCATCGACATTAATGTGTAGGACCAGAAACACAAGCAGGAGAATCAACCATTGTAGGATTTCCGCTGTGTACTCAAACTTGAATGTAAGGTTTCGAACTACATGCCTTGCTGTCTTTCAACAAGTTCACCTTACAGAAAATATTGGGTCTAGGAAGTCCCTCTTGGGATGTTTTTATTCACGTCTTGTTTTCAAAACAATTCCTTCCTTTGTCTCATTTGTTCTTTTCTCATGATTTACCCTCTCACCGTTCTTATCTTTTTTTAAACTCCCATATTTACACTTACACTCCCGTATTTGCTTGCTAAAGACGGAAGAAGGCACCAAAGACTGACCTTGTTTTTGTTTATTGGTGCGTCTTGTCCTTCAGAAGCTGCGGTCTCCCACAGATACTCGTGTTACCTATTCAGCTGAGATTCGATGGGCACACTCGATCGACTTGAGCACTTCAAGAGGGTCCGTCGTGAGGGAACAGTTGAATTTGCTCTTTATAAATTGGAAAAAAAATTAAAAATAACAGGCTCATACGCAGGGCTTTGTGGTTCTGTATTTGATGTCACCGCTGAGGCATTTTAGTTAAGAGTGCCATCTGTACTTATCTGTTATATATAAAAAAAAAAAAAAAAAAAAAAAAATCCGTACCTACTGGTCTGCTTCAAGGTTGTTTTAATGTGAATGAAACTTCACAATTGCTCAGCCTTGGATGAAAGAGAAATAAAGTGGCTAATATTACACAAATTAAACATCTGATGATTTTTCACTCCGTATTCATATTGTCCAAGTTTAATTATCCGCACTTCAAATGACTTTTGTCTACTGACTGAACATTGACCTTCTTCCGCATCCCTCAAATCACCCCCAAAGTCTTGTTCTTTTTTATTACTCACATCAAATATTCATTCTGTTGAAGGGATTAATAATTCAATATTACAATCCTGAATCAGACATCAGATAATCATCATGAAAAAATGATTTTCCATTTGCTCGTGGCACATTGATAATTCATATTGTCTCCATTCTTCACTTTTCACTCTACCCATCACCTCAAGTAGGGCCCAAGGTTCTGTTACAGTCCCTGCTGTTGCCATGGTGATTAGCCGCCCCCCAAAAGAGGGGGAACTGGTGTCAATGTTTTCGAGGTTGTAAATAGAGTACAGGGATTCCTCGATCTACTCATGAGATCATTTCCCACGCTGGCGATATAATCCTAATTTCCGCACAAGACGCATTTCACCATTAAGGTAAAAATTGACGTAAAACGTCTTGAAAAAAAAATGCCGTACTTACCATTACTGCGAGAGGTGGATGACGAAGATCGAAGGGAGCCTCTACTAAGCTGAGTTCGTGAGCGAAATGTATGCGAACGGAAAGTCCCTGGCTGTGTATGTTCAAATGAACGGAGCCAGTGCGACGTCTTGAAAATATCCACACTCGGCCTTTTATTTTGGTCCCTAAGCGACGTCTTTAGCAACCCACCCCTGGCTTAACTTTCAATCTTTTTATACTTTTAAGAAATATGATGAAGTACGATATACTGTCTGCACGGCTTCCAATGCTGATGCAGGCTTGCTATTTGGGGCGTTCGTACAACGTGCAGTGTCGCGTCAGCAACTTATTTTGTTTTTCCAGTCGGGTTCGACCACATCATGCAGTGCGTGGCAGCCGTTTTAGTCTCCGGCCTTAAAGGTTGTGTCCGTGTCCGTTGAAATTGCTGAAAGCACGCCAGCAACTGTCTTATGTCAATCAAACTTTTGTGAGCTGAACAAAATTAACGCACCTTCCTGTTGCGTCTTTCTTTCTTGCCTCTAGACATAACTGTTTTGTTGTATTACTTCAATAAAAATTGTTGTATTACTATGAGCTACCCTTGAATAAAGGGTAACACTCCACCATTACACACAGGATACATCCCTTGAAGAATTGATCACGACAACATGTTTCCAATGGGATCACTCCTGAACTCTTACAATCTGTCAGTTGGTGACTCTTTGTGTGATTATGAATCAGCGGACATCGGAAGAAGCTGACCTCTCACGGCTGTGTTCGCAGATTCATTTGTTCAATTCCCCGATGCCCACTCTCACCGCAGGGCAGTACCCAGCATGCTCCAGCTCTGAAACTCACAAAGGGAGCGCCTCGTTTGATGCGGAGAAGTCTGTTTTTGTCGGATTGTGACGTTTAACTTCCCCGCTATTTGTAAGACAGAAGCGGAGTTTTCATCTTCGACCGTTTCTACTGTGTTTAGCGTGGTTCTACAAATGAGGATTATTTGAAGGCATTCGCAGCCATATGGCAGGGAAGTATCAAAGTTAATTATAACCTGCCAATCCCTCTTCCGTGTTGATACCGTGATCAACCAGGATTGCGTGTTAATCGTGGATGCAAATCTTTTTATTTCGTGATCTGTGCCCATCCTGACACGGGAGGCCGTACCCTCTGGGTCCCTCCTCCTGCCTCTCGGCCCAACCTCCATCCTTTTGTGCCTAGAAGTGCGCACAACCTCCTCACTTATTAGTGACTCACCACATAGCAGTGTCTTTTGCCTGCTCCTTTTGTCCATACATCGCAAACTTCTTCTTCTAACCCCAGAGAACCCACGGGGTCACAATTTTAAAAGAGGACTTGGATGTCTTGGGTTCTCTAGGGTTAAACTGCATTTTGTCTAATACCCCTCACAGTAATTGCAGCAGTGTAATGTTTTGCTTTTGTTCCATTCAAAAGAATTTAGAAAATTTACTCTCCAAAAATATTCTCCCCCCCCCAAAGAAATTGGTGCCACGGTAGTTGAACATCAATGTAGTGAGGAAACACTGAATCAGTCAGATTGTAAGAGAAAGAGATGCCTCTCGTACTCGTGACGCCAATGGGCACTACCGTACCAACACCTAGATTGCACTATCAGTCAAAATCAAGTGCATCTTTGTATTGAATAATTTAAAAAACACATTTTTTGACGCTGTGCATGAGCTACTGCATACCTTTTCCGTGTTCTGCACGTATACAGTTCAGTCTCCATGACTGGCTCATCACAGCTTGCCTAAAGTAGCAAATCTCGATGACAACCCCTACTGGGCTGGCTCTGCAGCAGGCCAGCCCGTTATATCTCATTTTTATATGCCCCCCCCCCACCCCACCCCACCCCCAATGCTGCCTGTAAAGCTCTGCTTTCTTTTAGCATTTGCATGCCTTTAGACAGAGGAAGTACGCTCAAGCAGGGTGTGACTTTGTGACTGCGCCCCTGTGCGCATGTGGCACTCACTCATTTCCGATGTCCATCTCCGGTGCGACGTTGTTATATCAACGTGTCATTTTTGTGGATGAGCTGCTGAGTCGAGTTTGAATGCGCAGTGGTTTCCTGGGTGAATGTATGGATGGAGTTCTTGCTAATGGCTGTTGAAATTCAAATGTGTCATTTTTGAAGACTGTAGTTCATTCTCGAGTCCGTTGATTAAATTGTCTCCGACGGGCTGTTAAATGTAGCAACGTACTGTAAGTTGTGGCTGTTTGTTGAAGTCCGGTAGGTGTAAATGACTCCAATTTGAAACTCTTGCTGACTGTCAAAACATGAAAAAGACTATGCGGTCTAGGGACTCAAGAATGCGTGTACTAGAATCTGGTAACCAAACAACGACTGTAGTTAGTGTGTACTGGTGTTGTTCAATGAATTTGGGCAGGTGCGCTGAGGGGGGAAAAAGTTGAGAAATGCAGTTAGTCGCACTTTGCTTCAATTGTGAGAGATCTTTGCCATCCTCGACGAACACGTTTCTGACATGCCAGAAAGTCATCTGCTTATGTGATCATTAGAGAACTGACAGGATCAACACAACACAAAATCAGCCTTGGTACGAAATCCATTTCTCATTGATATGATCAGAATAGAAATACTCAAAAAAAGGACTGAAAATAACTCCCAATTGTGCATCCGTTATGAATGCCAGATGTTTAACATCAACCCTTAGCAAACAAACAAAAAGCCTTTGGAAACCAAAAATGTGTTTTTTTAAATCGTGTTTCTTCAGATGCGCCACAGATTTATTGAATTCATCACTTGGATACCATAAATCAGTAAACCCTTTGAAAAAGATTAGAAAGCTGGTTAAACTCTGTTCTTTTCTGTCTGCTTTTAAAGGGGGCAGGGGCGTGGGGGGAATTCCAACAGCTCAAATGAGCCATATCGTCTTGATCAAAGTCTGATCACACGTGACAAAAAACGGATTTGTCTGTTTAGAACGCCAAACATGTTTAAAATTAGGCAAACCGACATCTGTTCGGATCCAACCCAGTCACTCAGAGACGTCAATTGCCAAGTACGAAGTATGGCTGTGTTTTGAGGTTGCGCGGACGAGGGGCGTCGTCGCCACGTTCGTTTGCACCTAAGTTCTCGTCCTAAGTCGCAACATCTGCCGCCACAGCCTCTTTGATCGTTAAGCCAAGCTTATGACATTTTATGATGTCTGCTCGGGGAAGATTAGATTGGTGAGCGTGAGAAAAGATTGATGCGGGTTGGTCGAGAAGATCGACGAGAAGTCGTATGCGACTATGCATAGTCAAAGAAAGGAATACTCAACAGCCTTAATTTATTTCCACATGAAAAACAACCACATCATATATCCTTTCTACGTGTTGCTTCATTTCAAAATGAGGTCAATAAATAATCACGGATGCTTAATGTCAGTCGTGCAATGAAACTAGCGTGTCCTTTCTTCCCGCAACCTTGTCATTATTATTCTGTTCATTACTTCATTGCCCACCAACTGTGCTGAAAGATGCCATTAAAACAAAATGCTCTCTCCCGCATTGACACGTTGACATTTATTTCTTGGATTTATAACAAAAAAACCCTGGGAGACACAAATATTTTCATGCTGGGCTCTGAACTACATGTAAAGACATTTTTCTTCAGTTCTTAGCAGTCACGTGCCAGTACATCTTGGCGTGTGACACATTTGTGTTGTGTGTTTTGAGACGCCTACAACCAAAGGCTGTCATTTCTTACAATAAGAACAATTTGTAGGTCTTTTTCTGCCTGGCCTGTGCAGGTTTTGTTATTTCTTTTCACATCGTTGATCTTTCCTTGGATTTCTGCTTTCCCTCAATCATTGCCCCTTCTCTTTGCACATCCCACTGCACCCCGGGGAGCAATGATTCTCGAAACAACTTTCCACTGAAGGCCCCTGGACCAAATGATTGACCAATATTGCTAAGATAACACCGTACAAAAGGTCAGGCTTCCGCCGGCGAGCCTTTCGGGCTTCCTTGCATTTATTATTATGCATGCAGCGCTAAATCTGACCTGGTCCGTGTACACGTGCGTAATGTGGCAGTGAATAAAGGTGTAATAGTGACACTTTAGCCATCTGTGGTTGGGGTTGAGTTAATTAGCACCGTGATGGCAAACCCCTCACCTTTTATCTTTCCATTTCCGTCTCTTGATACCGCTCTGTCGTTAACGCACGTATAGCATTTGCACAAACGCGTAGACACGAGCACACGCGCACATTAGATTTAGCTATTAGCCTGTTAATGGGTTGGGTCCCCAGGTCATTAATTGCCAAGTTGAACTGTAATGGGAAAGATAATGGTCCTCTTGTTTACAGCTGCACAAAGTAAAGGGAGCGTGCTCGAATGTAGACCTTTCACTAGAACCGTCACAGTGTTTTTAACACTGGAAATAGATTGAGTTATTTATGTATCTTTTTTTTTTTTTCGTTTGTTTTTAAAACATTTAAGTCATTCTCCAGCTACAGTCTTTTGCTTTCTTTGTCTGGTGCTTTATTCTTCTTCTGCATTTAAATTGGGATGCGCCGAATAATTAATTATTGTGAATTCTTGAATCATGTGGAATTTTATTTGACGCTCAATCTTAGTTATTTTGGTAAAATGTGCACTTCTCGAGACCAACATGATGATGATGTGCAGGGAGCATTTTTTAGCTCAATACGATTAATTGTTACATTTTCTACATTGTCTGAAATTTTGCCGATCGCCCATCCCTTTTTTTTAAACCTGATTTCACGGAGTTGTTTTTCCCACCTCAGCGTAGGTGATCCATGGCCATAATAGAAAACCTACGTGGATTGGATACTTTTCGAGTTATTGTACTGCGTGTCGAGAATGTTCCGCTTTTGCTTCACCACAGCATATAAAAGCCAGTTTCAAATCTGTAGGTTGCTGCAGGACATTCTGCTTTCCTTGTATTGTGGAGGACCACAGAAGGCAACGTATGGAAGAAGAATTTGCCGCTCATCCCTTGCACTTTACTCGAAGCGTCTCTCCAGCTCTTCGACGGCAAATATCTGTCCCTGTCACTACTATTAGCATCAGTATGAATAATGCCCGCCCGAATGAGCTCTGCACATACCCATAACATGTAACAGCCTTCTAATTTCCCCGCCCGGGGCACTGTCACTTGCCTGGCCATCATCTGCATTACAGAACTCCCCGAATACTGAGGTGTGTACGCCTCACGAGTATTTAGGATGTCAGCTGTCCCCATGACGTTCCTCAAGCTCTAATCATAAATCCCTGGCAGGCTGAAGCTACATGCCTGCAGGCCATGAGGGCAGAGGAGGCCAGTACCCTCAGGCCGGCCTCGGGTTTTTCTGGCCTAGCGTGACACTGGAAAGGTAGAGGGAATGAAGGATGGGTTTCCTGCTGTATAAAAGTCTGCACCAGAGTACTCTCCAAAACTGAAACTGTAGTTTCACAACTGACTGAAAAATGATTCCAAGAATCCAATAAGAGAACATTAAAAACAAACAAAAAACAAACAAACAAAAAAAAAACAACGCTGGAACAAAATAAGTCTAAAACTAAGTACGTTTTCTCTCACACTAATGCGAACATACTTGACACTCGGATCGTGAGAGTAGTTAACATCTGGCCTACGAGGATTGTTCACAATTCAATATTTTGAGACACCTGCAACAGATTACTTTGCGTATTTGAAATTGAGCGACACCTGTAAACAACAAAAGTACAGCTAGGTGGTTAGTTTTGGTTTTATAAGCTTTTAATGCCAGTCTGGGCCAGGTTGCCTTTTCAAACTCGAGAGCAAGTTATTTTCTTTTTAATAACTGCTCAGAGAAATGCCAACAAGATGAACACTTTTCCACTCTGTGAGACAAATTATTCAAGGTACACACACAATATTTAAATTTTAAGGCTGTATTCACATGGCCCCAAACCTTGATTGGCGCACTGATGTTATGATTAAGCACTGCAGTTTTCTGGACTTGACATGACATCCCTTTTTCAGTGCTTCATCTCGATGGAAAAAAAAAAAAAAAAAGGATCAAATAGCTCTCAACTGCTGATCTAAGACAACATTGTTGAAGGGCATTGGCCAAGTAGTTTGTCCTGCCATCAATTGGAGAACAATAGATTACACGTTAATACAAGATCGTCAAGTGCAAACGACAAGAAACCTTGAAAGGCATCGTTTGCCTCAGTGAAGACATTGGATTGTTGGTCTTCTTGTGACGATTTCCCCCAGCCTGTCCTCCATACTTTTAGTTTTGTCGACAGTGGACTCTTGCACACCTTCTAAGTCCCCATTTGCTATTCGTGTTGACAGGAACGAATGACTTCCAAGTCAGTCGTGAATTGTTACTCCTTGTGCATTCCGAAATATGGAGGTGATTGTCTATCAAATAAAAAAAAAATCCAAGATGTATTTTTGAAAACTATTTATTGAGCTGTAACGATACTACGCTTTATATAAAATAGCTTACTTTACCCAGGATCCCTCCATGTATCATGCCCAAATGTACGTATAACTGGTTCTGTTGCCATAAAATCAGTAAATCCATGCTGGGAACTCCTGCCTCCTAGATGGTCGGCCTGTAAGCTAAACAGCTCTTGTCAATCATCCGACGCCCTGTTTCATCTTGCACAACTTTTTCCCATTCATTCTGTCACGGTCTGCGCGGAAGTTGCACCTCGTTTTAAGAAAGTTAATTCAAATGACATTCAAAGATTTGTTCTGATTCAGGTCCTAAAATTCTCATTCAATGATCATTTTTTTCCACGCCCATTCGAATCCCAATTCGAGTCGATAAGAAGAAGAGGTAATGTTTCGCCGCGTAGCTAGCTGAGTGGGACATGAACCCTCGCTGTAGTGCGGATCACTGATGAGCAGGCCACCGTAGACACATGATCAAATTGTCTTCCTTAAGTCCCATTTGTCACCATTAACTGGTGACATAAGTGATCTTTAAGTAAAGTTTAATGTGAAGTCAATTTTGGGTACACACTGATAAATAGTGCCTGGCTGTTACCTTGGGAACGGTGAAGGGTTAAGAGGTTCAGCGCTGTGACGTTCCCAGCTTTGCTTTTCCTGTTCAGCAAGGTGGTCTCAGTCTATCGCAAAATAGATCGGCCGTGTGCCCTGGTCCTGCCTATTCAGAATGGAATAGAATACCTCCAGTCGACTCTCCGTCTATTTTCTGTACTGCTTATATTGTTCAGGTTGACAGTGTGGAC
This sequence comes from Syngnathoides biaculeatus, assembly GCF_019802595.1. Classification (NCBI taxonomy): domain Eukaryota; kingdom Metazoa; phylum Chordata; class Actinopteri; order Syngnathiformes; family Syngnathidae; genus Syngnathoides; species Syngnathoides biaculeatus. The sequence continues at coordinate 10,251,021 of NC_084643.1, read as the reverse complement.
TGGTTGCCACGATCGTGGAATGATTGGAAATGGAGCATTGATTTGATCTGGCCAGTTGCTAGAAAATACACTCTGTGAGCTACCACACCCCCGAAGGCCTAAAATACTCATCTGTAATCACTATGAAATGAAAGAACTACTCTATGTGTTCATGCTTTTGGTGCTTGGGACATTTTTTTGTGATGGATGATTCGTAACAGCAAATTCGGATAGTGATTTTTCTCAGTATTGTGGTATTTTTCTCACACGCAAACGCCATATTATGCAAACACATTTCCGCCCTCCTGGGGTGCTGAAAATAGACGCGTTCAAACAAATCGGGTGACAATGACAGTTAAATGCCTGCCCTGCACTTTATTACACTTTGGTTAACGGGATAATATGCCCCATGTAACTGTAAAGAATCATAATGTGCATGTGAATCCGATATTTGTGTCATGTGTGTGTACTAAAACACTGTTGACAGCTTACTTCTATCTTTTCCAAAAGATGATAAGAAGTGTCTGAATATTACTTACCATTTTAAATGTGACACATTACAATGTGGCCACAAGACTTTCATAAAACCTCTTAAAATGTAAGCACAATAATACACTTAAGCAAATAGACAATTTTCAGGAGAGGTCCGTGTCTGTTTAGACTGACATTTTATTATATTATCTCATTTGGCAACCTGTGGGCTTTTATACCACTGCACTTTTTGGTCATGTTTTTTTTTTTTTTCCATGCGTACTTGAAATCACACTTTGTGATCGATTAAAAGACATTTTACATGAACTGATAAAAGCCTCCCCCACGAAGCCGCATTTGAAAAGATTTGAGACGAGGGGTTGAACAGATGAGTAGACATGTCGACTTCACCACTTTGCAATGGTGTTTAGAGCTTGAAGTTGGATTAATTGCCAGTCAGGTGTCTTGACATTAACAGGACGGATGCCTCCGTCGTCAACGGTTGGCGTGTTCACGTGTCAAACTACCAGCGGCGCCTTAAACCCGCGGAAATATTTTAGTCAAACCGAGATTGGTAGCACTGTCACTTGGGAGAAGTGCCAGTCTGTCTTCAAATAATAAATGCACGCCCATCCGGAAAAGGCACCCGCTAATTCTCGCTGGCGAGCAGTTTTAAAGCCTCACTTGGGCTGTCAGTGAATTGACCAAACACCCTTCTGTAACCGTGAAAGCACAGCTTAGCATCTGCTTAGACGATGAAACAAAGAGAAGCCCTGGTCGATGGTTAAGGTCACTCAAGTAAACATACACTGAGCATTTCTCTCAACTGTCAGATGCGCATCCGCAGTCCTCTTCCTTCTTCCATGGGCGCCCGCCCTCCGACGAACTCATCCAGTCACAAACCAAAATCCCCTTCATTGTCTCACAGACAGCTGTATTTTTTTAAAAAAAACAAAAAAACCTTCCACCTAACAGAGCTCCAGGATTTATACAATACACTATTGCAAAGCATTCCTTCCTCCTGCAAGTGTTAACATTACGATACTGTATAAATGGTTATATTTTTTACCGAGTAGTGACTCTGCAGTTGTGTTAGGTGAATTGGCGTTAGAATTTCGCAATTTCTAATTTTGAGAGGCCGTGAAGTGGTCCTGATGCAATTGGATCAACGATTTAGGGGGCGGGGCCTGTGCAACCGAGGACGGCAGGCAGTGCGAGTGAGCGAGCGAAAGTTTGTTTTGAAGCGTGCGCAGCGAGTTGACAACTGAAACAAAAATCAATGGTTGCATTGATTGATTGATTTTGAATCTGCTGAGTAATCACTTTGGCGTCGACTACAGAAACATCAACACCCGTGATGTAGGTTTTTTTTCTCCACTGATTTAGCAAACAGGCCATTTTTTTCTACTACTTTTCAGACCGTATCTTCTCCACTTCTTCAGAAAAGAGCTCATTGTAACAGGCACTTGCCTTTGGACTTTTTTCTTTTACTATGTATTAAAATCAGCAAGCCATCAAAACAATATAGCAGGTTGACACTGAAGGGATAGCCCTTTGTAGATTTGTGTGCAGGAAAGGAATACCGTGCGAAGGGATTTGCAAATACATCACTGGCGTTGAAGGGTTCCACTGACGTGCCGCAACGACAGCGACCACTTTGCATTTAAAGAAGACGACGTGTCAGTGGGCGTCCTCTGCAATGGCTTCACTTTTTTTTTTGTTGGATGTGCGACAAAGAAGTGTTGAAATGCGAAAAGAACACGGAGGCAATTGAAGCCTCGAGAGAGCTTTTTTGGAGTCTTTCGACAACGTGATGTACAGTAACAACTTCACATTCGGAGGAGCAAAGCCGATCTTTTGGCCTTCACTCACAGTTGTTTGTGATTTCAATCTTGGCTCTCAGTTGTATTGATCATCGAGAGAAACCGGCGAGCGGCACCTCTTTATCTGCCCGAGCTGTTATTTCATAGGTCAAGCTGAAGCCAACACACCTGCGGCCCATAACAGCACGTTGACACAACCGTATAGTGATAAACTGTGCGAAACTCTTGGGAGGAGCGAGGGCTTAAGCGATCGAATAAATTACAGGTCGTTTTCAGTTGAGAGCGGCGCATACAGACGAGTGGAGCGATCAATCAATTCAGCGATCACCCATGCAGATTCTGGTCCTCCTGGCATCGTCAAGGCGGACGACATCGATGAAACAAGACAAGATGCTTGACAAGCCCGTGGGGAATGTGGCATCGATGTGCGTGTGGAGGTGACTCATAGATTTGCCTTGAAAATGCATCATCGTTCTGGCGACATCATTCGTACCAAGTAGATACCGGAAACATTTTTTCTAAGACATGTCAAATGATACTGCAATTTTTTAAATGGATTCACTCCCCCTTTATCCAAAATGTGTCTGGCATGGCCACAGCAGGAGAAAAGTGGATCTATTGATCTCAGGAGTTTCATTTTTCAAACACGGTCATCTTTCACAGCCACGACTTCAATTTTTGAAAGGCGTACGTAGTGCTTTTCTCCCAAGTTTACGGGCCTTTCCTGACGGTGTGGAGCGGAGTGCAGTGGTGGGTCAAATGCTTGCTGGGGACAGATTCAGGGTGTACTCCGCCTTAGCTGGGATAGGTTCCAGCATCCCCGTGACCCTAGTGAGGATGAGGGATGCAAAACGGATGGATGGATATACAAAGCTTCCCAAGAGTGTCTTGCCGTTTATTTTTTTACATTCATATTTGAGGCAGAGTCACCGGGCAGCGTGGGTTCAAGTCCATCTCATTGGCGGTGTTATGTGCCTTGCCGCTGATTGGTGACTAGTTCAGGCTGCCCGAAGTAAGGATGTACCTTGATTTCACGAGTGCCTAAGTTTGTCAACTTAGGGGTTTGGGGTTTTTTTGGTTGATTCATTTGTTTTGTTGTTTTGAGATGAAACGCGATTTAAAAGTGAGCTTTAAATACGACAGGGGCTTGTATGAAGTGGGGGAAAAAAATTGACGCGATTACTCTCGCCGTTGGGCAAGAAGAGCCACGCTCATTGATGCACTTTATTGAACGGGTCCAAGGCTACGTACGGTCACACTGCTGGACATAACACCCAATTTGGATGTTTTTTCTTTAGATCCATTCTTTTATGTAAAGTTCACATTCCAGAAACAAATACGGTTTCTGCTGAGGATGAAACGAGTCAGTGAAGTTACGAGCTTGGTCATGGAACATATTCTCTTGGGTCAAAGTGCCACATTATACAGCTCCCAAATCTTACAGTCAATAATTGAAATATTTCATTTGAAAAGTTATTGAGACTACGATGGCTACAAAGGGACTTCATGTGCAAGGCGTCTCGACAGGCCCGAAGATGGATGGTTAATAGAATGTGTTGCTGGGTATTCAGCAATCATTATTAATCTGCGTGTCGGCAGATCCTTTCTCGGGTTGCTGCGGCATTCATAAAGCTTGTTTAATTAGATTGATTGATTAGAAAGTGGTGATTCAGAGCTCTCATGCCCCACCGCCCCCTCCATCCCATCAGGCCTTTAATAAGATCAGACCGCTCTCATATTCACGCGCCTCCCTGCGCACGAATCGTTATGCCCGTCCTAGCGCCGCCTGTCACGCCCGTATCCAGACAGGATTTGCCGGCTAAAGTCGCAAAACAAATACACCCAAGACCAGAAGCTTCTTTATGTTAATAGGAAAAGATTGCAAATTCCACGCCCTCACTATAATCCGTCTTGGCTTTCTCTCTCTCTTAACGTCGCATAAACACCACTACGGCCTGTTTAGCCCAAGAAAAACACGTCCGTCCAGATTCAACAGCTTACTTGTGTGCGTGTGTGAGACGCGTGCGCTTCTCTGTGAATGTCGTCGTACACAAAGTTCCACAGTTCTCTCATGCGTGTGATCTTCTCTAAAGCTTCAGCCGCTCATCTTCAGAGACGCTGCTCTGATCGATACCCGGGCAAGCTCCGCTGTACTTATTGCACAACAGCTCATCGGCACAAAGGAAGCACAGTAAAGAGACTCTCCCTCGCTGTAGTAAAACTTAACGACTTTTCGCCTTGCTTTTGTCTCCAGGCAGCGGATATTACAGTAGATAATAAGTATGCATTTAGATTTTCTGCAAGATCACCAGTCCTTCCGATCTATACAACCCAACACAGGCCTGTAAAAGAAGGCAATGGTGTGTGTGCGCGGGGGGGGGGGCAAGCATCTGTCTAAAAGTGTGTGTGTGTGTGTGTGTGGTGTGTGTGTGTGTGTGTGTCCTCTCCAAAGATCTCATGAGCCAACTGCAGTATCGCCCCCACCAGAGTATTTATGGGGAAATGATTACCTTGGAAAAGAACCGAACTTTGATGAAAATCACCCCACTTCAACACACATCTCACCGACACGCGGTCGGTGGCCATGTTTTTGCATAATATTGGAAATTTGTCAAATTGTACTGGAGCACTTCAGCAACAAAGTCTTTTCATCACGTCGTCATTATATTCTGTGGCCTCTGATTGAGATGCGACATTTTCATGACAAGGGTTTCGGGATTTAGACTTGAGCTCGCAAGTTATTATTATTATTTTCTTTTTGTGGAATTGTACTTCATGCAGCAATGGGTTCACAAATATCAATAGTTGCTGTTCAAAAGGCATTTTGCTGTCAAAACTGATTTTTTTTTTTTTTGTGGTTGGAACCATTTTATGTAACCTCAGTCATGTCACTCAAAGAAAAGTTTTCATTTGTCCAATCATTATTGCAATTTAATTCTGTTTGAAATGCTAGAATATATTAATAGTTGATTTTTTTTGGGCAGTCGAGACATTCTTATCACAATTTTCATCGTGAACACTTGGGATAATAACATGACAGGGAACAACTTTTCACTGGATCCCTGGAATGCCCAAATCTTGCTCGTAGAAGGACTGAAATAAAATCCAAAAATGGTTGAACAAGAATCACATCTTGAATAACGATGTTTGAAAGCTACACGTATGACTTAAACTGCAATGACGGTTAAGCTATTCTAAAATGTTGCTTTAAACACTAACTACCAAGTATTCAAAATGTTTTAGAATGACAAAAGTTAAATTCCAGTCAATTTCCTTCCATTTCCATTATTATATCATATTGGCAAAATTAGATATCCAAACAAATTTAAAGTCCAACAGCATTTTAAACAGATTGTGACTTCCAATTGTCTGTATATCACTAACTTCAGTAGTCGGATGAATTTCACCGAACAGGTTGATGCCCTTCTCTGAAGTTCATTTAATTAACCTTAACGTTTTCCAAAGCTTGAACGCAATTATCCCCAGCCAGCAATTGTTATTAATGAATACATTTTGTGCAAATGCACATCCTTGTGATATTGCCTGCCAAAAAGCTCTCTTCAGTAAATGTTTTCCTTTTTTCTGTCCCCAAATCCCTTCACGGGATAGTTTTTGGAGTCTAAACCATTCAATCCCAATTGTTAAAGTTTAAAACACATGACGGAAACTCCTCTTTACACTTTAAATTGTCCAATTCGGGCAATGAGGTTATTTTTTTGGCCAATCTGAGCAAGCTCGGTAGATGTCCAATGAAAAGTGTAAATGGGATCATTTTGACTTACACCGTTGGACATTTTTATAGGCTTTGCACAATTGTGTGCTTAATCACTGATGCGACGGTGGCTTTGCTGCCTTGTTTTTATTGAAGAACTGCACGGTCCCAAGTGAGAGTTGTAGGAGGCAGAAAATGACAGCCCATTGGATAAAAAAGATGAACGGAGTCCGGTCTGATGGAGTGAAATGACTCACGCGATGGACGATATTGATGTTCGTATCGGATATGATGCGGGTCTTGGGCGATTCCCCGACATTAGACGAGAACATGCCGCAAGATGAAACACTCAAATCCTGCACCGCCCAGTTTTGCTACCACGGCACTCTAAGCAATTATCTTGTAACAAGACACACAAAAGCCATCTTTATGATTGCAGTGTTACGCAATTTCCGTCCACTTTCCTTCTGCTCTTTTAACCTGGTTTAGGTCGAGAGCATTACCCCCGATCTCTTCTGAAAGGTTTGAAAGCGTCTCTTTGCTGTCCACTTACACTCTAAAGAAATGGCTCCTGTTGTTTTTTTTTCACGTTATGAAACGTGAATACTTTCAATTGTTCTTGAGGAATCCGCGTTCTCTTACTTAGACATAGTCAGACACAGGTAGCAGTCCAATCTGATACAATGAATGGCTTCTTGGCCTGCTGAGCACTACTGGATTCCCTAACCTTCCTGCATAACCCCCCCCCCCCCCCCTTACCGTCTCCTTGTCTCACATGCTGAGAAAAAATGGAAATGTGTAATGTTCTCTCTTTGGTCAAGTAAGACTCAACACACAGATCCACTTTCTGAAAGAAGCCTCGGAGGTGGCTTCTCCTGGGAGTCCATCCCTTTGATCTAGGTACCTGGCTTTTTCATTGCTGCTATTTTTTCCGTTTACTGAGTTCGTGTGGAAGTCACTTTTGGTTGTTTTTCAGTTTTTGAGTCGCACCCACCACAAAACAGTCCCTTCACTCCCTTCTTCTATCCTTTTGTCTCCACACGGCCCTGCAAGGTCATATTTCATTTACATCAGGCTTTTCATCTGGGAGCGCTGACCCTCCTTGAGATAATCACTTCTGACTACGGCGCGAGGTGGATCGGTGGTGTAGCAGTTCGAACTCTGAGGTGCGGAATTTTCAAGTGCCTCCAGTTTATCGATTGGATCAGTACAAGGCTGGCAAGTACAGTCAACTGTTACAATAAAAGCTGTCTGGGAGGAACCATCCTCTTCTGGGGGTTCATTTACTTTGGCAAGTTGATTTAAGTAGTGGAAGAAAATTTATGGAGCATCCTTACAACTTTTGTCAACACTACATTGATTTTCCACCACTTTGCTTATGAATTTATTGCAGTGACTCAACTTATACTTGCTTCTTTGAGAGCTTATTTTCTTGGGTATAATGATAGAGGATTTTGAATTCCCCGAAATGTTTTTGGTTAGATGTTTTGAGAAAGTTATCATCATTTAATTGCAACTAGGGATTGCAAGTTATTTTGCAAGATATTTTGTGCTAAAAAAATCACCCAAAATGTCTACAAAAAGGTACTTTTTTTCTACAGTGTTTTCCTGAAGTCCTCCAGTTTGATATTGGAAAAAAAATACACCTGTAAATTTGTGAAAAAATTCAGCTACCATAAAACATTTCTTCTCCTTTTTGTGCCTCTGTGAAGAGAACACATTCCCTCTACTTTAACTGGGCCGTAGTGTAAAAGTTTTTATGAGGTTTGACAGTAGTATGACCTTGGAACAAATGATTTATTTTCATAAATGTCCAAATTTAACAAATTGGATATTCGCCAGCACTATAGACTACACTGATGAGGTTCCAGTGTACTAAAAAAAAAAGCAACCTACGTTTGGCATAAACCATACATTCAAGACATATTTTTGCATCTCTTGAAATTATACAGTACATTAAAATACAAGTACACGGAGGGTAAGATTTGGTTTTGTGGAATAGCAAGTAAATGATTCTGAAATTCTTTTGTGCGTGGAGTAATTCAATTGGTGGCGCACCGTTACATTGCTTCATCTCGTCGACTGGACCTCTGCGGTCACATTCCATTAAGAGCCATTTCAACCCTTTTCACCCACTTTGGCTCCTGACTGTTAAGCTTGCGAAACACACCTTTAAGCTTCAGTGGTGTTCCAGGAGGTGTTTTTCCCAGATAAGCCGTGCGGCATGTGGCCTGGCCAAAGATAAATGGACTCTGCCTTTCTTTTTGTGTGACGTCCTGGAGCCAACATTTTTGTGACATTGATGTTCAGGGCCAAGTTTGTCAAGTGCAGCAGAAAGTTTCAAATATGGGGTACTGAAGTGGACTTTACACAAACAAACGAAACAAAAATATAAACAAACACTGAGTTAAATGGGAAAGCAGTCCCCTTAATGAGGGCACTCACTTAAGTATGGAATACACAGGGGCATATGAACCCAAATTTCCTGTTCCACGAACAGAGCCGCTGAAGTTGTACTTGACGCCACGCTTAAGTCGTGATTATTCACGTAAGTCAAGGGTTACACCATTAGTTGGGTAGTCGGTTCGGACCTCTGGACACATGCAAGTGAATCCGCACCATTGTGCATGCAAAAAGATTGACACAAATATCCTATAATTGCTGTGTCTGCAACCTCAACAAATCAATCGAGGATGGAACCGGGACCAGGGGTCCACCCGAGAGCGACCCTGTGAACAGAACCCAGCCGAGGAACCCAGGGTGGTCCACCGGCCCTTCCGAGGCACCCCGACGAGTAGCCACCGGGTGGTGGCCGCAGGGACCCAGCCGCCCCCCTCCAGTTCCATCCTCAATTAATCAGCCTCAAAAGTCGATTCACTCTCATTTCCTCTCATTATTTACGTGCGGTGATTGATGAGAAAACTTTGAAAAGCATGGAGAGAACAATCTCCCACATCTTTCTCGAGTGTTTCTGAGAGGGGAAAGTTGCTGCACTATCAATACCTGTATTGATGACCACAATGGAAGGTGGTGGAAATGTTCTCCTTCCCCATTGATCCTCGCCGATCCATTCTCAGCCTGCTCCTCGACGACTGGGTGAATGAAGGGGAGTGGTCCATCCATCATAAGTCGATGGCGCTTGGCAGACACCTCTCGTTTTGCCCATTATCTTTATTTTTTTTTTTTTTTTCCTCCTCCCTCCCTTCCTTCTGCGGTGCTGCTCCGGTTTCTTTAGTTCAGCTGCTCATCAAACCCAAAACAATCCAGACTGCAGCACAGATGGAGCTGACATTTAGTCATGCATTTGAGAGTACGCGGCCCCACCCACTCGCTTGTAGGAATCCTGAACAATGTTTGTTTACAAGATTATTGTAATCCTCCAACTCGAATGCTTATTTGCGTTTCCCCGCTGCGGGAGTCTGAGACCAAACACGATCTGAAAACTTGCGTGAACTCAATATCGTCCGCTGTCTTCTGCAGGTCACCGACCAGGCGGTGCGAGCGGTTGCCGAGCATTGCCCCGAGCTGCAGTTTGTTGGTTTCATGGGGTGCCCCGTGACGTCCCAGGGCGTCATCCATCTCACTGCTGTAAGTATCATTTGGGCTTTTGCTCATACCTTTTATCATGATGGGTATTGACACTTAGGCCGTTGAGTTTTCAAAAATCAATATTGCCTCACGGGTGTTGTGGCAATTTGAGGACTGATGGTGTAACTCCCAGTTCCTCTTCGAACCTGTCAAAACATCCTTGAGGAAGAAATTTAACCTCGAGTTGTTTCTTCACACACACGACATATCTCAGCCAAACAAAAGTTATTAGAAGGTCATTATTTATCGAAAATCCAACATCCGTTATGCCAAAGATAATGGAACCAATTTGATTAAGCTTCACAAATGATCAATATGTGCATTTCCTCAGACATTTTCGGAAAATGGATAAGAATGGTTTTGTTATGCGAGTGACTTGCTTTGGCGAAATCTGTTGGGGTTGGCCAAAATATACAACCTCAACAACTGTTTTCCACAAGTTTTTGTGCGACTTTCCAATTGGTCTACGTTCAGTGACTCCCCTCAAAACGGAACTATACACAGTTTTAATTGGCTGCTTTCGAGTAGGTTTTAGCACACAAAAGACCTTTTCATTGCTAGTGAATATAATTTTTCACCCTCAAAAATACACAAGACCAGCCAACTTAAGTTTCATATTAAAAGTTTCTACACACCTTGCTAAAGTTAGGAAGGATCATTTGAGCGAGAATATTAGATGACAATTTTTTTGGAACATCGTGCATTTCCTTTTTCACACCAATACTTAGCCAATGATGAGTGTCAGTTAAGCTTTGCCTTGTTTCAGGCGAGGAGTATTTGTTGGTTTGGATCCATTTTAAAGGTGTCAAAAACGTCCTAGTTGTAGCCTTACCGCCCACTTTTTCAACAGTCCCCCATCGGGATACCAGTAAAAGTTGGCATGTGTAAGTTAGGGCGAAATGTACTGCTGCTTGCTGGCTGGTTGTCAGAAAATAGTCACTTCTGTGTTACAGGAGTATTTGGATAGGGGAGATGAGCAATGATCCATTTTAAATACACCACATCCATTATCTGAGCCGCTGACCTCACGAGTGTTGCGGGTCGCAGCCATCTTCGGGCAGTCGGTGGTTGCCAACCAATCACAGGGCACGTAGAGACAAACAACCAGTCACACTCATAATTCCACCTATGTGCAATTTAGAGTCTCTAATTAATGCATGGTTTTGGGATGTGGGAGGAAAGCAGAGTGTCCTCAGAACTGTGAGGTAGACGGTCCAACCTGTCTGAACGCCGTGCCGCCGCACTGCCTCATAACGAATTGAATTGCATTTGCATAGCTGTCACCATTATGCTGACAGAACTCGTAGTGGAACTGCAAGCCTTATTAAAATTTATCGAGCCAACCAATATGACGGTGAGCCAATCAGTTGTCCAGGGAAAACAAAACATGTTCACGAAACATCCCCTCCAGTTTAAGTAAGGTAGACTACACGAGGATGACGCGCAGCCTGAACTATTTCAAGATGGACGTTGCAACACTAACTGCACAGTTAAGACTTTACATCTAAACAGTGAAGTGAGACGATAACTGATGCAAGTACTAAAACTGCGTTATCGATGGTCTTAATTTAATGTTCATGTTGATAATGGTTCTGTTGCACTAATAAATAGAAAAACACTTCTCCAGCATAGAGTAACCAAATGTAACTCCTTTATGCGATCGATAAGGCACTTTTTAAATTATTTAGTTTATTTTTTTTTGTTTGTTTGTGTTACCCATACTTAGATTTGTGTTGTTTATCTTAAAGTTGTTAAAATATTAACGGAGACTACAGTACATCCACAGTACGTCTTTTCTGCTGCACAGCTCGCAAGGTGACTTTTTCTTTTCTTGAAAAAGTTCTTGTCTCTAAACGTTGGCCAAAAGAACCACCGTTAAGCGTGGATGTTTGATTTGGGTTTAATCCCAGCTCCTTGCATTGTCAAATTGTACAATTTGAGAGGAATCCCAGAACCTCAGTGTCTTTTATCTCCGACTTCATTTTGCAGTGTTCGCTTTTAAATCTCATGAAAGCTTAATGAGATGAATCCCAACAATATGCCACTTGTCTAAACTGCACCCCGCTGTTTGTGTATTAGCATGCTAATGATTCGGGGCACTGTGGTTAAAGATGCTTGGCGCCACATAAGCGTGGACGTACCCAGATGACTCCTCAGACGGCATTCCGTATGCTGGGGTTTTCACTTTCCTCATAACATCCGTCTAGAATGCACGACTGCTCCAATGCACCGGCGTGTATTGTGTATCCACAAATGTCCGCTCGTAGTACAATTCGATTTGTATCGGACGAACTTGTACGCGCGAGTGAATGTGAATGTACCCACATGGGGCTTGTGCGGCCATTCCCCCCCTCAAATGCAATTACTGTTGTGTTAATAGGACCGAGACAGCCAATGCCGCCCTACATTATTAGATTAAACAGCAGATTAATTTGCACTTATGATTTGGGCCCTCCTATCATCTCGGCGGCCTCTGCTGACCTTGGCCAGGGTGTTGTAGACAGACGGTAATGAAGCCAGCCAGTCATAACAACATAGGCATACACAGAGGTGAACCTGTACACGCTCAGTCTGGTTCACTTCATTATTATTTATTACCGTCTAAACCCGCGGAGAGTTTGAGCTACGCATAATTCTGATATCTAGATTTGTTTAAAATTTGTTGCTGATTGGTTATTGATTGGCTGTTTCAATTACACCCCTAACTTTGGAGATGATGACTGCTTTATTTATTTTCACCAAACCATTCAGGTGGGGGCGTAGAGGTTGAACTTGAGACGTATAGAAGGAGACAATTTAATACGACATAATTTATCCTCCACCACGAGAAGAAAATGTCCCCAAAACATAAACGGAGCCACCAAGTCTTGTTGCTGCATTCATAACTTCACCACAAACATGCAAAGAACTGAATCCTGGACCACTACAGCAAGTTCTTGCTCCCAAAATCCTGGGAACTCCCAATATCATTGTAAAGATTCAAAGCCTAGGAGACACACCAGTGAAGCGCACGCCAGTGGAGTAAATGCTCCCAAATATTTCTGCCAATTTTAAAGGAACAATGTCAGACTTGTTCAACCGAGGCATAGACCGAATGGATGACAGCTCTTCATCAGTTCCTGCCGGAAAGCTTGCACTCGAATGGACCCTGGTCACTGGAGGAAAAACACCAAAGAGAGGCTGATGAGGTGATGGTGTGAAAAGCGACCCTTCATGTCGTGTCCAATGGACAGACATTGACATTACTGAATTATGTCATCAGAAAAGACGGGCCCCAAGCATTCTACATAACTTAAGTTAGATTGTGATTGAAGATGAATGGAAAAAAAAGAAAAAAAAAGAAAAACAATACACAGCAATGGAGAGTGTGGCAAAGAAGTGAAGAAACGGGTCCAAGGGGGGTGGAACAGTTGGCGGAAGGTGCCTGGTGTTCTCTGCGACAGAAGAATCTCCGCTAGGATGTGGGGCAAAGTTTATAAAAGAGTGTTGAAGGGTGCTGAGGGTGGAGCTGCCAAGGAAAAGAGCGAGAGAGAAGAAGACCAAAGAAAAGGTTGATGGATGTTGTGAGGGAGGACATGAGGACAGTGGGTGTGAGAGAAGAAGATGTACGAGATGGGCTCAGATGGAAAAAGATGACACGCTAACGTGACAAGCCGAAAGGAAAAGAAGAAGAAGTGATTGAAGATGAATCTTGAAAGCATTTCACCATAAAGTGTGAGCTTTTTCTTGTACTTGGCCGGCTGGGGATCCAAGTGGCTACACGCACACAACACTAACATTAGTAATTAGAAACAGTTTACCTTTGGGCTCCGTCATACTCTCCTCCGTTTTGTACATTTTGCTGTTTTCTTTCATTGGGCTCCAATTGAATAAAATGTCTCCTTATCGTGGTCATCAGCCACGTGCTGTCCTTACAGGAGATCCTCGTTCTCTTCAATTGTTGTTTGGAGTGCGTCGTAGTTGCGACTGTTGCATCCAAAGCAGTGTCATTTCCCAGTGAAACCGTCATGAACTGACGCCAGTAGAGCGTAGTGGATCGGAGAAGAACCAAGCTGGTCCTATGCAGTACATAAGGTGTAGATGGTGGGAAGAAAAGGGGCCTAATCCCAGAAAGTGCCAGCGTTTGTACAAGAAGCATTCAGGATTTGGGACCCATGCTCCTCGGGACTTTGTCATTTCCATGAATCACATCTTTGTTCGTGTGAATGAATGGACTTCTGGGGACGTGGGAGCCCCTCCCACGCTTCAAGTCATCTTTCTGGATTTCTGCCACCATTTTTGTGGGTCAACTCTTCCTACCCTCCTCTTTTAATCATTTTACTGCCTCCCTCAGTAATCTTCTCATAATCATCTCCTTTAGCAGGTGATTCGTCCTCATTTATTCCCCTTGGTGCCGCCCAGTGTCGATTCAAAATAATATTCTTGCGTTTAGAATCGTTGCATTTCTGATGACTCCGTGGACCCCGTGTGCGAGTCCAAGTCTGCGTCCCCCCCCCCCCATTCAATTATTACTGTGCCTCCTCCTCATTTGCCTCTTCGAGTGCATGCTGTCTCTTTGATAAGCCTCACAACCCACCCTCACCCTGGAAGGGGAGAAGAGAGCCGAACTAAATCCATTATTTTTATGAACTTCTCTTTTATGGCACCCTCATTTCAGATTGATACTTTTTTTTTTTTTTACAGACTTCTCACAAATGAGGGTTTGAGGAAATCAATTGGAAACGGTATATTCCTAATCAAGCGATCTGATTCTCGAAATGGGCCTCCCACGGTTCCAATGCAGATGGCATGCCGAGTAACTATCAAGACTTGGCATTTATGAACCTTTAATGGTTTTGCGGTGTTTAATTCCATGCGGGCTGTGCAGCTCCACTTTGATATGCAACAAAACTCAATATTTGTAACACAGCTCTGCATTTTAAGCTATTGTCTTGTTCATGAGAGGAGGAAAGACAATAGATCCCTGCAGCCCGAGAGAAGTTTTCCAACACTTTTTAAATTTTTTTTTTTTACACATGTACCGTTACTGAACTCACCTCACATGTGTCGTGTGTAATATTAATAGTGCCTCTCTCTTTAGCACATTATCTCAGCACCCACTCTCCATTAATGGCCAATCGATTTATGCCCAGTCCAATTTACAGTTAGATTAAACTTGGGTTAATGTAATGATAATGACCTCAGTGACATTATTGTATTATTTCATTCCCTCACCTAATAAGAATCGATAAGACCATTGATAATACCAGATCGATAAGCAGTGTCTATTACGGAATGAGAATCACTAACTTCTTAATCTTTCTCAGTTCCCATCCCTAATGTCGATAGAGTCAAGAAACGGGAGTTAAACAGAACCACAAGTCGCAGCACGGACTAAAGGCTCATTTGAGATTTTTAAATCTTGACCGTAGACTTTTTATAGGAGGAGGTCCAGGAGCGCGCAAACTGGTGCACGTACAACAATCTGGCACTGAACACAATAAAAACAAAGGAAATCATTGTAGACTTCAGGAGGAACAGAAGTAAACCGGCTCTCCGCTCTTCATCAATGGCGAGCGCGTGGAGAGAGTCCGGACATTCAGGTTCCTTGGAGTCCTGATTTCTGAAGACATCTCCTGGACAGATAACATCACAGCGGCCATTAGAAAGGTTCGACGGCTTTTTCGCTCCCCGAGGGTCTTCAAGAAGAACACGAGGTTGCGGCTGGCCTTCTACCGCTCATTTGTCGGGTTCCTGCTGAGGTACTTTGTCTCCGTTTGCTACGGCAGCTGCATTGAGGCAGACACAGCGAGTCTTGAGAGGACAATCAAAGCAGCGCAGATGGTTGTTGGCTGCCCTTTCCCCTCCATGCCAGACGATTATTCCTCTCGGTGCTTCAGCAGAGCTCAAAACATTATGAAGGACACTACACACCCCGGTTATCAACCGTTTCAGCTCCTGGAATCTGGAAGGTGGTACAGATGCGCAAAAGCAAGGACCAATAGACTAAGGGACAGTTTTTTTTCCAAGCGCCATCACCACCCTGAATTCTCATCTTCCCTCTAGCCGTGCTTTTAATGCAAAGGCGCATTGTTTCTCGATATTTTGAGCACTGCTGTTTTACACACATATTTGTATTTTTTAAAAACATTATTCTTTTTTTTTCTTATTTTTATACTGATTTTATGTATGCACTGACTCAGGAGTCTCTCCAGTTGTATTGAAGTCATATAACGACAATTCCTTCTTTCCTTCTTTCCTTCCATCCATCCATCCATCCATCCATCCGTAACACATATCACACCCACCAGTGCACACTAAACAATCGCGCCGTTCGTGAAATGGTCGAACTCGGCGTAGACCCCACGTTCAAGTATTTGCAATTGGGAATATTGAACAGGTTTACATTTATGATAGTTGTTCTCCAAGCAGATCGGGTGGGGGGGGGGAAAACAGGGACAATCTTGGAGAGATGGGCGAAAATCATGTCTTTGCTGACTTTGAATTGAATAGAGGCATGATGGTGAAATTAGCCCGGGTTATCGATGTGTGTGGACCCCGTTTAAGTCGGCACGCAGCTTCTGAAAAGTATTTTAATCACCTTGTTTCCGTCGTTCTCTCTCTTTCTAAGGTTCTCTGTCAATCAGTCTTTGGACATTGGCTCCGTCATGCATATGAACTCTGTGTGTTACGCGCCCGCACACACACACAAACATTCCCTCCGTGTCTCTCCATCTTCCTGTCAAGCGCAGCTCTTTTCTTCTGCTAGTGATTAAGTCCAAGGTCGGCTCTATCGGAGAGTCGATGTTAAGGGAGCCGCTCGTGGTGGCGGCGAGCGTTCCTTCCGTAGCTCTTCGATGGCTTCCCCTCTGCTTGTTATGACTTCCCACAATGTCCCTCCTCATACATCAAGCTATCACTGCCTCAAGACAATGTGGGCTTCGTATTACCCCCAACCTGTGAGAATGCTGCCCTGAGACATAACAAATGACGAGCCTTTTGAAGAATGTGTCAGCGATGAAACAACATATATTTTGAGTCTGCAATGGCTTTGCCTCGTCTCTCTGATGTGCACAACTGGGACTTTTCTGGTCTTAATTTGGGGCCTTGTAGCTTCATTCAGCCGTGTTGCCTCGGTGGTTTTGTTGTTGTGCACCACAGAAAGTTGGGGCCTTTGATAAATAGTCCCTAAATTTGGGAGAACTGGACCACAAGTAATACCTCACGCTCTCTATCCGTTTATGAGCGTATCAAACAGTCTGGTGTGGCAGAGGGAGGCTATTTAATGTCAGAACCACAATTATATGTTCCATTCTTTGAGGTGGCTGTACTCTGCAGTGGCAATAGCAATACAAAGGAGATTCAATTTATTTTCTCCGTTAGTAATAATTGAAAAAGATATCATCTGCTCCAGGGGTCAAAGTTCTGCCATCATAGAAGTGTTAAGTATTGTAATGTAATTCTGGGGGTGGTCACAGTATTCCTTTCTCCACTGCCTGTGCGAGCGAGGAATTTTCCACTTTTGTCCAGGTCGCTGTTCTGTACAAATCATACTCACATGGGATGGAGAGACAAAGTTGATACATGCAATTTTTTCAAATTCAGAGGTAGTCTCAGAACTGAGCAGAGTGCGCAGATTCTGCCTTTGTACAGTGGACCCTCGGTTACAGTAAATGATACATACATTTTTGAGGATCCTACAATGGCACGGAATGAACTACTTTGCTTCGAGCCGTATAAATACTGATCCTGTTTTTCATACAAATATTTACTGCAATTATGACATTATTGTCGTGTTGCGTCTGGCTGACTTCTGTAAGTTTTTAATTGCTCACTCTATAAATTGTGAGCCTTACAAGAGCATAAAAGGAATACAAATTAAATGTAAAAAGCGGTTGCCATCTTTGTGGAATTTTTATAAACAGTGAGTAAGCACCTCAAGAGTCTCCACAATAATTCATAACAAATACACCCCACCCCCCAAAAAAAAAAACATGTGACTAAAGCACATGACTTATTCAAGTGATGATGTTTAGAATGTCACAGTAATTTCAAATCAACACCTCGAAGCCAGACAATTGGAAAAGAGCTTTCCAGAGTAGCAGACGAAATGAAAGGGTCCAGGAGGTATGTTGAGAAATAACGGTTATACTGTCTTTTTTTTTTTTTTACCCCACCACATTTTCTACTTATCACTCATTAACTTTACGCAAAAAGACCATTTTTTTTTCCAACACAAAATGATCAAAGTTGGTCTTGTACTGTAGTCAGGCCGAAGTGGCAATTCCAACCAGACTGATCAGTATCATTCTTTTAGGAAAGCTTGTCACGTTGATAGTAATATATTAAAAAATACACTTGTCATCAGGATGGTCCGGTTTTGGGATGCTGCGTTAAACATAGTTGTGGCATTACAGTACTACTGTGTAAAAAGCACAGGTTCGATGTTTTGTTGCTGCCCTAATGCAGCACTTTTTCCGGATCTTTCTTTATTTGTACGGCACCGTCTTCATGCTAAATTCCTTTCCTGATGAACCTCTGATTCTTTCTTGCTTGGCTTGGTTTTGGGAGTCAAAACAGTAACCGACCTTATTATCTTTCAGCCTCTCCCATCAGAGCTCCCCCACTGCAAATCCCCCCCCCCCCAAATTGCATGATATGTTTGGCTCAATTTTTTACACCGGATGCCCTTCCTTGCCACACAAGAGTGAGGCAGGCAAGTGAACCTAAAAACAACAAAAAGTGGAGTGAACCATATTTTGATAGTTGTTCTTTTTAACTCTATCGTCACCCCCATTTTTGTCTTTGGTTTATCATCCTGGATTCCCTGCTGAATGGGTACACGCAACAACAACAACAACAACAACAAAAAAGACAATCCTGACAAAACACTTGGGGGAAGCGAGAGATTGAGGGAAATCAACTGAAGCCAAGTCATGTCGATTCACTGCAAGCCAGATGTCTTCGATTTCTTCTCCCTGACTTCATGTGTTATTCATCCGTTTTCTTCCTGCTATCCTGTTCACGGTCCAAGCAAAATTTTGTCCCTTGAAATTTTCGGTTGAACTCCAAATTGTTTGACCTCCAATCTATTAATGTTGCATTGGTCCACTATTGGCTGCTGGGAATTGTAATTGGTTTGGAAGACTTTCGCTCTGGCGCCCACCTCGGTTGCACTCTCTCTCCCAACACGGAATGAGTGATGTCTGGTTTTGCCGTAGTCCGCCGGCACCTTATCTCACACCCTGATTGGTCCTCTGGAAATACATTACCACGGTGCTCTGTGTCAAACAGATAAACCCCCCTGGAAACCAGCTAATAAACTAAATACATGTCTGTACCTTTTTCTATATGAAGTAATGTGTGTGTGATGGTGTACTTGTGGACCGCCATTGTGTCTCAGAGGTTGAAATAGGGATAGAGGAGGAGGAGGAGGAGGAGGAGGAGGAGGAGGGGAGGGGTGGGATGGGGTGGGGTGGGGGTTGGAATTTGAGTCATCAGAGGGGCTTTGGAGCAAGAAAGGTTATTGGAAGGGGGTGCTGTGCTGAAAATGGTAATAATTCTGTATGAAAGAGATTGAGGGATTTATAAATATAATGAGCAACGAAGAGCCCGAGGACGATGCGTTTGTGGGTGTGTGTACGTGTTGCGAGAGTAATTGAGGAAGAATTCATTTAGCCGTCAGATGTTTTAATCCGCAGACGGAGGGGACGACGAAGGGGTTCTTGACCTCCAGTGGAGTCGAGCAAGCGTCTTGCATCGTGTCTGGTTATTGGCCAAGGTAGCGCCACTGCAGTGTCACGTCGGCTCAACGAGCATTCTTTGTTGTCTCGATGCGTTCAAGAGCGCGTACGCCGAGACTAGCACAAGCCGGCGCTCGCTATCTCCTCCTTGAGCCCCCTTCCTCACTACTGAGTTTGTTATCAACACCAGCACATGCGGGATTAGTGCTTGAAAAGGAGAAAAAAGGAGTGTGTCGGAGGTAATAAGTGATAGACAGTACAGATATAGACACACACACACACACACACACATGACTGGACAATAGTATTTATTGTTGATGCCTAAAATGACTTTTCTATTTTATGCCCGTCTTTTTCTGTTACATATTCCAGTCACAACGGTCCATACTAAACATTAGATTTTAGTCCACCGTGTATTACATACTTTTGAATAGAACAAAATTTTGCCTAGGGATACCATAGTAGTTGATAAATTTGTTTTAAAGAATTGATGATTTGTGTGAAATCTTCTTTTTCTTTCGGCTTGTCCCGTTAGGGGTCGCCACAAGGGGTCATCTTTTCCCATTTAAGCCTGGTTTAAGTCAGATAAACGCTATCAAATAAACACAGTCAGCACATAAGGTGCACAAATCACATACTACCTGTGTGAAAATATAATGGATACAACGATTCGAAGGATATGTGGATGTAAGGGATTAGGTAAAGTTGTTAGCGCGCTAGGCTAAACTCGGGCCGAGCAGCTTCAACGCGAACAATACGGCTCGTATTGGACTGTTGTTTCAGTCTTAACTAGTTTGCTATTTCAATAAGACCAAAATAAAATCAGCTATCGGAATCTAAGCTACATTGACAAATAGTTTTTTGGTTGAGCGTATCCCCTGCTATTTTCAGAAAACTAAGCTATTTGCATTTTTGTGTTCTTTCCAAAACACTGTAAGATGCCAAAAGATGCAGCCAATTGGTCTCAAGGTGGTGCTGTACAGTGATGCCTGGACTTACAAATTTAACTTGCTTTGTGGCCATGCCCTTAATTCAAAACTTCCAAATCATCTTTCCCCATTGAAATGAATAGCAGTTCCATTAATCTGTTCCAGCCCCCCACTGTCGTCCTCCTGGTACGTGGCCCTTGGCACCACGGTGCACTATAATATAGACAAAATAGTGACCATTTTTTTGCAGAGGATAAGGAAAATTAATTTCATTATTATAAGTCTACACATGTTGCCTCAGTGTTTGGAATCAAATATCCATTGCTTAAAGGGCTATAGCAACACCACAGCCAGCAATGGTATTCGTTAGCCTATCTGTGATGTTTTGCATTTTGTTAGCTTGAAGCTCGCAGTGAATTCCATGGGCAAAAGTTGAGGTTTCACATGATAGAATTACCTTTTTATGTTTGGTTTGACATCAAGCAGCAACTAGAAAGAAGAAAATCAGCGAAGCAAAAGGTTCATATTTCCAAAGATTTAAAGCACTGTATGTTGAATAATTTGACTTTCTATGTCAGGTAGCGGTACGTTTAGAGAAGTCCCAAATATTGCTACAGCTTGATCATGATCAAGGGTAATATTGGGACTTTTTTAACATTTGAAAACACAATTCTTTTTCTGAAAATTAATAAACATGATGAAGATGTTTTCTTAGCCAACGCCTACGGACAAGGCTTACTTAACTCTAGGCTCCCTCTTTCTGAATGAACTCTGCGGGATTCTCTGACATGGATAAGAAAAAAAAAAAAAACCACGCGTGTATGCACGAGTGCCCACTTGTATTTGCGTAGTGACACGGCTACACTCATCTCACCTTTTTGGCCTCCGTCGCGTCCTGTCTGACACCGTCTGCAACACACGAGGACGTCTGAGGAGAATGTGTAACGGCGGCAGTGTGCACCGACACATTCGCACTTGTTGTGACTTTCACTTCCTCTTCAGAACTTTGAATGTTAAACTATCTGAAACTCAAGTATGTTAAGTCTCGTTTGCTTTGCATGGTGTTTCTAGGAAAGTTAACTTTTTTACATGTCCGCATATGCATTTATTACATGCATTTTTTCCCCTCATTGGCTAGTGTAATGCAGTAAGTCACATTCAGTCTATGAGCTGTGATGTTCTTCCATCACGCTAACTCTTGCGGCGATCCTTATTTGTGGATTTCCCAGAACCGGCGAGGGTCACATTTTGTCTGTTCTTAGCGTCTCCTCAACACACTGAAATCGTGTCCACAGTTGATTAATTTTTTGATGAGCTCCATGTTGACGCGTTAACTGTTCACAGTTGGTTATTAAAAAAAAAAAAAAAAAAAAAAACGTTCTGCACAGATTTAAGCATTCAGGTCGGTCTTCAATTTGTCTGCTCAACCACACACCGTCATGCCAAAAATGGGATAGAATTCCTCTTTTTGAGCACTAGAGGTATTTTTGCTTCTGTGTAACTTTTAACTAAGTAACGTTTATTAGGGCCCATATACAGTATGGAAAAAGTTTAGATTAGCGAGAAAAAAAAATGACCCCAAAAAATCTCCAATTTTATAGTACTTGAATGACGAAGTGAATTTGTGAGCCTTTTCATTATTTAAAATTGTGTTGAGTCATTCTTGAGACGTTAAATAAACAAATGGCATCTTTGGTCTGCAGATACATGACAGAAAGTGCCGGAATACGAATGCGAGGACAGTACTACTTTAGGCAATGTCACATTGTAAAGCAAGAATCATCAACTGCTTTGAAACTGAGAGATGTGAAGGGCTACTATTTTTTTATATAAGCTTCGGAAATAACAAATTTGCTCAAATGACGATTAATTATATACAGTACTACCTCTACTTACCAAATTAATCCATTCCAGAAGTTGTTTCTTAAGTAGAAGCACTTTTTACACGTAAACAGCCTAATCTGTTCTAAACCACCCCCCAATGCTTGTTGATAGCCAATGGGAGAGCAGCTCTATGACACATCTTTCAAACCAAGATACAAGATGTCTTTGGTCGCTGGAATTTAGGGGCTGTGAATAGCTGTGCCTATTTTTTTCCTTTCCTGTCCTGAATTTTACATTGTAACTCGAGAAAATATTTTTCTGAAGTGGTGTTTTGTAACCTTAATTTTTCGTTACAAGAGACATTCGTAAGTAGAGGCACCACTCTACATTAAATCCTTAATTGTCAACGATTATTTAACGCGTATTAAAATGCTAAAAATATCAATATGCAACGCTCTTTTAATCTGTTTACATTGTCAAATGACTGCCTCTCGAACACACCTTACCTATGAAATCAAAAAGGCCCACTACTGGTGATCTTTTTAGAACAAATTGCCCAAATAACATTTTTTTTTTTTTTTTTTTTAATCCATCAAAATTGTATTCTTGGTTAAATCCCAATCACCAAGTAAGAAGCGGTCTAAATTAACTGCTCGTTGTTTCCGTGTCTGTTCTTTTGTACAAAAACAACTGTCGCTAGTGACGTTTGACGGACAGCACCTGTCTTGAAGTCCTGTAACTTTGTGGTTATGACATAATATCCACCGCACAAGACCCAGCAGACCCCAACTTCCTGGTTGCCATTGCATGACAGACGAGGTTGTGTAAATAAATGTTGTAATATCGCAAGACTTGTAAGCGAGTGTGAACTACTTGGCCCTATAACACGCGCTTAATGCAATAAAGTGTCATATGGCCCCCCTCTAATAGTCAACTCCCCGTGCTTATAGCCAAGCGCGGGTGAACTTCTAACAGTGGATGTTATTTTCCTTTCATTTCAAACGGCGCTTTGCGTTTGACCTCCGACTCTCATTCTCTCATTCTTCCTGCCTGAAAGAGGCCCTAATTGAAGCCGAGCCAGGAGGAGCACCCGCTCCGGTCATGTGCGCCAAATTCAATAATGCGGGACTCATTTCATGCAGAAATGTGCTGCTACACCCATTGTCTCACGTAGGAGACGTTTTCTCATCAATCTCTGGATGCGGATTGATTACACGTTTTGGGTAGGAAACAATGGAGAATTTGTCCATAATTTATATCCAATATACTGCCGAAAGATTTAACACTGCTTTTGCGCACATCAGACTTCATGTAATGAGCCACCCCCAACCCCTCACACCTCTTTTCAATCTACATTTAAATTAAAAACATGCCTTTAAGACCTATGAGTATTGGTTGTTAATTTACTGATTGGGAATTAATTTATTTTTGTTTAAAAAAAAAAAAAAAGGCATGTATCATTAGTGCAGCATGATTTTATACTGCGCAGTTTTGTTCCGAGGATCTCCATTGTATTTGCGCATTTGAGCGTGCGTTCGGAATATTCATAAAAATCAATGCATGCATTAATTTGTGCGGCAGCCTGCGTATATTCATGGGTGGGGACGCCAGGCAGGCCTCAGAGCAGCTGGGTTTTGCAGCTTTTTGTGTTTTTATGAACAGCATGAATAATTATCCAGGTGTAGCTGCCAACTCTTGGGAGACGTGATGAAGTCTGCGTGGTCACTGGCAGCAGCAAAAAAAAAAAAAAAAAAATCCACTGAACATACAACTAACCCCCCCGTTTGTGTCCACTTTTTTTTAAGATGCTTTTTTTTTTTTTTTTTTAAATTCTAGCTAAATAACTGTCTTTGTTTTCCTTCACCGGCGTCTCCACCGTTTCTGTTTTTCTTGCTCTACACATACATTCCCGTGACACACGTCAGGACGAAACGAACTATTTCACGAGTGGAAGTGATTACATTCGATTGGAGCCGTTAAAACATTTTGAGTCAAACGAATGTAATCTGTCAACTACGAGAAAACAAACAGCGGCTTTAGGTCCCGTCACATTACGTGGGTCTGAGTAATTACGGAAAGGCTGTTTTTTTTTTTTTTTTCTTCCTTTTTTCAAGAAAGTTCCACTTTTAGCTGCCTCTTCCCTTTCACCAGCACATATATTTACTATTTTCCTCCACCCAGCTACACTGCGGGCCAATCGAATCTGACGGTGGTTGGCCCCGTTTCCCATTGGTTAGCCACATCAATGGAACGCAGTCCATTGGCTGGAGTAGCGGCTCGGTTTAGCCGACATAAGCAGTTTTAAATTTGGTGAGCAAATACGGCTTTTGTCCTCAGGGGTGGGGATTTCCTGCAGGTTTAATCACATTCATAAATCTAAATGGGTGTGAGGATATGTAATGGTCACATGGTAAATCTAATTGGATATAATGGCGCATATACACACAGACGGATCAGGCTTATTGTGGATGAATAATTCAGGTTTTTTGATTGGCTAGAGGGGCCCATGAAAACTTTTTTTTCGGGGAGGGGGCATCAGCTCATGTTTGCTCATCTGCATTCACCTACGTTTTTAAAATGTTGGCCACTTGACCTTCTTATTCATCACACCTTTATGCAATACACACTCAGACAAGGTGTTTATTTTCCTGGCAGCGATTCAACATATGCAGCTCTGTGTTATCACTGCGTTTTGTGTTATCACTAAAGCCTTGATGGGGTGGGGTGGGGGACAAAACATCAAAACATCCGTTTCATGTTTATTTCATTCCAAAGAAGTGTAAAGGTTTCGATAGCACTCTTGGTTAGTTGTTGTTGTATTTGTTGTAGTTGCTGATGGCCGGTGCTCTCAGCATGCGAGGAAAGACACTTTCCACGTGTGCTGGGTTCACACAATGAACCTCTGCTGCCGCGTGCATTCATGCTGCTGCTTTTATATGTCAAACCTTATGGAGGCA
This sequence comes from Syngnathoides biaculeatus, assembly GCF_019802595.1. NCBI lineage: Eukaryota > Metazoa > Chordata > Actinopteri > Syngnathiformes > Syngnathidae > Syngnathoides > Syngnathoides biaculeatus. The sequence continues at coordinate 10,226,016 of NC_084643.1, read as the reverse complement.
ACAGTAGTGCTCGGTGATCTTAACGCCCAACGTGAGCTTGTTTTCTTTTTAGCCTCGGCCGTGACATTTAGCACCCGGGCTTCCCGGAAGCCGCTCGCAATATGCGTCCTCTATTACCTTAGCCCCCGCCATCACGCATGCACTTAAATGCGCTCCATTCGTTTTCAAAAGCAGGAGTGTATTTTTGGGACGCCCGTGCATGTCAGGAAGCCGGGATTTTGACTACAGGATTAATCCTGGGACCTCTTCGGGGGTGTTCAGATAGGAGAGAAGGATTATTTAAAATTGGGGAGATGAAAGGAACAAAGGAAGTGTATGCACACATCGTAGTAGTGGCTCGAGTCCTCACACCGGTTATGGAAGCATAAACCTATTGGAAAACGAACCGCCAAGCAGACCCTTCTTATGCTTTGATGGCTGAGGGTGGAATTGTTTTGAACACATTCTTTTTAATTGGTGTACGTGTGCATAAACATCATAGAAGAAACAGACTCGAAATATTTTGGGGGGCAAATTTTTAAAAGGATGAATTTTAATCAGGAGCGCTATATAATTTAGCTAAGTCTCCATTCTTCCCCTTCCACAAGTCAAAATGCAATATACACTTAAAAAAAACAAATAATGCTTCCGTCCAATAGACGTCAATTTCCCATCATGCGAAGGGTTTGAACTATAACTATCTTAATTCTTAGACAATATAATTGTTGAGGTGCCATTACGTTAACCGCTAGTCCCATTTAAACGCATTCCCAACCAAAACCACAGTAATGAAGCACGTAAACGTTATGTGGGGACTTTCATGACAATTAGCGTTCCGGTTGACTGTCACATTGTTTCCACAAATCTTTATTGAGCCAAGCCACAAATTTTGAAATTCTGAAAAAGTAAAAAAGTCCGGCAACCTGACCTACAAGTTCAATTCATTCCATCAATACGCTCATTACTTTTATACGTATTCAATGAATTTTCTCCTTCGAAATGAAGAGAAATGTCGATTTGCTTCGGCAGACATTTTTTGGGGGGGTACGTGTTTTTGATGAAGCAAAATGGCCCCGTATTGTGTACAAACGTAGTAAAACATAATATGAGGAAAGTTTGCCAAACTATTTCACGTCACAGTTCACAGAGTCATGACTCGGGAGTCTTCAGCTTTCTTCAAACATATGAACATTTTTATTTGTAAATATTGAACATTGAACATTTAAGATTGTCGCCTCCCGCCCCGTTTTGGACCCTCCTGTTATATGGAAAAATTCACTCTTTAACACACCTCGCATCACAAGATAATCGTGCAAAACATGAAAATAATCGTCCTTGGCAGGGAAGGCACAAGATCTGGATGAAAACATTCCAATTTAACTTTGTGTGTACCAGGCCTTCGTCTGCTTGTGAATTTTTGCTGTTTGCATCCATTTTTGGGTTTTTGTGAGCTACACAACCTCCTTTTTCCACATTTTCAACACAAATCCTGCAACTAAAACTACTTTCTCGTGTTTTTAGCTCCGCAACCTGACCGTCCTGGACCTGCGGCACATCTCGGAGCTGAACAATGAGACGGTAATGGAGGTCGTGAGGAAGTGTCGCAACCTCAGCTCCCTCAACCTCTGCCTCAACTGGAGCATCAATGACAGGTATGTCAGGCAGCTTTTTTTCCAGTGACCGTGTCATTTTTGGATCCCGTCAGTGCCGGTACTTGATTACCACTGATAATCGGGGCTCGCACATTAAGCGGTTTGTTTTCTTCTGAGAAAATTGTGACATCAGTATAGCTGGTTGAATCGAGGCCCAGGCATATACTTTTCCGGGATTGGCTTAGACCCACAATTTTCACCGTGATTCTGCGTAAAGCCACATAATACACGTTGGCACGCATAGTTGTGACAGTTTTGCCCCCTGTTCCACACTCTTGGGCACACATAAACTGCCCCTCTTCCACTCACCCTTTCACTTCTCGTACCCACAAAGAAACACACAAAGCTCTGCCAGATTTACTGTAAATGTCAAACGTTAAAGTAATGGTGACAAAAATGACTCCGTCAGAACTAAAACTACAGGCCAGTCAGTTTCAACAATGAATTCTGTGTGCTCCGTCTCACAAACTCTTGGTTTCAATGTTCAGTCCACGTCCTCAAATAAAAATAAAATTTACAATATCATTACTTCTCTCACCATGTGTGTTGTTAGTGGGACGTCTGCCATTCGTTGCCTTCAATAATTCTTTTCAAACATAATTGATAATCAGTTCTTGCCACTCAAAGTAGTTTCTTCACGTGTCTTTCCCAAAAGGAGGATAGACATGTGAACATCGGCGTCGTCACATCGTTTATTTAAAGATAGATGTCCGTCGCGTAATTAGCACAGTAGTTTTACACTTTCATCAAAACACACGCTTGATTCAAAACAAGTTGCAAGTAGTTCAAAACAAGATCTCCGCTCGGGCAGGGCCGGTTTACTCTCAGTGCTCCGCTCTGGTCACAAGCCGCCATTTTTACAGGTATGCGTGGAAACGATGCGACTGCACATTTGCGTCAAAACAGAGCACGCACAGAGAGCAGAGATTCACTCATTTGGGTTCACGCTGAACATGAAAAATGTATTTCTGATCAGATTTTGGAATCAGGAAAATTCCATCCCTGTGACACCAAATGAAATTTCCTTCAAATTTGGCCCGTTTATTCCGATTGTGGTGCTGAAATGGAGCGTTTTCACAAGGGGGGTGATTGTGTAGTCCGTTCCGAGTGTTTCTGGGTTGCCTGGCAACAGGCATTATCGTGCTGCGTGAATGAAAGCGGTCCAAGAAACTGGTCTGAGAGCCCCATGGCCAGGTTTGTCCTATACTATCCTATAAGGTACCATGTCATACTATGCTACGCCATATGATGCCATGCCAAATAAATGCTGAATGATGGCCTGTAATCTTGCAATATTAAGGCAAGCAAGCAAAGCAATTTTTTTTCCCCAGACATTAGCACAATTTTAATGTAAGCACGCAGAATGGGGGAGGGGGGGGGTGTTTGCCACAGACATAATAAATCCAATTAAGAGAGTAAATAGTTCATTTTTCCCCCAATCTTTTTTTCCCCGTGAAATAATTCATTAGTCTCTTGATTGACAAATAATGTGTTGTCAGTCTTACAATTAGTGTTTTTTTTCTGGTATCTATGAGCTGACAGATGTAAGCCTTTTAATACAATATTTTAATCATGTGTTTGACATCTCTACAGTATTCAAAATTGCTCATTTGTTCATTTATTAGTGGTTATATATAAAAAAAAAAAAAAACAGTTTGCCTACTGATTGTTTTATATGGTCTTACTTTTGGCATGAAAGTAAATGTGTCGTTAATGCCAACGTGGATACTTCATTTGGCTGATTAATTTTTTTAAACGTACGTACGCAGCCAGTGGAATGTAACACACTCGTGACACATCTGAAGACGAATTCAATCTTAAAATCTTAAAACCAAAATTACAGAAGCACATTTTCCTGTGTTTCTTTGTCCCTCTGGTCATCTGTCTCCGCTGCTTCCACCATCTGCTTTGGGAAATGGGGAGGGGGCACGAGGTGGGGGTGGGGGGTGGGGGGGGTTTGGGTTCGAGGAGCCGCACAGTATTGTAGCAACAAGAGTAAACCATCTCCTCTTTTATTTATCACCCTGTGTTTTATTCATATGTTTCAATTTAATCTATCGATTTGCAGCCACGGTTGTTGCTCCTTCGCCGAGTGTGCTCCCAGGCTGGCTTAGGAGTGTGAACACAATATTGAATTTTAACGTGGCGCACTTGGTGCAACTGTGTGTGTGTGTAATCATTCTTGCATTGAGTTTGCAGGAGACACGTGATGAGAATGAGACGGTAATACCCTTCCTACCTCCTTTCAATCATCAAAACATGAAGTTTGAAATGCTCTAAAGGATTGCACACGCGCTTATTCACGCGCACACACACACACACACACACACACACACATACGTGGTACATTGATGCCATAATGATATTTACTGCACTGGCTCATGGGCTCAAGACGTGCATGCTTGTGACTGGAGTTGTCCGGATCACCTGTTGGGGATATTGGAATTTATAATTGCTTTTGTGTGTGTTCGTGTGCTGAATGTGTGGCATCATGCGGTATTGCGTGTTGGAGCTTGGAGGGTGCATGAGGTGGTCAGCCATTCTCAATATTCCACAATCTATTTTGAAAATCTACAAGTCATAAAGCCCGTTTACACTCAGTGCTTCCTGGACGCGTCTGTGTGTTTATTGTTGTGCGTAAATACATGTATGTATGGTGGTTGTGGTGGGGTCTATGTTTGTATGGCAACTGAAAACAAATAAAAGCCTCGCAGTCGTACTCTGTCAGCACGACGGTGGGTGGGGACGCTTGCATTTAAAGGTGTGCGTGTGTCAGAACATTTGGAGTTAAAGCGGCGATGGTACTGCTACACCGGATCGTGCTCTATATTTTGTGGTGCGTGCTTGCGTCATCCTAGAAATGTTACAATGTTCAAACTCAAGTCAGGTAATCATAGTAGTTGAGTTCTCCCAATTTTCACTTGCAAATGCACTCGGGTCTTCCCAGTTTCTTCACGCATGACGAGAGTTTGCAAGCCGCCGTGTGATGACACTCCCAACAACAGCTACTTCTATGAAACACCTCTGAGCTCCACTTGTAGAGCTAAGGTGGTCCGACACCTGCACATAGTGTACAAGCACAACGTCCCACTTCCTCCCTGATATGAATAGGAAGAAGCTGGAGGTATTTGCTATTTTGCCAAACAAATTTGAATTTTACGCAATATGTTGTCATGCCAGGGGACCATTGATAGAACAGACAAATAGCTGTGCTTTGTCCTTAACAACGAAGCGCTTTATTTTGAGGCCACATACAAGCATATTACTGTACAGTACAAAATTGCGACGAGTTCAGTACAAAAGCTGTTGTCAATACATATGGAGCTTGAAAATGTTTGAAAGTTTTGCATTTCATCCAAACGAGCCGGGCATTTAACATAATAAGGTGCACCTGATATTGAATATTACTACAGGGTAGTATGAATATTGAAGAGCTTACGGCCACGGAGTACCCTGAGAACGCGCGATCTCGTCAGATCTCGGAAGCTAAGCGGGTTTGGCTCTGCTTGCTGTGAGCTTCTCTCCCCGGCTAAAAGCAGGGCGTGCCAAACAAACGTGCGTTCATCTGAGATGACACGCTGTGGCGACCCCTAACGGGACAAGCCGAAAGGAAAAGGAGAAGAAGTAGTATGGATGTTGAATACTGTATATTTCACATATTACAGAGAGTGGTTGTGTCAGGCTCTAACAGATTTTTTTCAGTCTGTTTGTCCTGGTTTTAATGCTCATGCAACATCTCCGCGATGACAGTAGTACAAACAGGGAGTGGCCCTTGACTCGGTAAGAAGTGTAAAGATACTCCGATGTCTTGGTGACTCTCTGGAGTTCCTTGCTTCCTGTTTTCTACTGTGCAGCTGGCAGACCACACGCACAGGCAAAAGGTAGTGGAGGACACGCAAGCAGTCTCTGACTGATGTTGTTCTTCCTGAGGATTCTCAGAAAGTGGAGTCTTTTTTTTTTTTTTTTTTTTTTTGCGCCTTCTTAGCCACCTGTGCAGTCTTCTTTTTCCAGGTCAGCTTCTCCTCGATGTAGACTCGCAGGTAGCAGAAGTCACTGACCCTTTCCACGCAGGTCCCACCGACGAAAATGGGCTGAATATCTGGATAGGTTTTTTTTTTTTCTGTCTTCTACGATGAGCTCCTTTGGTTTGGATTTGTTCAGGAGCAAGTTTTTGTTACGCAGTCGACTGCTGCACCTCATCCCGGTGAGCGGGCTGCCTACCACTGTGGCGTTACCCGCATACTTACTCGAAAGGTGTTGCTGGTGTCGATGGGGGAGCGGTCTGAAGTGGAGAGGATGAAAAGCAGGGGGCTCGGCACGCAGCCTTGAGGGGGAGCCAGTGCTGAACGTGAGCTTCCACGTCAATGCCCCCCATTCAATATGATCGACACTGTGGCACCGGAGGCGCGTCGACTCGCATCTTGCATCTGTGACCAGGAAAAACCCTGGTGCCATTCTCTGCCGACGTTACGGCACAGCGGCAGTAAACAACAGCGGCCAATTGGAACTGGCCGAGAAGGATCAAACTTTGTCAATGGGGGTCAAGTGACGCATGGAAATGGCATTGATCAGTCCTGAAGGTCTGTTTTAGCTGATATGTCTTATATTGGGGGTCGCTTTTATCGAAGCTTCCACTGTCATTGCAAATGAAACGCAGTACAGCTAAATTATCCATCCATCCATTTTCTTTGCCACTTATCCTCACGAGGGTCACGGGGAGTACTGGAGCCTATCCCATATGTCAACGAGCAGGAGGCGGGGTACACCCCGAACTGGTCGCCAGCCAATCTCAGGGCACATGGAGACAAACACAATCACACCTATGGGCAATTTAGAGTGTGCAATTAATGTTGCATGTTTTTTGGGATGTGGGAGGTAACAACTAAACTCATGGCTGCATGTACATGTAAATATAGAGGCATTAAAAATATTTCATGTTACTAGTATTTTTACAATTCATTTTAATTTTTTTTTTCAACAATCGGCAAATCTAATTTGTTCATAGCACTTGCTTTATATGTCACAATGTTTATGATGCCAATGCCCGAGGTCCCTGCCACTCAATCTCGAGCTTTATTCCCAACTAAAATGTAAGTACAAAATAAATAAATGACCAAATCGCGGCTCATAATTCTAAAAACTGTCAAGTGCATTGCTGTATCCTTACACCACTGCTCATTCCGTGTGGCAAACTATAGAACCGCTTTACTCGTATACACCACAGTGGTTACAAACCGGTGCGAAGTGGGTTAAATGTTTCAAGGTTTTGGAGAACTTTCGTGTCGTGGACATCAAAGCGCGCACACACATGCAATTGTAGGAACGCGGCTCTCGCTTGGGATCACAGCAAAGACCGAAATGACTCGAGCCCTCTTTGCAAAAGTCCTCCGAGGCCACAGCGGGGTCGCAAGCAGTATGAATGCTTCAGTGGGAAGGCAGTTTGGCCAGGGGCAGGTAAACAGGCGCAGGAAATGACCCCTTATTTCCAGGATCAATTTGTCCCCTGATAAGAGGCCATTGGAGAGGTACAGCCCTGTGGGTGGTAAAGTACTTGGACATTTTTCCTTTCTTTTTTTCTTCCCTTCTCACTTGTCTTTCATTTTGCGGCAAAAGAAGCGGCGCACCCCTCCGGATCTCCCGCACCCTTCTAGGTAATGGCCGCAAATAGCATCCGTGTAAGAAAGGGAGACGAGATGAACAAATGGGTCGCGCGCCAATGGGCAGATTGCGACGGTGGGACGTCAATTTTTGGTCACTGTCATTTCTCGCCGTGAGAAGGGTACAATGGGCTGCACGCGGGTGGCGTCCAACGGGCCGGTTATTTCTCGGTATCGTCTCTGACCGTGATAGCCGGCCAAAGTGGGAGCGACATTTTTCAGATTTCACAGTTTGAAAATTGTGAGGAAAGCTATGATCAAAGTGGAATCGCTGAATAAATGCCTGGGTTTACTTTCATTTTCTTATGATAGCCGTTTTTACCCCATCTTCAGGAGTTTTGGGTGTATGTATTAGTTGACTGTTCACACGCTGTTTCTTTTGTGTGGTTACAAAGATATTTTTCTCGAGACCTGAATTAATCTTAGAGCTATTAAAATTGGATTTGTACATACAGATGTTCAGTATCATTTTTACTGTCTGTGGAAAAAATGAAAGCTCAAAGGACATTTTAATTGTCTTTTTTTTTATGTAACTAATTTTCATCATTGCTTTTGCATACGTCTCTGTGTCTGTGTGTGTGCATGCATGCGTACCTGGAAGTATGAGTGTGTGTGTGTGTGTGTGTGTGTGTGTGTGATTATAAATTTTTGTTGACTGTGGTAACATTCCTTCACAATAAGGCAAAGTGTCAATGCAGTAATGGAGTCAGACAATATACAGTAGTGCTTCACTTGCTTTCTGCAACCATCAAGGGTTCAGTTCCCGATGCAAGTAAATATGTGCCACCAGGATTTGAATTTGAAATGCCACAGAAAACAGGATTTGAAATTGAAATGGAAAGTGATCACATTTTCTATAGTTGTATTTTAACTTTTCAATGTGAACAATTCAACTGGCTACAATTCGCTGTCTGAATTTCACCGTCGGCGCCACCAGGCAGGGTTACTTCAGGTCAGAACTAAACACCCAGCCAATCCAGTTACGCTTTCTTAGGATGTGACGTCACGTGACTACGAAAGCGTAGCTGCGATTGGCTGGGTGTTCGCTTCTGACCTGAAGTAACCCTGCCTCGTGGCATAGACGGTGAATTTTAGACGGCGAACTGTAACCAGTTGAATTTCAGTCACCAAGTTGTAGCAACTATTGAAAGTGATGATTTTACATTTCAAATTCCTATCCTGTTTTATGTGGCATTTCAAATTGAAGTCCCGGTGGCACATATTTACTACCATATTTCCCACTTAGGGAGCGTGTGATTGGTTGTCTCTCTCTTGATGTGTGCCCTGTGATCGACCGGCGACCAGTCCAGGGTTTGTTTGGCCTTTGTTTCGAAGTCAGGAATAATTGGGATAGAAAATTGCTGGGTGTTTGTGCTTGGAGGTTAGGGGAAATTCTCAAGTTCAGGTTGCCTTGTACTCCACAGTCTCCACTTCACCGCAGTTGTGCATTTGCTTGCTCCCTTCGGTCTTCTCTCCAATATATTTGTCTCCAACCCCACATGTTTGCTACAAGACATCTTTCTTATCATCTGTTTTTGTACGCAGTATGTCTCATCCCAACTAATGTTGTTGAATATGTTCCCGTTTGGTTGTTTCACGTTATATTATTTTGAAGTGGAAAACCGACAATTAGAGTACAGCCAAGTCAATAATGGAGTGGAACTGTGACGTAAGCTTCCGTGTACAACTGGAGACCACTTCTGTCAACATTTTTTTTTGTCAATTGTGTACTTGAGTGTTTATTGCTTTTTGCTCATTGCGTATTTGTTGATAGCATTTTTACTTTGAATTTTAAGCACATAAGAGTTGGTGAATCATCTGTGACGAGTGGCAACAAGTACAATTTACTTCCTTTCTCCAGCCAACTATTTCACCTCACCCCTTTTTGGTTGTATTTTTTTCAACTTATTTTCTAAATGCCAAGCAAAATGTCAGCTGAGCCCCTAACAGGGACTGACAGACATTTGTCTTTGTCTTGTTACTCCACCATCTGTCTCTTCAGATTTGAGGATAGTCGCTGAGGGGCGTGCCCGACGCCCTTGTCGCTTCTTTTTCGGGCTCCTCTGAACCTCCCCGTTCGCACGTCGCTTTCAAATGCAAGTCGTCGAAGGGATCTTTATTATTTATATTACAAATGTAGGTCCTGGTCTAATTATTCACGTGTGAGGTGATGCTCAAAATTAGAGAGGGGCGGAGGCCGTTAGAGTTGTGTTCTGAAGAGCAATTCTGCTGATGAGTTGTTCGACTTGATTGCAAGACAACACTTGTTAAATGGACTTCACATAACCGCTCGACGATTCATCCTGCCACGTTTTCCCATTTTGGTCTCTCGCCCATCATCCCTCCTCCAGTTGCTTTTCTCTGTTCTTTACGCTCTCCCACTGTCAGGCACGCAAACACTTAAGTGATTGTTTTTGGCAGGTTGTGTGTGAAGGTGCGCTACGACAAACGCGCTGCCGTGGTGCTTAATTTTGAGTAATGGCAGTGTCAAACTCCAATGCCTTGATAAGTGTTGGGGATGCGACACAAAGGCAAAATGTTGAAAAAAACATAATGGAGTCCCATCCCACTTTTTCTTTCAAAATGCAGCATCTTGCATTTCTTAATATCACCAGTTGACATCCAAAATCTTCTTTTTTTGGGGGGGGATAATGTTTAAGACTACTACATGTGATTTTTCCGTTTGTAGTCGGAATTCCATCTTTTTAAATTGCATAGATTAAAAAAAAAAAATATATATATATATATATATATATTCGCTGTTTGTCTGCAATATTCCGACCGTATCCCGTACCAAAATCCACACTCGTTCATATTCCGGTTCCACTTTTGCCAGCGAGGTGGAAGATTAGATACGCGTCTGTTGATCGGTCGAATGTGTTCCTCCTGACCAATGAAAACGCTTGTTGTATACGAGGCGGATCTTGGGGCCATTTTCAAGTGAACACGATGACGGCGCTCAAGAGTAAAAACGCCTCTCTTGAAAGTAGTTGATACATATGTCCAAAAGTAAGTTGCTATGGGATTGGATGGAACGAGAAATCGTCGATACGGTTGGAAAGAAGGAAGTTGCCACTCTGTTAAGCGACTTCATTCGCAAAATCCACGACCACTGCAATAACGAGGTGAGAGTTCAGAAGCAATTACTTGTAAAAAATGTCTGTATTATTTACTGATAACGACACATGACATGAATAATTGGTGTCAAATTCATGCGTTTCAATCATTTACAAAAACAAGAAATGAAAACGTTTTTGAATGGATACGATGTACACGCTATGAAAGCACGCTTGCATGCTATTATGCAAATCGGAATTAAATTTAGTAATTTATTTAGTTGAATATGTAATTTTTTTGGGGGGGTAAAGGAATGCACGATCAAATTGTGTACGTTTCAAAAACAGATTAGCATTTATTTATAGATGTACCAGATATATTTAATTCATAATACAATTTATCAAAGTTGCGGGTTAAAATTGGTGATCATCCTTTGATCATGCTTTCAGCCTCCTGACCCCCCCCCCCCCCCCCCCGGCTATTTTTCGTTCGTTTCAAATCACATGTCTGTTCTTCACATTAAGTTCTCAGCGTCACTTTATACTGTAGACTTTGTACTTATTCTTGAAGTCATACAGTCAGGCCTATAAATATTGAGACATTGTAACAATTCTCATGTTTTTGGCTCCAAACACCACCACAATGGATTTTCCCCTGGCAGCCAATTATAGCCTGAAGTCCGGAATGACGCTGGATTTCATCCCCGGTGATTCTTTTCCTTCATTTTGGTCTTCAGCAAGTGAAATGCATGCTGGGTTGAATTGAGCTCAGATGACGACGTGCCCAATGCACAACATTGCACTTCTTTGCTTAAAACGACAATTGAAAATAAAGTCAATTGTTTTTTTCGCAGTACGCTTGGGGTCATTCGACACTCTGCTGAGGACAAGCACAACCAAAACTGGATGCATCTTTGGTGTTGTTTAAAGCTTTACATATCCACGAGCTGTGCCTTCTCACTTTGATTGTTAAATCTCGAATGCGAATGTCCATATTCGCGGCTTTGGTTTTAGATCAAGGAAGCACCCAAATGCAATTTATTATAAGGAAAGCCAAGCATATCCCAGTTGTGTCACTGCATTAGACATGGGCCTTAAAACGCTATCATCTAACAAAATTCCTGGCACTGAAAGCCGTGCTAACCCAATTGTTGACCTGTGATGCCAAGAATTATTGTCTCAATTTTGTCCAAATGCATCTTTTTCCCGTTTCCCCTGTGTTCAGTCATGTTTTCTAAATTGTTATTGCGATGGTCGATTACCAGTGCACGGGGAAAGACAAGTAGCTGACGTAGTAAACATAATTTAAAGACCTGAAGATGCAAAATGTTTTTTTTTTTTTTTCTTCAAAATCGAAGATTGTACTGAGAGTGATTTCTCTCTTATCAGATTTTCTTGCTTTTATCCAGCTTCACCCCTTTTTGGAGGATTCGTGTTTTTCATTTACTTCCTCTCTCAAGGTTACTTTACCCTTAAACTGACCCCCCCCCCCTCCTCCCACTCGCTGGATTTATAAAGCGTAGATTCCAAAATGTTCCACAGCCTAATTTCCAGACTTTTTCTGGAAAGCAAAGGGCATGAGTCATTTTGATCATACCCTCCTGGTTTGTATTTGTTTATTTCAGTGCAGTGTGTGATTTTTTTTTTTTTTTTTTTTTTTAAATCAGGCTAATATAGTTTGAGTTTACCACACAAAGTCGCCAGTGCAGGTCATATGTGTAAATGTCTCTCTCTCTCTCTCTCTCTCTCTCTCTCTCTCTCTGTCACTTTCTTTTTCTTTTTCTCGTACATACGGCCACACGGCTCAGCGTGACTCCCGCCGAGGAGCTCGGCTTGTTTTTTTTTTTGTTCAGGGCCCGCGAAAGCCGAAACTGCATCCATTCACCCTTCCGCAGATGGTTCCGTGTGTTAAAAGTGATGGGCGTCACTTAGAATCAGTGTGTCATCTTGTTCTCATGAAGTGCTCCAATGGCCAGGAACCACGGCAATGGACTCTGTGAGGACATACGTGGTCATCAGGCCCCAATGAAAAGGCAAAAGCCAAGGCTCCGGGTTCGTTTGCAACCCATTTGTGAGATGTGCTTTCTCTATTCCGCGTTCATTCTGCAACAGCAAATCACCCACCCAGCATGCGCTCGGCTCAATTTAGTTCAGAATGGTTCAAATGAAGGACGGTGCCAGGGTACCGAACTCCAGTGGTCACCCCGCTATAGCACAGATTTTCAAGAGCTGGCTCGTTTATTCTCGGGTTTCTCCAATATGCAGGGAAGTCTGGATTCAGGGTTGATTGCACCTTGCGTTGCGACCTGGCTGGCTGCATTGAGGCAGTATAATTAAGAGCAGGAAGGGGGTGCTGTTATGCCGTTTTTCATAATTGTAGAGCCCACGGAGGTGAGAAAATATGCTGCCGACTTTAGGCCGAAACCGCCAATGTTCAAATGTGTGTTTTTAAACAAATCTGTAATATTGGTCGTTTTCCCTGTCGATATGCCATTTTTTCATATTATTGACCAATATAAATTGTTGAAAATGGCTTGCTCTCCTTGGTTATGAAATGTTAATCGCACACTAAGCTGTAAACTAACCCCTTGGAAAAAAAAAAAAAAATCCTGAAAAGTGATAGTTTGGGAGATGGGAGGGTTTTCTCACCCTAAGCCTGACACGGATCTATGTGAGGTTTGTTTTAGGCTCTTTTTATCTTAAAGAAGCACTTGTTTTAAGGTTTAAAATGACTGTCTGTGCTTATTTTTGTTGCCCTGTCTATGGCATTTCACATTGCATGTTGGCACTAACCTGGTGGACTTTAATTAAATTTAATTAAATGGTTTGGTTCAATAATTTGCTTGGAATATCCACATTGTGGCTTTTTTGCAGCAACTCTAAACTGGTAGTTACAAGTAGCTTGAAGCAAGCACACTATACGTCATATTTGGAGAACTCTGAGCCTAGGAATACTTAAAAAAATGTGTTTTATAAAGTTTAAGTGTATTTTAAGGGAGGGGTAAAAAAAAAAAAAAAAAGACATACACGGGGTCTGTATGTCACAATTTGATTTTATTTTACACCTACAGCACCCACGTTGATCGTCCATTGTGCTTTCTCTTCCAATTGTAAAATCAGTGCAATATCCGGAAGACTTGTTGTTTTAAATTAGCCCCGAGTACGGCTCCCAGGAAAGTGAAATGCAAAATTATTATTCTTTGAGGAGTCCTGTCATAATATTGTTGAACAAAAGGAAAAATAGAGATGAAAGAGGCGTTTGTGTTTCTCCTCTCGCCGTGCAGTTTGCTGGGGAAATCATCTGCACTACTCTTCAGAACAAAGAAAGTATGGAGTTCATTTATGTCCATCTTTATTTTTAATACCGAGGCTGGTTACGATACGCATTCATATAAAAGTGCGAAATTATCGGAACGAGTGACGATTGTGAACCGAGGTGTGACTGCAACCCTTTTGCCTGCGTGGACCCAACTTTGGTTGGTATCGTTGCGTACAGGTTGTTTTGTTTGGCCTTGCAGGCGGCCGGCGGCCGACTCGGTGGCTTATTGCGCTCGTCCATACTGTGAGGTCAGAGCGCCGCCTGTGTAATCTAAATGGTAAAGAGACCGCCGGGCTCGGCTGCTCTTGTTCCGCCATGTTGGATACCTGGCATTTGGCCCTCGTTTGAGGACCAAAGCTGTAATTTTCCTTCTTCCTGTGTTCTCTGGGGGGGCCTTTGGAAAAAGCCATGTTGAAAAGTATTCTTTTATATGCTTATCCTTTTATGTCCTCTTTCTTTATCATCAATGGCGCACATGTCCATGTGCCCTTGTTCTGCCTTGCCAGCATGTGGTACGAGTTTGCCTTGTTCTCGTTCTTTATTATAGCGCTGCTTTTATTGATACCATCCCTCTCCTTTGTCTTCCTTCCTCCGCTCACTTCCCTTCTTCCTTCCCATCCTTTCACCGCTGCTCCCTCTTCATCTAATAACCCCACGTACCTCCCCGCGGCGTTCCGCGGCGCCATCTCGGCTTTCTTACCCACGGCACATCCGCCGCCCCGCGAATGAGAGCGAGGAGGGTGCGAGAGCCAAAGGGGGAGAGCGTGACGCAGGGCCCAAGGAGCAGGGTTTAATGAAGCCAGCCTAAATGAATTTATTGCTTCCCATTGAGCCGCTCGCTCCCCAGTGGCCGGCCCCGCCGTTGTGTTTCGGGCCGCCTGCTCCGTTCTGCTACCTGTTTGTCACACCTCTGTAATTAGTCGCCACTATTTAGGAGAGTAATTGCGTTTTAGAGCCGCGCTTTGTTATGGGAGCCTCAAAAGCGAACATTTTTATGCAAATGCTTCTGAATCGAGGGCCGAAATGGAGAAAATTACCTGCGGTGTCGAGCGCTGAGGAAATACACGGAGGTCATTTTCTTCCAAAGAAGAAGAAAGGAAATTGCGACTTGTCGTTAAACGGATGGAGGACGTCTGCTTAGATTTGTTCACTGGGATATTTGTATACAAATCTCGGGGGATAAACAGAGCGAATGTCTTTGCTCAAAGACTGATTTACGGTTTTAAATTGCGCTTTTAAACGGTGCCCTGTGACGTGAGGTTTGGAAGTAAATTAGACTTATTATTAACTGCTGTTGTTGCTCGCCTGGTTTGGATTAGACGGTCCTGGAGACAAATACTGTGCTGATTGCTATTCTTAGTGTGCGTCTGTGTGTGGCCTAATGAAACTTGTGCGTCAGCTGATAGTTGCTAACCCCTGCGGTTGAAAAGGAACTCTGTGACAGTGGCAAATAATTAGTGAAGTCTTGGGAAGTTTGTAAAGCGGCTCCAAGTTAGCAGATCTCGCTCGAAGGATGTTAATAAAGCCAACATGCATGCTTCAAATGGGAAAAGAACCTCATTGCCTACTTCTTCGTATTGATCAGACCACCATTTTATTACCTTCCAACAAGCAGTGACCTGTTTTTGCACCCACTCGCACTTATTCTTTTTTTTTTTTTTCTCCGTTGTAGCTGCATTTTGAATGTGTACACGGGGCAGGTTGTTCAATAAAGGTGAGAATGATATTGGATATGTGTAGTCTAAAGCATGCACACGATATGGGAAATTGTGCTTTTGAAATTGTGCTCTAATGAACTCTGTAATCTCGGCTCCCCAATGATGCAATTCTTTTTAAGACTCACCATAATTTTGACACAACCTCTTTAACGCTGACGCGTGACTATTTTTGGGGGGACTTCATGGTAACATTCTCTAGACGCACCCTGGAAAAAAAAGGGGCAAGGTTCCCTCTGCGTTGGCATTTCTTGCCACCTCATTTTATTCAAGTTGTAATTATTTTTGGCCAGTCGGGCCTCCTTATAGTTTACAGTGAGGAAGAGGTTGGTGTGAAGGGAAAGCATTTATAGCCGTAGCTATCCTGCCAAAGAACTTAGTGTTTCTGTCGTCTTATTTATAAGATGTACCCGGCTGGGCCTTTTGGCGGAGCGATCACAGCTCTAAACCCTCTTAGACGCACTAAAAAGTATGTTTTCCTCCCCTTTGAATGAATATTAGTCCAAGTTTGACAAATCGAGAGTGCTAAATGTGTCAGACGTTGAATGTTTACTGTGTGGGACCTGAAGTGGGCTTGGACTTATCAAAGACTCTGACTCTTCGAGCGTGCCAAAGCTCCTATATTTTATGTCCACTTCCATTACCTTTTAAGCCTCTGTCAGATTGCGGCGCTGTGAAGCAGACACCAGTCGCCGCTGGTAGCAGTGCTCGCCAACATCCAGTCGAGTCAGCTTCTGCCGCCACCCCTCAGAGATCGGTAATAACGACAGTATTTGCTCAGACTTATACATTCTCACCTCCTGACTTAATTTCCCCCCTGCTCTCTCACACCATTCATCTTTCTGAATCCATATTTTCTTTTCTTTTCCCCCACACTCCATCCCGATCTTCCACTCTGCCGTCATATTTCCCTTCGTTAAAGCAATGACTTTAAACCCTCCTTTGGTCCCAAGGTCCCATCAGATCCCCTCGAAGCCAAGCGCTATTAAAGATGGTCTCCAGAGCTCAGCTGGAAAGCCCGTCTGTGTATGTACAGTAAGTGTGGCTCTCTGCCGGTTGCATTTAAGTGTGAGGCCGCAGCTATGTGGGAAAATGTTTATGCATTCACATTGGTGTCGGCGTTCTCTCCTTTTTTGGTCTCCGGTCTGAGCTTGGACTCTGTTTGGGAATTCATCGGCGGCACTCGAAACCGGCTTACCGAAATTCAAACTGGGTCCAGGCGGCACGTAGGTTGCCCGCGGCGCGGGTAAGAGGGTTTGCGAGCGCAAGCCGGCGCACGAAAATACAAATAATGTGGCGCCGATGTCCTCGCGGTCTGCAGTTTTGCAGGCCAAATGTGACGGCACAGATGTAATGAACACACAAAAATTTCCCTGAGGAAAAATTATTGAGATGCAAAATGTAAAGTAGAAGTCGACCCGCATTTTTTCCACGAGTGAAATTTATCCGACTTACCAGTTAGTGGCCTTCCCGGACGTGCAGAATTCCACATTCCGGAGGCAGCCATCACTGTGCGAGCTGCAACATTACCTCCAAAGAAAATGGTGGCCTTGTGTGTGTGTGTGTGTAAGACATTTTTTTTGTTGTTGTTGTTGTTAGAGTTACAGCTGTCACTTGCAGGCTGCCCTCACGTCATAACCCTGAACTCACTACGTCTCTGCCTTAAATGGTTTCTTTCTTTTCTTGTTTCTCTCCTGAGCTACAATCCAAAGAATAACGTGTAGGAAACATTTTCTGTTTTTTTTTTTTTTTTTTTTTGCTCGGCTTGTTTCCTTCAGTGATAATGTGTGCAATAAGTAGACTGCAGTTCCCTCCAATTTCAGAGAGACTGCTATTGCTTTGAATGTTAATGGAGGAAAATAAAGGAAAAAAAAATATCACATTTGTTGAAAGAAAAAAAAAACATTGACTTTCCAGTACTACATGATAAATTTGATCTGTAATTAAGAAGGCTTGACCTGGCCTTGTTACTTTGTAACCCCAGAAAAGCACCTTGTACTTGTTCCTTTAACATGAAATGTATGCTGTGCACTAGTATGCATAGCATATGTCTCCACTTGGCTGTGAGCAAACAGAATTCTCCACCGGGGCTGATTAAGGGTGCCCTCACCCTAAGCATTCCTGCCGTGCTTGCGCACGCTTGATCTGCACGCTCTGATTTGTTTGACGTGCTGCACTCAAGTATGGCAACTTCCCCGGCCACTGCACGGTTGCAGCATACGATCTCCGGCATGGAGGAATTATTCACGCGCCATCACTTCCATGGACGTCCATGTCAGTTGTTAACGATAACGACCACTTCACAAAAGCCAAAAGTAAACAAAATGGGTGAACGTCAGGGAAGGACGAGGGACTCTGAGGATGGCATGAAAGAGCAGGCCCGCGTTGAGTGTGTCCTATCAAGATGATGGTCTTGATTGGATGTCAGTTAATCCTAACAAAAGAAAACCTACGGCTTGTCCGGGTCGGGTCGCGGGGGAGGTAGCTTCAGCAAGGATACCCAGACTTCCCTTTCCCAGACACTTCTTCCAGCTCTTCCGGAGGGATCCCGAGGCGTTCCCAAGCCGGCCTAGAGACATAGTCTCTCCAGCCAGGGAGGCGTCCAGGAGGCATCCGAATCAGATGCCCCAGCAGCCACCTCATCCGGCTCCTCTCAATGCGGAGGAGCAGCGGCCCGACACTGAGCACCTCCCGGGTGACCGAGCTTCTCACCCGTTCTCTAAGGGAGAGCCCGGACACCCTGCGCAGGAAATTAATTTCGGCCGCTTGTATCTGGAATGTTGTTCTTTCGGTCACGACCCACAGCTCTTGCCCATAGGTCAGGGTAGGAACGTAGATGGAGTGGTAAATCGAGAGCTTCGCTTTTCGACTTAGCTCCTTTTTTTTTACCACATGGGACGGATACAAAGTCCGCATCACTGCAGACGCTGCACCGATCCATCTGTCGATCATCCCCTCCATTCTTCCCTCAGACCCCAAGATACTTGAACTCCAGTTTATTTTTTCTTTCACGACAGGCGCTCTGTTCGTATTGCATCGTTAAGGACGTGAGAGTTAAAGAGAGAGGGAGAGACCTGTCTCATTAGCAGGTTAAATGAGCTTTAGTGTGACGACCGCTTGGCGTGGCTCCTTCAATACGACGGCCGATTAAGCTATTCAGCCGTGGCGCTCGCTTGATGCACACTATGGAAAATGCAGTCGTGCAAACCCCGTCTTCCATCCGAGCCCTTCATGTAAGGAATAAAATGCTGATGTGACGAACCTCATCAGATATGCACGCCCTGTATCTTTTTATTTTATTTTTTCTCCCCCGTCCTGTCCGCAGGCGGACGCAAACCAGTTTTTGGGCTAACTCGTTTGTCAGCACCTTGTCTACTTAATTTAAAGATGTCGCGCTTCACGGACCGACATGTCACACACACGGCACGGGCAGAGAGACTCAGTGGAGCTTGTTAGGTACTTTCTTTCCAGGCTCTGCATTTGATCTGAGGCCTTCACCTTTATCACCGTAGATCAGTTAAGTATTCAGTAGAGAAATGGGGCAGAATAAATCAGAATGAGTAAGGGATACCGCAGATGAATTTACTAAAACTGCATTTTAGGTCCACACTTCCATGCAAATTGAGAAGATGAACACTTGGGTGGAGCTGAAGCTTAAATCATTTCAACTTGACTTCTAATCGCTTCCCCTTTCTCTTTTGAACAGTGTTTGCGGGAAGGATGATCTTGTCAAAATCCTATGCAAGAATTTCCATTGGATTAAGAACCACCTTGATTCAGCCATTGATCTATTTTTTTTGCATCAGTTCACCTTCTTGTTAAGATACTGGGTGGGAATTGGCTCTCCTTAGACAGTCATTTTGAACAATTAAACCGGACATTGAATCTCCTGACATCAAAATTGTTTGAATCACTTTGATATACTGATGCTGTCAACTTTTAAGTTAACAAGCCTTTGACTATACAACCCTTATTTTCTTTTTAAGTCTGTGAAATATGTAATGCATCTTCATTTTAAGTGGCAGGTGAATTTTCTTAATGAATATAACAATTCATTGTCAAATAGTGGCGTAAACAAAGTGAGAATTTGACGTTGTCTTAACATGAATGGTTTGCTTCTCGTATGACGGTTCCGAATGTCAAAATGTTGCATCAAATATTTTCTGGATAGTTAAAACAAAAAGATTTTATGGGGCTTAATTGTCACTTTACATTTCCCGTGGGAGTCAATCATTCACAGGCTAGATGGTTTGACTTTGGAGGTTGTTCCGTACTTTCATATTCATAAGTCAAAGTCAAATGGAGTCCATTTTGTGTGGCCCGAGATGTCAGCAATTGATTGATGTCAATGCATATTTCCCATCATGCCTTGAAGACTTAATTCCGATGTGCTGCTCACAAAACGGTGTGTTGGGAGCCCGGAGCCAAGTTGCGTTGGCCGCTTCAGAGCTTCGTGCAGCAGAAAGAGGTTAGCGTAGTTGCGAGCGACTTAATGGCTGTCCATTTGTTATCCAACCTGCCAGCGAAACGTTTCTCACAGCTCGTCTTCCCACGGTTTTTATGCAAACGTACAATCAACAATGTCACTGGCATCAATTTGCCCTAAAAACTGTGCTGTGCTGAAATATTGCAGAGTCGACGCTATTACACCGTGTCTGTAGTGGAAGGAGAACACGAATGGAAAACAAGCGAGTAACTTTGTTCCCCTCTGAATAGGTAAAACGGATTTTGCATTATATGCAGCACAACCTGTGTCGAACTGTATAATAACATGGTTTTATACACCCAAATAGAGCCTTTAGCTATGTGGTTCTGTCATAAAACTTTGCAACACGCGTGTCCGTCACACAAGAGCTTGAATGTGAATCACAGATGAGGAATTAATCGATCTGGACTCGATTGTTTGGCCGCACTCTTGGTCGTGACAGTTGACCTTGGAGAAAGCAACAATGGAAAGAAAAAAAACATTTTTCCACAGCATCCTGCGCACTTTGGATGGTCTTCCTACTTCTACTCAGCTTCCAGCCTAACCACTGTATAGGAACAGCGCGCCATTAGAGGTCGTGGCAGGCGATTCACGCAAACTGGATTAACTTTGAATGTAATCACGCCACACGTCCAGTCTGAACGCAGAAGATTGCCAATATTTGCGTTTGTGGTCAGCAAAGTTTAAGTGAGCCACTGACTGTGATTGTGGAATGCAAAGCGAGCCAATTAGGAAGTGACCTGAAGATGTCTACACAAAGAGAAACTGGATGTGGTCAATGTTCATATCGCAGCTCATTCACCGCAACAAAAAGTCAAATATAGAAAAAAAGGAAATGACTGATGCCACCCCTAAAAAGGTCTATAATATTATATAGTATATTGGGGGGCGGGGGGGGGGGGTGTTAAGAAAGCACACAAACAGTGAATTCCTTTTTCAGCAAGTAATGTAAGCACAATAAAATAAAATAAAAATCTTCAAACTGAGAATTTGTGAGTGTATAGACTGTACACTAAAACATTCATGTCAATGATTTCTAGAATGGCGTTTTTAACTTCACGAATCGTTTTCTTTGTCTTAGAAATGCTGACGTAAAAACTGCGAATTGCAATTCCACGTCTTGCCCAGGAAGCGGGCTTCTTTCCGAGGCAG